>NC_080674.1:3620589-3929021 GCF_030445035.2 Dasypus novemcinctus | reverse complement strand
CAGTTCATTCCTTTTCATTATCGAGTAATATTCCGCTGTATGAACAAAGCACACTATTTTCCATTCTGTTGATCAACATTCCATGTTTGACTATCATAAAACTCTAATAAAAAGTCTTTTATGAAGATACACATTTATTTTAGATAAATACCTAGGTGAAAAATTGCTGAGTCACAGCACAGAAGCATATTCAACATTTTAAAAAACTGACAGCCTGGCAAAGCATTTGTCCCATTTTACACTTCCACCAGCAACATATCAGAATTCTGGTGGTTCCACATAACTTACAACATTTGGTACGTGTATTAGCCAGCCAGGGAAGTGCTGACGAAAAATACCAGAAATCCGTTGGCTTTTATAAAGGGTACTTATTTGGGGTAGAAGCTCACAGTTACCAGGCCATAAAGTTTAAATTACGTCCCTCACCACGGTCTGTTGCCACGTGCTGGAGCAAGACGGCTGCCGACGTCTGCCGGGGCTCAGGCTTCCTCGTCCTCTTAGGGCTCCGTGGTCCCAGCTTCTTCCACCATCAGCTGTAGGCTGGGGTAAGTCTCCTCTCTCTTGGGGCTCATTTCTCTGGGCTCAGCAGCTCTGCTCTCTCTGTGTTTACTTCGCAGGCTCTACCTCAAAATTCCCACCTCCCTTCTCTGTGGTGCAGTTTCTTTGTCCTACTGATGTGGCCCAATCAAAGCCTTAATCTTTATTTAACCAAGTAAAAGTGGAACCTCTGGATCCAGTATAATCTAATATGCCCAGAGGAACAGACCAGTTTACAAACATAGTCCAAAATCTGTATGTGGAATTCTTAAACAGTATCAAACTGCTACAGAATGGTTAGCCTTTATCGTGCTAGCTGCACTAGTGGACCAGGGAGTGGTATCGCACTATCTTAATTTGCATTTTCTTGATGACTAAGTTGAACAGTATTCCATGTGTGCTTATCAGCTATTTATATATCTTCCTTGTGAAGTGAATGTTTGCCTGTCACTCATCTCTAAGTTGGATTGTTTGCCTTATAATTGAGATTCAGAAGGTCTTTATATATATTATGGATAGAAGTACTTTGTCCTATATGTGGGTTACCAACATATTCTGCCATTCTGTAAATTGCCTATTTATTTTATCGATAATGCCTTGTGATGAAAGATGGTTTAGTTTTGATGTTTTATTTATCATTTTTTATTTTATGATCCATGCCATTTTCCTACTAAGAAATATTTACTTACCCCAAAATCACAAATATAGTCTTCAATGTTTTCTTCTAGTAGTTTGTGGCAGTTTGATATTTCTAATGAATTCTAATGATCTGTCCCTCTGGCCATTTTAGATTACACTGGATTCAGAGGTTTCACTTTTCCTTGATTAAATAATGATTACAGCTTTGATTGGGCCATGTCAGTAAGGACGTTGTGCCTCTGCCCCTTGGAGGGTGGGGACTCACAGAGAAAAGACATGGCAGAGAGTAGAGTTTGGAGTTTTAATGCTGGAGCCCAGGAAGTAAGCACACGGAGGAGCAGAGAGAAGGCTCAACTAGACACATCATTGGCCTAGGAAGAGAGACGAGCTGTTTGCCTGAAAATCTACAGCTGACCTTGTGGAGAAAGTAGAGGAGCTGAGCCCAGAGAGGAACCAGCCCTGGGAAGAGAGGAACCCAGGAAGCCTGAGCCCTGGCAAACGTCAGCAGCCTTCTTGCTCCAACATGTGGCAACAGGTTTTGGTGAGGGAGGTAACTTATGCTTTATGGCCTGGTAACTGTGGGTTTCTACCCCAAATAATTGCTCTTTATAAAAGATATCAGATTTCTGGTATTTTGCGTCAGCACCCCTTTGGCTGACTAATACATAGTTTTGATGTTTTAGCCTTTACATTTTGATCTATGAACTATCTCAAAATGATTTTTGTGTGGTTGGATGAAAGGATCAAGGTCCTTTTTACTATTTTTATAATGGATCTCACACAAGGTATATTTTAAAATCTGAATTACAAGGTAGTATTGTATACCAACACTAACCTCTCTGCTCAAATTGCCTATTAACACAGGTTTTGAAAATTGGCTTTAATGAACCTGGGAGGATTTGAAGAGCTCATGAAATCCAACTCCTTCTTCCACCTCTCACACCCCTTTAAGTGCAATGACTCTGACTTACCGACCACATTTATTCATCGCTGCCAGTATCCTTGCTGTCAAAAAGCAATTTTTTTTCTTCCCTCTCATGTGTAGCACAGCATATGGGACAGACATTCTCCAGATGGTATTACTTCCCTTGTTTTATGTCTCTCTCTAACTTTTACATTATGAAATTTACCATTCAGGAGTATATATGCATAGTTTAAAGAATATATATGTGTGTATATACATATATCTATGCATGTACACAGGCATATAAACACATGTACAAGGTATTTTATATGCATCCAAATTTGAACACTCTCTGGTGCTCTTCACTGCTTCTTGCAGATTCAGGATTGCCTCTGATATTTTTCTTTTTTTTTTTTTTTTGCTTTTTTTAAAATATTTATTTATTATTATTTTTTTAATTACATTAAAACAAATATATGAGGTCCCATTCAACCCCACCGCCCCCGCCCCCCACTCCCCCCACAGCAACACTCTCTCCCATCATCGTGATACATCCATTGCACCTGGTAAGTTCATCTCTGAGCATCACTGCACCCCATAGTCAATGGTCCACATCATAGCCCAGACTCTCTCACGTTCCATCCAGTGTGCCCTGGGGGGATCTACAGTGTCCCGTAATTGTCCGTGAAGCACTATCCAGGACAACTCCACGTCCCGAAAACGCCTCCACATCTCATCTCTTCCTCCCGTTCCCCACACCCAGCAGCCCCCATGGCTACCGTTCCCACACCCATTCCACATTTTCTCTGTGGACATTGGATTGGTTGTGTCCATTGTACACCTTCTGATATTTTTCTTGAGCCTGAAGAAATTCCTTCCGTGTTTCTTGTAGAACATGTCTGTTGGGAGAGAAATCCTCTTAGATTTTATCTATCCGAAAATTTATTTCTTTTGTTTTCATTTATTTTGATTAACCTTTTTAATTAATTTTTAAGATAACAGTACACTCACCTGTAGTTGTAAGAAATAATACGAGATCCCAAGTTCTCGTACTCAGTTTCCTCCAATGGTTAACATCTTGCAGAACTGAAGTACAATGTCACAACGAAGATGCCAACAGGGATACAGTCAAGATACAGAAGAGTGTCTTCAGGCACAGATTCTTCCTCTTGCCTCTCTTAGCCACATCTGCCTCCCTTCTCCTTAGCCCTGCCCCTGTTTCCTGGCACCCACTAAGTTTCCATTTCTTTAATTTCAAAATTTCAAGAATGGAATTTACAATATATAACCTTTTGGGATTGACTTGTCTTCATTTTTGAAGGTTATTTTGCAAAATATGGACTTCAAGGTTGAGAGTTTGAATGTGAGTGGTGTGTGTGTACCTTCAGCATTCTGCTAATAAATATATCTTCCATTGTTTCATGGCCACTATTTTGTCTTATGAGGCTTGCATGATAAAATTCATCATTTATCTTTGGTCCACTGTATGCAATGCATCTTTTCTCTGGTGCCTTTTCTGCTCTTTAGTTTCTTTTATCAGCCACTGACTATGATGTACCAGACTTTGTCTTTTTCCTGCTTGGCAGAAGCTTTTTGGGTTTGGGATCTGATGTGTTTCTTCAGTTTTAGACCATTCTCAGCAACTAGTAATTCTTCCTCATTTTCTCTTCTCCTTATTGGACTTTAATTGCACACACAATAGAACATTTGGTATTTTCCCACAAATTTAGACATTCTTGTTTATTCTTGTGTTTTGTTTCTATGCTTGCTTTTTTCCTTTGTATTTCAATTTGGATACATTCTATTAATTTGTGTTCAAATTCACTATTTCCTCTTCTGATGAATATATCAAAATAATGATTTATTTCTGGTATTATATTTCATTTCTAGCATTTTACTCAATTCTTTATAGTTTCCATGCCTCTGTTGAGATTCCCTATCTCTTCATATACTTTCTCTACTCTCAATAGATCCTTTAGCAATTTCATATTTTAAAGTCCTTGCCATATAATTCTACCACCTGGCCCATCTTTGGGTTTACTTCCATTACCTGTTTCCTTTCATCATGAGCCACATATATATATATGTAGCAGAAAAGTAGAGACCAAAATAATTGTTTATCTCTAAAAATGGGCGCTCTTCTGGGACATTAGTTTGAATAACTGAATGAATCTATTGTATAGTTAAGCTGGGTCTGAGCTTTATGCAACTTTAGTTTGCTTCAGTTTACTGCTAGCTTTAAATATTTTGGGAGTAGGCTGAGGATTTCCTCTTCTGCATGACTGGAGTCTCAGCATGTCTCTTTGTGTTTAACATCGGAACCACCATTTTGACCAAACCATGGGAAACCTGACCAGTAGCTTTGTACCTTGTTGGAGAACTCTCAGTGCACTCCCTAGCCCAGCCTCAGGCTCTTTGGACACTGATGAGGATCTTTTCTTGCCTGAAATGCCTTGAAGGGTTTCTTTCAGCTCTCCCGCTCCAACTGCAGCTATTTTCAGTTGAAATTCTGGAACGTTTTAGGGAGAAGGGCATTCTCCCAGCTCTTCTGCATATGCCTAACCCTTGGAAGCTAAAAATTCCGTCTCCACTTTCCTGTTCTACTTCTCACCTTATTTAGCAGGCAGTTGCCTTTGAGTTAGAGGGGGTGCCATGAGTCGGGGGGGACCAGGGAAGAATCTCTCAGTGTCTCTGTCTTTCCCACACTGGTCCTGAGCGAGAACCCATGGGAAAGACTGACAAGTGTGTGCAGACTTGCTCTGTGGCAGGGCATCCTCGAAAGTCAAATCTGCCAGCCATATGTCAGCATTCAGCATTTGTTAAAATCCAAGCAACTTTCCCCTCATCCACACCTACGGCAGAATCCTTCTGCTCTTGCATCTGCTCCAAGAAAGAGAGAAGCCATGGGCCTCTTCTCTCCTCCGGAAGGCTCGCCCCTTCCTAAGGCTGCGTTCACTTACGTTTCTTGGCATTCTCTATTAGAAAAACTATGGGTTGTCTTTTTTTAAATTTTTTTGGTTTAAACAACAAGAATTTATTAACTCGCAGTTTAGAGGCTAGAAGCCCAAAGTCCAGATGTTGGCAAGTCCATGCTTTTTTTTTTTTTTTTTTTTACCACTGTGGCACATTCATTGCACTTGGTGAATACATCTTGGAGCACCGCACCACATAGATTATATAGTTTACATTGTGGTTTACACTCTCTCCCAGTCCATTCAGTGGGTTGGCCAGATATATAATGTCCAGCATCTGTCCCTGCAATATCATTTAGGACAACTCCAAGTCCCGATAATGCCCCCACATCACATCTCTTCTTCCCCCTCCCTGCCCTCAGCAAGTACCATGGCCACTGTCTCCACATCAGTGCTACAGTTTCTTCAATTTGTAGTGTACACATCTTGCTTTCATGTTAAGGTGAGAGCAACAGTCTTATTTCCCACCTGCAAGCTGGAAGAGACATTTTCTATGGCTCTTATCTTCTCTCTAGTCTCTATCTCTCTGAGCTATATTCTGGGTAGCTTTTCACAACAATCTTATACCATTTCTCTGAGCACTTGCAACAAATCTGTTTTATCCTGTTTTTGGCTTCATACTTTGAATTACATACAACTTTTTATTTTTAGAAATTCTGTTTGGTTCTTGTTCAAATCTGGCGAATTTTTACACTCTTGTCTTCCTTTGTCATGCTTTTATATTCCTCTATTACTTTTTTAAATATACAAAACATGCTTATTTTTCATGCTTTAAACCTGATGAATACAACATATACCAACCCTGTAAATCTCCCTTAAGGAGTGTTTTCTTTTCCTCATCTGCTCAGCAATTTTGTGGGTCTGAGCATGAGCTTCCGTTCCTTGGAATTTTGAGAACTAGGTTTGAAATGGGTTTTCTCTAATGAGGGTTTGTGATTGCTTTATCCAGGTACTGGGTCACCACACACTAAGCGCAGAGGGGTAAGGCCACACAAGGGTGTGCGTTTCTGCTCATTCCCTGGGTGCAGCGTTGGGGAGAATTCTCACGGAAGATGTCGCTGCGCGGCCGTGCCCTGCCTCACCCGTAGCCAAGAGGGATGAAGGTTCCTACCCGTCTCCCTCTGCGGATTCTGCCAGGTTCACCCCGAAGCCTCCTCCCTACGTGGGCCCTCCTTACCATGGCACCAGCCCTCGTCTCCTTTGCCACGTCCCCGAGGCTTGCGAATGTCTCTGTCATCAGAGGCTGGTGTTTACTCCCCACCCCAATTCCCACCCAGGGCAAAGGGACTCCAGGTCTCCTGTCCCCTGTGCATTTAAGCTTTCTTAAACTTCCTTATCTTTGAGAGATTCCCTTATTTTCTGCCAGCTCAGCTGTGCATTGAAAATATTTTAAACATTTTGCTCAGCATTTTTAGTTGCGCTAATAGCAGTTTGCAGGAACTCCCCTCTTGTACTTCTGCCGACCTATACTGACCATGAGTGGGAGTGCTGTACGTCCCACGGCTTCAGTGGCCTTCCCAGGCCATATTTTAAAGGATACTTCAGGATTCAGGTAAGTGAGAAAGCAACGTCTATCCTCCTTGGTTAAGGGAAGTGTGCAGATCCATCGGGCAGGGCTGCGGAAGGGAGCGGGGTGGCCGCTTCTCTGCAGGATCCAGCAGCTCCATTACAACTTCAAAGCACTGTTTCACAATTACATTTTTATTGGCCTTTATTCTGGTAACTGTAAATGGAGATGTGAATATAGATATGACCAAGTTCAGAAATAAGTGTATCATTCCTAAAAACTCACTGTTACCCAAATGACATTTCAAACAAATCCTTAAGGTTTTACATATACGTAGTCTCGAAAATGATCTCTAATTCTAAATTAGAGGCTGGGTACAAGTTCAGAAGTATATATCTTTAAATGATGACAAGGAATTGTCTTATGTTAATTGCTCTTTAAGATTTTTTTGTGAGTAAAGTTTGGAATGAATACATCTATGCAAGCCTAGTTTAGAAGGGAAAAAGGTACATAATCAAATCTGGGATTATATAGAAATGCTGTAAGGAAGTCCGCTGTAAAGTCTGTTTAATAAGGTGGAAGGAATGTTGAGGTACTTACTATGCGTTGTTTCCCTTCCTGTAGAAATACAGTCTCTTGTGTGGAGAAACACAGTCAGGACAGGGAGAAGGCCACGTGGGCTTTTCTTTTTTTTAAAAGGCAGGTTCTGGGCTAAAACCAGAGCAAGCCAGCTTACACCCCACCGTGCCTCACCACCACTCAACACGCAGCCTTCTTGCCCTCCGCCTGGGCGCGTCCAGTCCACCTGCGTAAAGGCCCCTGCAGCGCTGCTGGACAGGGCCTGGGTGCCTTCCCGCCAGGGCCTGCCTTGTGACCAGCAGGCCTGTCCTGCTCCCCCGCCCAGGCTAACCCAGCGTTTTGCTTCTAAGAAATGCCAAGAGACAACGCAAGTGGCTATAATCCCAGTCTGATCTTGCCACTTTTTTGTTAATGATCTGTTCAGCCCATCGTGGTGAAAACACGGGACCTGGGATGCAGGAAATATTTTTATCCTTGGTCACTGGATACTTCACAGGCCTGCTAGCACCAGTGGTCAAGTTTATACAAGTCAATTTATTTCCTTTTTACAAGTCTGTATTTTATTGCTGTTAAGGCCACTTACCCTGCCTGTGGTTCCCCTTTAAAAGCAGTTATAGTGACGGTAAAACATGCTTTTCAATCGGGCTCCGAGAAAAACTGATACATAGTTTTCCTCTGCTTTAAAATAGTAGTTTGTACTGAAAAATGCTTTTTCAAGCAAAGGTTTTAAAAAATTAATTGAAATCATTGATGCATACTAGTTCAATAGTTAAAGAATACTCGGATACCTGTGTATGAACTTGAACATTTAATGCGAAGCAAAACAAAAATAACAGGCAAGAGAAAGCAATAAAAATCACTTCGTTCCAATGGTAAAAGAGATTATTGATGTTACAAACTAACAAACCACCAGGACTTTGCCAGAAGAACTTAACACAACATGATCTTTGGCAAATACAAAGAAGTGCATCTTAAGCTGGAGAAGACTGAATGACATGTCTTGTGAGTCAAATTCTCATTACCTGAATGGGCATTTTTCAGGGGCATCATCTCTTTTATACAGGAAAAGTTTTGAGCCCTACCAAAAATTCTTCAGTTACTTACAAAAATAAACACTTTCGGTCTACCTGTCTTGTTTGCCATTGCTGCATAAAGACAGAGACCAGTGGCAGGGATGCCAGAGCCACAGGAAGTCACCAGGGATGCTTTGCTCATCCTTGGACCTCAGCAGGAGAGACAGGCAAGAATCCCCAGCCCTGGCTCAACCGCAACACCTCAAGGGTTGAGTTGCACTGATCATTTTTAAAAGCAGTGCCCCATTTCCCTATCCTACCCCGAAAGTTCTGTGCTAAACTCCCTTCCCAAGCTTCTTAGAAGTGTTTCCACCACCAGCTAAAGCATTCCACAGAAGCTTCATCCTTTATAGCAAATATTAGAACGTGGGGGGGGGGGGGGTGGAATGGCATTGGATTGAGCTGAAATACACTGTCCTGTGCTTAAGGTCTGTGCGTGGGGCCGAGCTCCTCGCTGAGACCGGCTTTCCGAGGCCCCAAGGCGTGACCAGGGGCAGAGCGCCTCCTGCTGGGAAGAGGCGGCTGCCGCAGGTCTGGGCGGCGCAGGAATGCTGAAAAGGCCAGCATTGTGTTTTCCACTGAAAACGCTTTTATGGGAATAACTTACAAATGAATGTGGTGAGCCAGGCTGAGAGGATTCTAGCATTCTTGACTTTTAGGATTTCTCTCCCATCTCCCTTTCTCTCTGATGGGTCACATTGTGGAATTGGAATGAAACCCAATGTGAGGTAAAGGATGAGGAATAAAGCTAAACTTGTGATTAAAAACATATCATTTACAGTAACTTTTTTTCTTAAATGCCTTCATAAGTGAGAATGCAAAGCTAAAGAAAGCCCACCCCCCCCCCCCACAACAGGAAAGGAACCTTAGTTTATGGAAATGTGTTCCTCTTTAGTTTTTCCAATACAAATGTTATTTAAAAACTAAAATTATGCATTTCAAAACTATATTAATATCCATAAAACTTATTTCCTTTTAGTTAAATAAATAGGCTTTTATGAATAGAAAGATGTGTAAAAATACTACTCTGGATGATTCTCAAAATGATAAGGGATGGATTTCAGTCTCTTTAAAGTTACGGAATAAAAAGGTCGAGAGAGAATCCTTTAAGAATTCTAGTTTCTGCTCCATTGCATAGTAAGCAAACAGATTTCGGTATGCAAATAAAGGAGGGGCTTCAGCTATAGAAATCCAGAAGAGAAATTGAGTACCTCGCAGAGAGGGTAATCTACAAATGTCCATCTCCCATGGTGGTGCAAGCGCAGTGCAGACCGCTGGCCAGGACAATGCATGCTCTCCAGCAGAACAGCTATAAAAATGATATTCTAGGAAATGACCTGCAGGAGAAGCTGATCGTGTTTTATAAAGCACCTCTTGTGCATTTTAAGGTAGGGGCGAGAGTTGAGTTTAATTTTCTTAGGCGGTTTCTCCGTCCACAGACTGCACACCTCCAGAAGAGGGTGATGCCTTGGCTTCTGCCATGACTGAACCCAATTCTGTTTTCACGGGTATGTTTCCACGTTGATGAGGCTCTGGGATACATATACATCCTACAACTGGCAGTTCCTCACCCCCGGAGCTTCTCTCTATCCCACGGGTGACGTGCAAGCATGAAGTTTGAGATGAAACCATGGCTGGCCTTTGAATTCGTGGTGCTGGCTACCTGCAAGGGGGGGGGGGAAGGGTATGGGACTGTGGGACCCGGGCCACAGGCTGTCCCAGTGGCCACCCTCTTGCCCTGGCTAGGCGAGGTACAGGGCTGACACAGGGCGCTCCCCGGAGGCGAAACACCTCTTTAAAAGGGACTCTGCCATTGGTCTGTGGACACACACCCCCTCCCCCCAGAGGTGAAGCAGCACTGGTCTAGAAGATGTAAGGATGCAGGTCGGAAGAGAACTTTCTTCTAAAAAGCATACTTTGGAACTTAACAAATCTTCCTACGGTGGCAGTGAGCCTGGCTCTCACGCCTGGATGTCAGATTGGAGTTTCCAAACATCTGGAAAAGTGGCTTCTGCTTCTATTACAGTAAAGCAAGCACTCGGTCACCTGCTCCTGGTTGACCGGCAGGTCATGGGGCCCTGCCTGTGGGAGCAGGTTCCTGGGCCCCTGACAAGAGGCAAGAGTTGGGAGAGGTGGGCACGGAAGGTGGGGTGCCACGTGCTGCCCCTGGCTTGTGGCCCACAGCGCACTCCCACACAAGCGTTTCAGATTGGTGGACCTGGGCCAAGGCTCCACAATGTGCTTTTCCAGCCAACGATGGCTGCCCCTGGAGACCGGGGCCTGGGACAGCCAAGCTGCCGCCTGCTGCCTCCCCGTGTGTGAGCGCGGGAAAGGGATGCGGGAGGCCTGCCTGCTGCGTCCTTAGGCCAGGGGCTTCCTGGTGCTCCACACACCGACTTCTCTGAGAAAGCACCAGGCGCTTGGAAGGAAAGGGGACAGCGTTTAAGCAAATGGCTCTGTCTTCCTTGCGGGACTCTCACCCTTAAATTCCCACAGCGCCCCTCGCCGAGCCCTTCCAAGTGCTGAGGCTGCAGGCACCCCTGGGCGCGCGGTCCACACAGCAGCTTCACAGGATGGTTCTGACAGGAGAACGGGCCGGGGTATGAGCTGAGCCAGCGAGCTCAGCATGAGAGGCACGACCGGCCCGCGCGGTCAGGCTGAGTGGGCCGACAGGACCTTCTCACCCACTGTCACCAGCAAATACTCGTATTGGTCAAAGCATTTACTTTAGGAAGATTAAAAGTCTCCAAGAAAAGAACCTGACCAAACAGGCAAAGTATTTGCTTTCTTTTAAAAACACACTTGTTCAAAGAACATTAGTTTTCCATGCTACCCTTTCCACACATTTCCCACTTATTCGGGAAAGAGTGGGTCCAGGCAGTAAAACGAACTCCATTCAACACCCCAAATAAGAACGGCAGGACGCCCCAGCTTGGGCGCCTCCAGGCAAGCGCCAGCGGAGGTCCCTCTCCAGGGTGGGCCTCCTCGCCAGCGCAGCGCACAACAGCCCGCAGCGCCCTCTGGGGGCCGCGCCGCAGGGCTTTCCACTTCCAAGAGCAGAAGCTTCACATTCTTCCAAGTCTGCCGAGCTAGCACAGTATTTGTCTTAAAAAACAAACTAAGCAGTGAAACGAAGTGCTGTCTTTGTAGGAAACTACGACCTGAAGCTGTAAGCCTGTGCAAACTTCTTGTGTGCATGGAATGAAGAGCCATGAATCCCACACATGATCTAGTCTGAAAGCTCAGATTTACCTTAAGATCCTTTTTGATCTTTTGATCAGGCTTTACTAGTCAGCCTTCACGCACTACGGAAAACAGCCACGACCACAGCCAGGGCAGAGCATGCCAACTGCTAAGAAAACTGCTGCAATTGCAGGACCCCGGCCTCTTTGTGGGTCTTTCCCATTTAAGCTCTACATTGAAATGCTCAGAAAGCTGATGGGACCAAGTTTGGGCAGCCCAGGGCCTGGGCTATTCTCAGATCCAGCTGAAAGCCACACCAAACTCCAGGATCAAGTGCTTATTCATTTTATTTTTCAAACGATAAAACCCTACCAAGATACTCTGCTTGGGGCTCAAAATTAAATTTAGTAACAGCTTAAAACGTGCACTCTCTGAAAATGACAGCACCAAGGTCAGCTTCAGGCACCGTGGTGGGTGGGAGTTGGCAATCAATGGTGCTAGCCACCAGCAGAAAATACATGCCAGGTGCTGCCAACACGCCACTCATTAAATACAAACGGAAAACACCGTCCAGGTTAAGAGCTTTCTGAGCCATGACAAATGCATGCACTAGGCAGGGTTTTTTTGAATAAAAGTTCTCAGCAGAGCCACTCCCCGCTTCCCATCTTCTCTGAGCTTATCACTATGAGGAAAAGGCTTGCCAAGGTCATGACCACCACAAGAGGCAAAACCCAGATGGCACCTGGCTCATCTCACCCACCCTGGAGGCTTCCTGGCGCACAGGTGGGCTACTGTTCCACCTCTGGGCACTGGGAAGGACACTCAAGGGTGGCCTCCCCATCCTGACCTCTCCCTGCCCACAACACACACACACACACACACACACCTGGTTCAAGTAGCAACTTCCCCACCTCTCTTCTGGACTTGACTTTCCCATGTCAGGGTGCCATGCCACCTCCCACTGAGGTCTCACAAGACCCCCGTTTCTACATCCCAAACGGAATACTCAGGAACTTGGGACTTCCTTTGACTACTGCCCTCGCTCATGGCTTCATGAAAGCAACACTGTTTCCACCTCCAAGATCTATTTCACACCCACCCAACCCCCATCAGCACTGCTGCCATGCTAACTTCTCACCTCACCCTAGCAGTTTTCTCTGCTCCAGGTCCTGTCCTTCCTGGGTCCTTCAGCCACCGCACCGGCCAAATGAACTAAACTCTCACACAGGCTCACACCCTGTGGAAGCCTCCCAGCACTTACCCCCCGCCCCCAATCTCACACACGCACTGAGTGCTGTGCACCACCAGTGCATTCCCTCGTAGTGCTGCGATGACCTCCCCAGGAGAGAACCCCCCCCCCAAGGGGGCAGCTCCCTCCCCGGTCCTTGCTTAATGATACCTCATCAGAAAGACCTTCCTTGACCAACACACGTAAAGAGTTACCTCCCCTGCTACTTTCTACTGCAAACCTCCATTGTTTCTTCATTGCATGTCCCCAAATTAATGATGTCTAAATTATTTGTTCTATGGCTCTTCAAGAACTTGCCTCTTGACAGCCGCCTTGTTCATCATGAATTTCCCAGGGAGGGAATGGCAGAGTTTGGGTTGATAAATATCTGTTGAATGAATAAGCACACAAACAAGCTTTTAAAAGGGCAAGACAGAGTTGTTTAGAAATCAGTTATGTTTGTCATAGTTAATTAAAAAGAAACATGAACAGTGATAAAAAAGTTGTCAAATGTAATTTTTAAAGAACAGTAATCATAAATAAACAAAAAATCCAATTGTGAGGACTAATCGGCACTTCACGGTATCTGATATCACTAAAGCACCTGGAAAATAAGGACTGGGCAAGGCGCTGCCACTGCAATAGGCTTACATCACCAGCACGTTACTCCCTTGCAGCACACTGTCCTCTAACACCCTTTACCACTGGCAGAGAAGTTACACCAAGGGTTACTCCTTACCAAGAAGAACAGGGTTTACTTTTATTATTTTATTATAAAAAACACATACCAAGAGTTTTATTTTTTTATTATAAAAAACACATACAAGAGTTTTAAGAAAGAATGAATATAAGACAAATCAGAACCACGGTGAGTTAATAAACCCATTTTCTATATACAAATACTAAAATTCCTAAAGTGGAATATCCTCAAATGTGAAGCACATTGTAGCACTGTCCCCATGTGCACTGCACACAAGGAGACCTGCCTGCCCGTTGTCTCTGAATCTTTTATATACATGGAATTGATACAAAAACCTGCAATTGAATTTGTACTTTTCAGGTGTCTTTCCCCCAATATATAGTTAAATATTTTTTGGAACTTTAGAGATAAGAAGAAAACGTATTAGAGTGAGTTTCTGCTAAAGGCTCTCCATGTTGTACTCTGACCAATTATCCACTAAACCGTAAGAAAAAGTTTGTAGCCCATTTCCAGCTAAGAGAGTGGATGGCTCTTATAGTTTTCTTCTAGTTGATTTACTTCTTCCTAGCCAGTCATTTGAATGTAGAGTCTAAAACAGCTCAGGAATCAAATCATATGTTTATATCATTAAGTTCAATTTTTTAAAAGCCACTAAAAGGACACTTTCTGCAGCAAAAAGGGCTAAGTTCAAGTTTTTGTTTGACTGTGACACAATAATATAATCCATATGTCACATGATCATAACAGACTTGCATGAAATGTATGTGGTTCAGGGAAAAACAGCTATGAAACTGCATGTTCTTCCTTTTCTCCTTGCCAAACAGTGAGGAAAGCCTCTTGCTGTTTTATCTACTTTGTTTTCAATTTTTAAACCTTAGTTTATATTATGAAATATATGAAGGCACTTCTCTAGGCACAGCAACACGCCAGTGGTTTAGCCAAGTTCTTCCACACACAGTGAACTGGCTTCCTCCAGGTAGCTGACAATCGCAGCCGGGACACTATTGGACGTCTCTTTCCGCCAGGCTTCCAGTATCTTGGATATTTCTGCTGGGTTGCTGGGACTCAAGTCACAAAGAGCGTACACAGCTGCTAATTGTATACCCCATGGTATATCTGAAAAGAATTTTCAAATCAGTCATTACACAAGAAAATATCTGTTACCCAAAATTTTTAAGTTTGTAATCTACTAAAATCTTATTCAAATAAATCTGCCAGCAATGAAAATTAAATATAAAAGAAGAAAGCAAATAAACAAATGAACAAAAAACTTAATTTAAGACCTGGCTACAAATGGAGAGAAAACAAAGATGAACCGCTCCCTGGGACATGGTGGGGCTGGCCTGGACCCCAGCACCAGGTGGGTCAGCAGGGGCGGCAGGACCACCACCGCCACCAGTCTCTCAGTAATGCTGGACTCTTTTGGAAGGCTCACACCCCAGATTTAAGTTACAATGCAATGTGGATACAAAACATTAATCAAATTAAATATTGATGCATCTATTAAATATCCTTACCAGAAGTACCTGTAAGTGGGCTTGGAAAATGAAAAACTGTCCTTGCAACATCATCATCATCATCATCGTCATCTCTCCTATGTGAGATTTATTATATTTCTGTTTTAGCCTGTTTATTTAGGAGTCATTTAGTTGTAATTTCTCTCTGCCTGTGCATTCCAGATCTCTCCTGAACGCACATGTGGCATTGCTTAAAGAGCTGGGCGTGCAGTCAGACACCTGGGCTGTCACTGGGTTTTAGCGTCCTCATCTATGAAGCAAGGATGACAACGCCCACCATAAAGGGCTGTCTAGGGGTTCTGCTTTGTGGCAGGGAAGCGCCAAGCACAGCACTGACCACGACAGAGCCCCAAAGCCAGCTCCCTCACCCTCCCCTCAAGATGGTGGACTGCCAGCTTCTGGGGTGTGTCCAACCTAGCAACACGGTAAGTCTGCATCTACTGGCAAGACATCTCTCATGGACAAAATGAAATCTAGATTGTGAAACAGTACATTTTTATAAGGAATAAACAGGTATTACTTCAGCATCCTAAAGTCAGAGAAAGCACCTTTAAACTACTCACATTAAGCTCAATGTATCACGTAAGCCAAAGACAAAGAACTCATCATGTTAAGCTTATCTTGGGTGTGATGCAGTATTAGATGCCGGTTTGTTTCTGATGGTTACTAGAATACCTACATTTCTCTTTATTTCACAGTGTTCAAAATAGAAATTGGATTCTGCATTTATAAAGGTTACTGTGAGACAAGCTTGCACACAAAAATATATAACGTATATTTGTATTATATACATAAAAGTATATAACCTAAAACCACATGCCATGTAATCTGCCCACCAAGCCTTCGGGCGTCAGCCACCTCTCGGTGGTGCGTGCCCCCACATGTGCTGCATGCTCTCCAGGTGCTGTCTCACCGCATCACCTCCACCCAGCTTTACCAGGAGGGGCAGAGGTGCAGTCACCTGCCTGAGATCACACAGCAACAGGCAGCCCAAGCAGACAGAGACGCCGAGGCAATGCTGGGGCCGGGGAGAGAAGAGCAGCCCTCTTCCTTTGGGAAGGCCGCCCAGCAAGATGGCGCTAACTTGCAAACAGACGCACACCAGTGACAGCATGGAGCACACACACCAGAAGTGAACGCCGAAAAGCCAGCCAATGTGGGGCAAGCTGACACGTACTCTTCTCCCCCTACTCTACAAGATGAGAGAAACAACGCGCACAGCACGTACTAAAGACTCAAAAATATATTAAGAGAAAGGCACTAACTTAAAAATGATTTTTAAAAATAAGAGCGTTTTACCTTCATCCTGAGCATGCTGTATGAACATACCAATAACCGAACTGATATTTTTCACAGCAGTAGGATAGCCTTCCTTCAAACCCAATTGTCCTAAACGACCTAGGGGGAAATGCAAACAAGTTTTGGTTAAATGTTGATTAACGTTTTATAAGAATTTAATATTCATGTTTCCTTTCGTATACTATTATGTAAATTAAATCTAGCTATCCTGAACTAAAGTTAAAATTGGGACCTATTCTTAAAGTGAAGCGGTTAAATAGTAAAGGACCAGGACTTAATAAAGCAGCATTTTCTTACAGGGGATGATGAAAATGCCTGACCATCTCTTCTTGTAATCACACAACTGACTACATCTTTATCAGTGTGTTCTTTTGTCAGTTGGATTATAAGCGGAATTTAGGATAATGGTTTAAGGAAACTGTCAAATGGCTAACTTTCATTAGGTTAACAGACCAAATATAAAACTCTGATCCCAGTAAAATACATACTTTTTCATGATACTCTGGCAACTAATGTTATGATATAGATGGGCAGTTCTCGAGGTGGGGTCCACACATCACTGGATTGGCAAGGTCAAAACGATTTTCACAATACTGCTAAGATGGCATCTGCCTTTTTCTCAGGGCTGAGAAGGGGTCAGCAGTGAAAAAGCAGTGGCATTAGCACAGCTCATGGCAGTGGTACCATGCCATTCCAGGAGACATCCTTCATTGTTATGGGGGTTTGAAGCTGTGTGTACCCCAGAAAAACATGTTCTTAAATCTAACCCATTCCTATGCGTTTCTAACCCACTGCTTCTAACCCACTGCAAGTAGGGCCTTTTGACGAGGTTATTTCAGTTAGGGTGTGACTCACCACAACCCCAATGGGTCTTTTTTTTTTATTTTAATTTTTTAAATTATCTTTCTTTTTTTTTAAAAGATACATAGATCACACAAAATGTTACAGTAAAAAAAAATAAGAGGTTCCCATATACCCCACTCCCCACACGCCCCCACTCCTCTCACATCAACAACTTCTTTCATTAGTGTGGTACACTCAATGAATTTGATGAGTACATTTTAGAGCATTGCTACACAGAATGAATTATAGTTTATGTTGTAGTTTACACTCTCTCCCATTCAATGGGTTATGGCAGGCTATATAATGTCCTGCATCTGTCCCTGCAGTATTACTGAGGACAATTCCAAGTCCGGAAAATGCCCCAATATCACACCTCTTTTTCCCTCTGCCTGCCCTCAGCAACTACCATGGCCACTATCTCCACATCAATGATATAATTTAATTTCTTCCATTGCTAGAGTCACAACAATTCTATAGGAGAATACCAGTAAGACCACTTTAATCCATTCTTTATTCCTCCATCCTGAGGAAGCTGGGATGGTGATATCCACTCCACCTATAAAATCAAGAGGGGCTTAGACCCCACAGGGCTGATGGATGGAATACTCCTGCTTGCAGCTGTAGATTCTCTTGGTTCCCTGGTGTGGTGTGTGACCAGCCTCACCTCCCAGTTAGCTGACCAGGAAAAGTCTAACGAACTGAAGAGCAGGCATTGCAACTCTGCTGAGGCTCAGGGCCCTGCTGGCACATAGACAGTCCAGAGATTCAAGTCTCCTGAGCATACACCAACCCCAGTACCTACCACAGTTTCAGTAAAAGTGACAGAAGAAACGTGGATAGAGAGGTCATAGCTGAGTCCAACTCCATCACACTGAGGAGCCAAATTCCAAAGTAGGGCCCACTGACAAGGCACTGAACTCCAGATCCATCTGTCATAACCGTAGGACCTGGGTGTCTCTGTAGCCCTAGGAGCACCCATATCTGGGGTTGTATCTACTTTGGCTGTCTCTAGATACTGCTGAGATGTGCGTAAGCGCAACACCTCTGATGACCTCGACTCACTTTGAAGTCTCTTAGCCATTTAACTCATTGGTCTTTAACACTTTCCCCTTTTATTCAAGGTCTTTTTCTAGTTGCATCACCAGTTGGTGCTTGGTAGTAATCCCTTGGCGCCAGGGAGGCTCATGCCTGGGACTCATGTCCCAAGCTGGGGGGAAGATAATACATTTACATGCTGAGTTTGGCTTAGAGAGTGGCCACATTCAAGCAACATGGAGGCTGTCAGGTAGTAACTCCTAGGCACCCTGCAGCTCTAGGCCTAGTTGAAATTTCAAGCACACAGGCTCATAAGCAAAGTCATCAGTATCAAGGGCCCATCATTGCACCATCCTTCTTCACTAGTCTTTGCTTTGGTAATTGGGGGGTTGTTGCTGCTCCATTGGGGAGTGTGACAAGTTTCCCAGAACGGGACCTCAGGACTCCCTCAGTGGTCGTGTGAAACTCTACCCATGTCAAAACCCGAACATCTGAACATATCTATATACTCTATATGCATGCCCTGGAGAACTCCCTCCCACCCATACATCCCCCATCAATGATACCCCACATCAGTGCTCCTCCCCATAGTTGAACCCCTCTGTGGTCGAAAACTTCTTCAAAAATGAAGTCTAATATATTGCCAAATTCAATTAATAAGAAAATGAAATAGTAATGATAGATTTAAAGATTAGAAATAGAATACATAATAATTTAGAAAAACTAAAATAAAGTTAAAAAATAAATTGGGGTATTAAAAAATGAAAAATATCGTAAAAAATATTTTTGACATTTTGCATTTCATCACTGTAATAGGAGTTGCCCTGTATGTACAGTGGCAAGGCAATCTTTTCCATTTCTTCCTCAGTATCTACATCCTTTTTTAAAAATATGTCTTCAAAAAAGTTTTAGGTCACAATAAAGTTGCATATAGAATGTAGGGAACTCTCATATGCCCAATATTAAACTCTTTTCCCCCTTCCCCAGCAATCAACTTTTACATGTGGATGTTATATTTGCTGTAACTGATGCCGAGATATTGAAACATAGCTACTAACCACGGTTCCACTACGGCTGACATTTTGGTTTACATTTTAGACTGTATGCTTTTATAGATTTTTGGTTATATTATGGTTTACATATGGTTTACATTTTAGACTATATATCTTTATAAATTTCTGGTGATATTTAACATGACCTATATCCATCACTGCAGGATCACGCAGAACACTTCCCTTGCCCCCCAGTTACACCTCCTCCAACTATTCTATTCCTCTCGCCCCCTCCTCTCAGGGCCCACAGAGACAACCAAGCTTCACTGCTTGAAGGACAAGATTCAGAGATACTTGTAACAATGCTGAGGGCTTGACATACCCCCATGGGAAGCCACCCATACTCTCCAGAGACACCCTCCCCTCGGTCTGAGAACATAGGCCTCCCCAGGATGGAGGCATAGCACCTTCCCCCTCATGGTACGGGTCTCCATCCACTGATATAACACACTATGACATGATGAGCACTCACATACTCCTTAGAAGCCTGCCCCAGGTGCACACTGTGCCAGATGCCCCCCTGTCAAACACCTTATACCAGTAACCCTTCTTTACTATATATTCTAAAGAGGTTTCTTAACATTATAGTTTGAACCACATATCCAACAACTCCCGTGTTCACTTACTCCCCCAAGCCTCCCCCAATTTCTTGGACCATCCCACCCATCCTCCCAACCCTAGCCCCCCTTAAGCCTGCAAAGCCCAACCCAATAGTAACCCTAAGCCCCCGTCTTAATCCTATTACTTGAATCCTTTATAAATGGAATGAATACAGAAAGCGAGAGAGAAAAAGCCACGGAAGCAAGAATCTGAAATCCAGGAAACCCAGAAGAGAAGGGGACAACCAGCAGATGTCACCACATGGCAAAGGAGCCAAGAATAGCCACCAGCCAGTATCCAAGAAGAAAGCTTCGCCTGTTAATGCCTTGATTTGGACTTTCTCATGGCCTCAAAACTGTAAGCTAATAAATTCCCATTATCCAAGCTGGACCATTCCATGGTATTTGTTTTAAGCAGCCTAGCAAACTGAAAAACAATCGCCAAGGGCCAAAAAGCCAGCAACAAGATTGTAATTAAATCATGAGGCCTAATCATGACTTTTTAATACTCTGTGTGATGAAACAGGAAGCACACATAAAGCAGCCTGTGGCCCACCCACACACAGCCATGCCAAGGAAAAGCACTCGTGGGATGGTGTCTTTGTCTTAGGAATGGCACCAGACACTTTTTTCCATGGAACCCAACTGCGCTGGCAAGAATTATTGACACAGCCACTTCAGACTGAGGTAGAAGTCCTCACAAATGAACAAAGTGAGCTCATCATGGCAAGGGCATTGCCACTGTCACCAATAGTAACATTTGAGCTTTGAAGCAAAATTAGGATTCTGGAAAACTTCTAACAGCTACCTGAACTTGACAGCTTTCCAATAAATACTTCAGGCTTCTCTGATGAGATTGGTGACTTTTTTTTTTTTAAATATTGTCAACATTTTAAACATTTCTGTGAGCCAGTACTTTTCAAGTGATTAAAGCAGTATGTTACAAAATCAGAAACAGGTCAAGGGATCCATTCAAAGTGCAAGCTATTGCAATGTGAGTCTAGAATAATAGAACATGAAAAGTTCACTAACACGGTTTCTAATTTCATATGACAAGAACCTTAAAGAAACTGCCATTCATTGCATTGTACTGTACTATCAAAGAAGAATATCCATGATTGGTTGACAAGTCTATTAAAATTATCTTCCCTTTACCAATTACAGATCTGTGTGAAGCTTGATTATCTTCAACCAAAACAACATATCACAACAGAATGACTCAGTGCAGAAACGAGAAGCTGTCTTCTAATAAGCCAGCCAGGAAAAAAGCAATGCCACTTTGCTCACTTTAATTTTTTTGGAAAATATAGTTACTCTTTATAAAAAATATTTAATATGAAGTGAGTTTATTATTATTTAAAAATGAAGTCATAACTAAATTCTTTAAAAATTTCTCAGTTTTAATTTCTAATACAGCAAATATTGACAGACGTACAGAAGAGTATAAAGGGGTCATGAGACCAAAAGGTTTGAGAACACTTATACACATGATGAACGAACAAAGGTGACAAACATCTGCTAAATAGATGGGAAAAAAAGTCCCCCAGAGAAGGACATGAGTGAGTCCAGGATGGTGGAGCCATATGCGAATCCAGTAAGAAATCTAGAGTTAATCTTAACATCAAAGACAGAGCACCGCACAGCACTATCAAAGCTGTCAAAGCAGAAATCAGGAGAGCTGGTGGCCTAGGGAAAGGTGGACCAGTCTGCAGGGCAGAACTAGGACCAAGGAAAAGGTGCCCAGGGTTTTCACAAGATCTTAGCAGTATACAAAGGAAAGGGTTGAGACAATTCCACAGAAAAAAGGAAAGACCTGGCATGAGATATGGTTACTTCAATCTGGCCTACAGAAATGTGACATGTGAGCAACAGTGCTTTCTAGCTTCTCTATCCCAATAAACACTATGGGGGCCATATTTTCCTAGCCAGGATTTAAGCACTTTGGTGTTAGAAACTCAAAAGCTTTCACAACTCACTGAATCCAGTATGGGCAATGTTGCCCCAGCTCTGCTACCTCCCACCTTAGGCAAGGGGACTTAACCTCTCTAGCCTAGCTTGGCCATGGCCATAATGGAGTACAGATTAGACGGGGGTCTATCCTGCCCCCATGTCTCTACGAATCTAAAAAATTTCAAGAATTTCACAAATGTTCTTTAATACACTGCAATTAGTACAAAACAGAATAAGCCCCATTTAGTAATTATTTATGACCCTCTGTTAATAGCAGTGTCATCTAGTTTACTTGTGACCTCGATTAACTTTAGATAATTAAATTGTTTTGGCAGAAGGCTTATTTTATTTCCCAGTAATACTTTTTATGGAGTAAAACTCATTAAGATTTTATAAATTTGGAAGTAATAATTTATAATTATTTTATGAATGATGACAGTGGGTGACTTTAGTTAATATTATTAAAATCATGGCCTCTCAACTTTACTGTTTACTGAATTATCAAGCCAATGCCAGCCACAGAATCTGAGAGAAGGTTCACTAACAGTTTGTTCTTAGAAGCAGTTCGAACTCCAGGTTTGGATGGGAATATGCAGAAGAATGCATGTACACAGAACCCGGATGTAGCTTCTCCACAGTCATTCAGCCTCAGCAGCAGGGTGTGAGTCTGCTTCCACCCCTGGCCCCTCAGCCATTCCACCTGCACTACTGCCCTCCACTGCTCTGCTCTGAGTCTGGCACAAGCAGGGTATGCAAGAACACCACAAGGACAGACTAAAGCTGAACACTTTCTGGCATTAGCCTGCACACCCCAATCGGCTGAGTTAGTTCTCCGGCTCTCTCCATGCCAGACCACATGCACATCATCATAGCCTGCCCTGGTCCATCAGTGGACCCAAGCAGGAGTCACTGCTCCAGACACTGCTCTTACTTTCAAGATCACACTTTCTAATTCGCCATCCTTTGAACTATGTTTATATAGTTCATATAATATCATTATATAATATAGAATGCTTACTCTTTTTTTAAGAAAAGCTTTCTTTCTCCCCACCCCCTTGTTTTTCACTTGCTGTGTCTGTTCAACTTTTTTGTTTGGTCTTTTTAAAAAAGATAAATAGATCACACAAAATGTTACATTAAAAAACATAAAAGGTTCCCATATACCCCACTCCCCCACATCAACATCCCCTTTCATCAGGAAGACACATTCACTGCACTTGGTGAACACACTCTGGAGCACGGCCACACCACATGGATCACTGCATGCCACTGCAGTTCACACTCTCCCCCAATCCACCCAGTGGGTTATGACAGGACATACAATGTCCTGCATCTGTCCCTGCAAGTTGTTTCTTTAGAATCACCAAGGGCCAAAACCAGGACTTCTGATGCGGGAGGGAGGTGCCTAACCGCTTCTCGAGCCACTCCACTCCCTGCTTTGTTGTGCCTCTCATTAGGTTTTTTCTTCCTGCGTCTCTTCCTGTTGCGTCATCTTGATATATCAGCTCGCTGTCTTCTTTAGGAGGCACAGGAAACCTGTTTCCTGCTTTTCTGTGTCTCTCATTTTTTTTTCCTTCTTATGTTTCTTGTTGTGTCAGCTTGCCACACCTGCGCATGGGGCCATCTTGCTGTCTTTTTCAGGAGGCACCGGGATCCAAATCAGCAACCTCCGACGTGGAAGGCGGGAGCTCAGTCACCTGAGCCACATCCGCTTTCCACTTATTCTTTATAACACAATACATAATTGTATTATATACATCACTCTGAAGTATGGAAGTAGATGTATATTACTTAACATATATTATTATTTGGCCATCCATCAATAGCCAGAATTTTAAAGATTTAAAGTGGAAAAAAAAGCCTGGTCATGACTAAAATTACAAGTCAGGCTTTCCCACAACTACATATTGTTGTTTTCAGACAAACTATTAACATGTTCTTAATTCAAATATGGGTTACTTTTTAAGGTACATATTTGAAAATACTTACAGAATCCTGTGTGGTTTTGTTTATGAGAGTGGTGTGACATCTAAATCAAAACAAATATTTGCTGCATCATGTACAGCATCCGTTTCTGCTTCCACACCCAATCTGTCCTCTGCATACCCTTGCAGGACTTTGTGGCCACAACCCTAAGCTGGTAGAATCAGAATCTATGAGGTTGGAGCCTAAGAATCTGCACCTAAAGAAAAGCTTCTCAGACTATTTGAACAATTAAGCCATGTTTAGTAGCAACAGATTCATAAACCCAAATTGAAAGAGATAGGTAGCAAGTCATTGGGAGATAACTCCAGGTAGAGCAAACCTTTCATTATAAATGGAGTCTACTTCCACTGTGGTATGAGGGCAACAACCACCAGAACCACAACCTTTCACTTTCATTTCCTATTACAATAAATAAACACATACTTTAAAGTGCGACTTCAAAACATCTAATTTTGACAATTCCACAGACTACTTTACTTTTATATCAAAAAAAGTATTTACAGACTTAAAATCTCTCTCCTTCGTTTTCAAATTCCCAAAAGGATTTTGTGCGTTAAAATGAAGTCGTTCAAAAAAGGTACATTTTTTTTTTCTAAAGGCTGCTATTGAAATCTCAGAATCTTGGGCTCAGAGACATCCCCTAACTCTGAAAACACCATCATTGGCCCTTCTGTGTTCCTTAAGGCTTCATACTTAGGACTAAAAATGTTCTTGAGGTTATCCTCAACGGAGGGATTCTGCAGGTCTTCAGCACTCAGCAGATGTGGCTTCATTTCCATGTCTGTGTCCTTGGTTTACTTTTGATTACAAAGACCTGAGGCGCTTGCTCCCCTGGGTTCCTAGGCTGTCGACAAGTCTTCACAGTCACTTGGTTCTCTCACTCCCTGTCTGATAATTTAACTCTAGTGCATCTGTGGTTATTCTGAGTGGAAAAAAGGTGTCTACCTTGACACTAAGTCTGTGTCTTCAACCACTGTACATATTTACTTAGCACCACATCCCAATGTTGACAAAATATGCACAAAGTAGGAATGCAAATTCGATTAGTAACAAAATTCACCAGAGATATTTTAATTTCTTACTATGATCTATTTATAAGACTCATTTATGTAGCTTAAATATTATCAAATGGTGTTATCTGAGTTGTAAGTCTAAAGATACATAAAAGTCATGATAACTATATTCAAGTAGCTCAAAGATTATAAGGTAGAAACTGGATTACACTTGTTTTGTATGCCCCAAGTACAATCAATAAGTCACAGATAGAGATGTCAGCTCAGAATGAAGAGAGCATTCTAATAATGAGTAGATCTCATCACTGATAATTCAGTAAGACTGGATAGTTGCTTGTCAGAAATGAGGTATGGAGGAAAATACGAAGTGAAGAGGTATGGGTGATGGGAATTGAACCAGAAAGCCACTGGTACCCTCTTCAGATCTGAGATTAGGAACAATCTGTGTCTCACTTGAAATTTTTTTAAACAATGGTTTTAATTTCTCTATGTATATGTTTCTATATATTCAGTTTGGGGGGAACTAGAACAATGAGAAGCCAATTTCCATGTATGGAAGTACATGGTGTGATTTTTATTGAATAGGAAAATACTGAGGGGTCAGGGATGGAAGGGGTATACTTTAGAGATGAAATTAGATGACAGGGCAGTTTACAGCAATTTATGTATCCTGGTGTATATGCAGAAGTACGTACATGAACGTATTAATATTAGCATCTGAGAAGCAAAAGTTCAATTATAAATAATCCCTTGGAAAGATGGCAGAACCACTGGTTTATAATATATAAATAAAGATTAGGAGGAGGATGAATTAAGCTGTAATTGTAAAATCAGTCATTATGATGAGGTTTCACAATCACCATACACTATTATATACTAACTTCCCCACCAAGACACTATAACGCCAAGAAAAACATGTACTAAAACAGACAACTCACCAATAAGCCTCAGTGTTGATGCTATGATAATATCAGGAGTACAAGCAATGTCCGCATATCCTTTTCTATATTTTATCCACTTGTCCATTAAAGGCCACAGTTCCTTACTGTGAAATTAAAAATGCAAAAAAGAAAATATATATATACTTATATATGTATGTGTGTAAGTATGCATGCTCATCTCTCAAATAATAAGAACATATCTTTAAAACAGTCCATAGAAGATAAACAATTGGTGAAGAATAACTTCTGAGGATCTATCTTCCAAGTTAAAATGTGAACAGGCATTGCAGTCTCACCTTTTCTCTGGCTACTCAGGATGTCAATGTCCACAATGTCTTAAAAGAGACCACAAAAACCCATGCTTTTATCTTTATTTTCTGTTTGGACTCTTTTTATAAGGCTTAGCATAGAGGAGGAGCTAAGCAATGTCCCCAAAGTCACAGAACTAGGAAGCCATGAAGACTGCAATTTCACCTGAACTTTCAAAATGCTAAAGCCTGGTTCAGGAAGCCTACAGCTCAGGGTGGAAGGAGCAAGGACAAATAAAGCTACACTTTACAAAGAACTGAAACAGGAAAGCTACAATTTCAAAAATCAAACCACACTTTAGATGGACAAGAGACACTTTCTACTGTTTGAACAGAGCCAATTCTTCTTTGCTTTCTTTTCTTCAAAAGCTTATTTTCTTCTTATATATTATTCATAATATCAGTTTGAAAGTTAAGATAAACTGAAGAAAAATTAAAATTAAAAGTATCTCAAATCATCCACTCTCACATAATTATTACTCTTCTAATTTGGGGCTTTTCTTTCCAGAAATTTCTGTTTATATGTATGTATATAAAATATATGCTGAGAATGACTACAGAGGAGTGCTTAGGAAAAGGGCGGGGGCGGGGGGAATCTAGGCAGGCCCAGGCAGAGATCCCGATACCCAATGCTCTGTGCCCCTCCCCACTAGCCAGAGGACTCTGGACAGAGACCTTGGACAGAGGATGTCAGCCCAGCAGGAGCCCAGGTGACCTCATCCCTAACTGGATAAAGAGTCCCTGCCTCACAGGCTTCCAAGAAGAGCCAGGGACATTAACTGTGCTCTGGTCACAGGCTCAGACAGCCTGCTCTTACCCAGCCTTATTTAGTAGCAGGCTACGAAGAACTTTCCATGTCAATGGTTAACAATTTACAGCTATTTGAAAAATATAATTAAATTATACCTCATTATGTAGATGTCCATATTTCAAGCAATTCCCTAATGTTTGAAATCCAGGGCTCTACTCTTGAATCAGTGAGCATCCCTGTACTCACATCCTTGCACAATGGTGTGTTTATTCCCATGGAATATATCCCTAAAGGATCTCAAGGACACGGCTATCGACCCTTTGATGTTTACTTTTCATTGTCAAACTCCTAAACGAGGTTTCTTAGCCACAGTTCCTCAAGAAAATTTAGACCTACAGAAACATTATTTTAGTGACCATGTTCTCCATTCTCCCAAGGATAGCATACAGGAGGACCCAAATGCTACATGCACAGAGAGAAGTTATTTCTTTACACATAACAGACACCTGAGGCCATAAGTCTTAATTCTCAGAAGCCCTGTGTGAGAAAAGCTGCTAACCTGGAGTTCTAGATATTTTGGCTATTTCTAATCATTTGGGTTTCTGAGAGTATCTATCTGTTTAGGAAATGGCCAGGACGCTCAATTAAGCGACTGACTCACTGACGCCTCCACATGTGGTCGCAATCTCACAAGCTGGGCATGTGCCAAGGGACACAGCAGAGTCTCTGCCTTTTGAGCATCATTTCCAGTTGGGAGAATGATAATCAAAATGATTCAAATTACAATTCAGTAATCATTCAACAGATTGCTTTTCAATTCAAATAGCCCATCTTTAAGTTGGCAAAATGACCCCATACCTTATGATGTTATCATGTGTCCAAACCCATTTCTGATGGCAGCAGAGGAGATCAATGGCAAATATGTATTCCCAAGTGTTATCACTTAAGTCTTCACCAAATTTTTCACTGGACTGAAATTCTGTTTTTGGACATAACTGTATTGTCAAAAGCAGCTTTGAAACCATGAAGCCAACATCTACTGGAGCATTCTAATAAAAAGAGGAAAAAAAACCCTTAGTCTCAAAATATAACACACTTTATGTTAGTAATCAACCAGAGCATGGAAAGCATTACATGAATCATCATTTAAGTAAAAAATAACGGGAAATGTTTATATTTTGAATAAGGTACTATGCTAAATGGAGTCGCAGTACTTGTCATCATGTGACTACAGAATGGTGGTTGATAGGTCAGATCGACAGCCACAGACAGGATGCAGAATCCAATAGAGAGAAAAGACATGATCTGCAATCCAGATAGGAATGCAAATTTTCATTAACTCAAATCAGAAAATTAAGGTTATTAAGTAAGTTAAAATAAAAACTTTTTAATCCTTCAAATTTTTCTTAAATTCTTTAAATTCTGTCATCTTTCTGACACTAGAGATCTGCCTGCCCTTTCCAGAATTTCATAAAACTGAACCACCCAGTATTGCATTCTTGTGTTTGGTTCTTTCACACATGCGCACAGTATCTCTGGATATTTATTCATGTTGTTGCATGTATCAGCATCCATTCCTTTTGAATGGTAAACCATTATAAAAACACACCACAGTTTATCCTTTCAGCTGCTGACACACATCTGGGGTATTTCCAGTCTGGGGACTGTTACTAGGAACACTCTTGCACCAGTGTTTGCATGGACATAAATTTCACTTCTCTTGGGCAAATACCTAGGCATGGAATGGGTGGGCCCTTTGCTAAGAGAATGGTTTAACTTTATAAGAAGCCATTCAGCTATTTTCCAGAGTGACTGTACTATTTAGCATTCCCACCAGCCTTGTTAATAGTTCCAGCATAAAAATAATATGTATGGTAATACAGGATATAAACTCAGGTCACAAAATGGCTTGGGCTTGAAAGTTAGCATTACCATTTGAAGGATGTAACATGTTAACTAACATGTGGCATGGGCAAAAATACCCCAAAATAGAGTTTATGTTCTGACCTAAGTCCCAAATTCTCCCAGATAATCCATAATCAAATTGTGATTTAAAATATTCTACCTTGTAACCTAAATTCCGTCAAGATGGTAAATATATCCCCATCAGGAAGGTAAGTGACTTTGCTTATCTTCTAAATAAAAATATACATATACTTTTGGTCTTTTCTCTCTTAAAATTCCACAGTAAGAAACTATGGTCTGTAATGGACAAGTTGATAAAATAGAGAAAAGGATATGTAAACTGGTGGGGTTATCAGTGTAGGAAAAATTTCAGGTAATTAAATTACTGACATACATAAATGGAATTATTTAGGAGGTTTTAATCTGCTACGTGTGAGTTAATCATTAATCACTGACCAAGTTAAAGAGGTTATTACTGTAACAATTACTTGACTTATAAATGGAACAAGATTCATAAGTTTCAAGGCTTTTAAAACAGGTTTGAGATTTACAATTTTAAAATTTGAGTATCAACTTAAACCATGTGTTTATTTATACACATAAAAGCCCCTTCAGGATTGAAACAATTCCAATGAAAACACTCAGTGGAAGCATCACCCTGACGCAGACAACGGAAAGAAAGGGATTCCTACTGTGGTCACTGTAGGAATCCCTTATTCCTGATTTTAACAGAAACTAATTTAGTGATTTACCAATTATCTACTACTGATTACTTTAACTATTATTTTTACTAAGTTTCTATTTTTATTTTTTAAATAATCTCATGAATTTTCTTTTTATTGACTGTATTGATTTCCTGATTCTGAACCTCTTATTCTACTAGGATAAACTCTTCTTAGTTATAAAGAATTATTTCCTGAAACACTACTGAAATCTACTGTCTTAACAATTCTTATATCCAAATACCTCAGGTGAAAACTGCCTCTAAATTCTTTTTATTTTGCTCTTTTAGTGATAACTGAAAATGAACAACAGAGCTTTCAATTTTATAACTAAAATAGACAGGAATTGCTTAATATATTTGCTTTAAGTTGAGGAAATTTAGGTGGAACCTATACATGCACTTTTGTAAAGTAAATTTTTAATCATATTTTTTCAACTTATTTCATGGTCACTGATAAATAACTAGTCTATTTATTTATTTATTTTTTTAAAGATTTATTTTTATTTCTCTCCCCTCCCCCCCAACCCCCCATCCTCCCAGTTGTCTGCTCTCTGTGTCCATTCACTGTGTGTTCTTCTATGACTGCTTCTATCCTTATTAGCAGCACCGGGAATCTGTGTTTCTTTTTATTGCATCAGCTCTCCATGTATGCTGTGCCATTTTATTGGGCAGGCTGCACTTTCTTTCACACTGGGTGGCTCTCTTTATGGGGTACACTCTTTGTGCGTGGGGCTCCCCTACACGGGGGACACCCATGTGTGGCAGGGCACTCCTTGCGCGCATCAGCACTGTGCATGGGCCAGCTCCACACGGGTCAAGGAGGCCCAGGGTTTGAACCACGGACCTCCCATGTGGTAGGCGGATGCCCTATCCATTGGGCGAAGTCCACTTCCCAACTAGTCTATTTAAATGCTCTACTTCTAAAGCCAATTCTGGTCGTTTTTATTATACAAAGAAATTATCCTAGGTATCCAAATCTGATTCTACAGATATACAGTTTTTCTAATACTGTTTCCTATATCTGTAGTTACATCTTTTCATTGATTGCTAGAAAGTTGTAATATTACTTTTGAATTTCTATTTGTTCCTGTAATACCCAGAACTGTATTTCAATTTCCAAGTAAAATTCTTTAAGGAATCTTTTTAGTTTTACTGAATTATTATCAGAGAATTTTTAGTGTAAAATCTTTATTTTTAAGAATTGCTTTCATGTGCCTAAATTCATGGATGACTTGTGTAATGCTCCATGGGCACATATAATATTCCATAAATACAAACATAAAGTTAAAAGAATAGCAGCTATGAATGGCAGGTGAGGCATAGAGAGATTAAGAGGTGATGAGTTTTGTTTTTTTTGTTTATGATTATTATTGGAATAATGAAAATTCTCTGGGAATGACTGGGGTGATGAACACAAAAATATTACACTGAATACCAATGATTATACTCTTTGGATGGATTTATGCTTTGTTATGTAACAATAAAATCTGTTTGTTTAAAAAAAGTACATATTCTTATATAAATTCTTCTATGCCCTTACTTTTGCCTACCAGATCTAATTGAAATTCTTTAAGAGAACATTTGGAATTCTACTATAAAAATAGAAGAAATAACAATAAAAATTTTCCTCCCAAATATTTCTCACCCTTCTAAAGCTTTATTTGATAATCTGGCAATTTTGTCTACTGAAATTTATAAAATTATAAAATCATAAATTATGTTTATCATTCACTCATCATATCCCACCTCATCTTGAGCAAGCCCACGGAGCCGGGATCTAAAGCACCACAAGGACCAGCTTCATGCAGAAGCGGGGGGGGGGGGGTGAGTGCAGGTGTTCACTGGGGCAGCGGGAGGGAGGGCATGGCTGCAGGTGCCCACTGGGGTGAGCGGAGGGGGAAGGCGGGGAGGCAGGAGTCAACTGAGAGGAGCGGGGCAGGGGGGGGGGTGTCCACGAGGGAGAGCAGGGGTGGGGTGGTAGGGAATGGGTGGGTGCAGGAGTCCAGAGGGGGAAGCAGGAGGGAGGGATGGGGTGGGGGTGGGTGTCCACTAGGGAGGCAGTGGGGGCGCGGTGGGGGAGGTGCAGGGGTCCACTGAGGGGAGCTGGGAAGGTCCCATCAACAGCTCCTGACCAAACCTGCACCCTGGAACATGAGATGGGGCTTACAGGAATATACTATGGTTTGTCTAGTAGATCAAGGAAGAGATCATTACAGACTTGCCTTTTAAAATTTACCTAATTTCTGTCCATATTTCATTTTTTAAAAAGGATATATAATAAATATTAAAACTGAAAAGTACTAAAGAAGAAAGCGAAATGACCTGTAAAATTCTACTCCATACATAAGGAGAATTTTTTTTACAAGAGGAAAGTAATATATACAGATTAAGAAAAGAGAAAAGAGCAAAACAAAAGGCACGCTCTTCTTAACTTTAGTACCTCTGCTTAAAGTACTTGAAGTTCAGGCTCCTGAAATCTTATTAGATAAAAATCTATGAAAAAAAGAACACCAATCTAGACAATATTTTAGCACACTAATCACAAAAGAAAAAAATAAAATAATAAAAGGGAAGATGGGAACAAAATACTTAGAATACAAATTTTCACTGAAGAATTAGAATTAAATTTATAATTAAATTTTACCATAATTAATACAAATGTCATCAAATGGCAAAAAAAAAACAGAGAATATTAGATTCATAAAAATATTAACAGGAGAGATCAACTTTTTCACTTCTCCTACAAAGTATCTAATGTAAAGAAAAACAATTTATATCTCCTCTGAGCACTTTATTCTAAAAACATAAGCATATATACCTATGTATGGTTTTGTTAGTCGTAAGTGAGTGTATTAAAATAACTGTTAAAATAACACAATGCACGAGTTTATAATGCTTCCTGGAATGTCTCATGCATTCTTCAAAGAAAAGTGCTTAGGCTAAAAGGATCTATCATGAAGAATAAATAATAATTATAAAATGCCTATGAACTAACACAAAATGGAAAAACATTTATCTAAGTCCTAACAGTACGGTATTGTAAAAGATAAAAATAAAGCTCACCTTTTCCCAATTGAGAAAAGCTCTCAAACAGTTTAGTACCTCTCCTTTAGCACGCTGCCTGGCAACTAACTGCATTGCTTTATTAATGACCGATTGAGAGATAAATATATCATGCCACATGTTTGCAATAAATAAAGTCAATTTTTCAGACTCTGGAAAATCTGTACGGAAAAAAAAAAGATAATAAACCTTTACTTCCAATTAAGTGAAATTACAAACCAAAAATAAATTTTATGAATTTTATTTATGTACTACAAGGCACCCACAGCTGGAGGGTTTTGTAAATGGTGGCCCACATGAGGCACTTGGCTTTAGCCATATCAAAATCTGCTTTACTTCCCGCCCCCCTTCCCTTTGTCAAACTTTAATTCCATTTTAATAGGTACATGACTATGTATCACTGCACAGAAAGAAGACACTCTGAAACATAAAGAAAAGATAAAAGTCCTCTCTCCATTCTTCCCAAACTCCATGCTCTTCTATTAGGCATGCCCTTACAGTTCATGCTTAGGAGTTTACACGGAGAACACTTACTCATAAAACACATCAAGTTTTTGATTTGAAGACAGATATTTCTTATAAATTCTAGATAACAATTCTTTTGTTACAAGCACTTCCCCCAGATTGCTGTTTGGTACTTTTTAAATCAACTTAACTGAAGTTTAGCTTACATACAATAAAACGTACTCATTTTACGGATGTAATTCAATGAATTTTGACAAATCCATGTAAACACCACCGCAATCAAGAGACCATTTCTACCACCCAAATGGTTGCCTCAGTCTGACCCTTTACAGACAATCCCTGATCTGCTTACTGTCACAAGGAATTGGTTGCCTTTTCCCTGATGTTTATGAATGGACTTGTACAGCTTTTACGCTTTCCTGCCTGGCTCAACGCAATTTTCTAAGATTCGTCCCCATGGGGGCAAACATCAGTCTTCCATGTCTTTGTATTACAAAATAGTATTCACTTGTTTGGAAACATCAATTTGCTTTCCCCTTCACCAACTGATGGACATCTGTTCCAGTTATGGGCCATTATGAATTAAGATGCTATGAATATCTATGCACAGTCTATGTGTGACTATGTCTTCATTTCTGTTGAGTATGTACCTGGGAGTGAACTGCTGAGTCATAAATTAAAGACTATTAATTTTTTAAGTTATTGTCAAGGCACCACCTAATACCGTTGTACCAGTCAACATTTGCATGAGCAATGCATGAGTTCAAACTGCTCCTCCTCTTGCCAGTACTTGTTATCAAGGGGCTTTATTTCAGCTATGCTCTTGAGTGCAGCGTGCCATCTCATTGTGGCTTTAACTTTCCAAATTTCCTTTCTTGTCAGCCTCGTTCCCCTGGGATGCCGTGGGCCTGCATAGCTGCCAGTATGCCCAAAATTTGGGCAGTTCATAGTTTTATGTTGAGGCTTAACCTCTCCTGTTTTGGAGCCCCTCCTCCCCCAAATTTCTAGCTGCTGGGCCTGTGCCAGCCCTGGAGCACCACAGGCTGCTAGCACCTACCTGCCTATCAGCCACCGCATTCCTAGTCCCTGAAGATTTTGTCCTAATTGGAACAAAGCCACTTCTTTGTCATTTTTCAGTTGTTTTATCTAACATTGCCATGAGTTTAAGAAGTATGGGAAACTCAAAGCATAAACTTCATGGCCTATTTTCACCTGTTTTTTTTTTTTGTAACACCTCCTGTTTCTCCAGGCATGCCTCTTCAGGGTTTCTATACATACCACTGCTCTGCTAGGGTTCTCTTTCCAGGCACTTGACACGCATCTTCACATCCCAGTTCAAAAGTCACTTCGATAAGAAAAGCTTCCCTGACCCCTCAGACTATCTCAAATCCATCTTCCATAGCACAACTCACTCACCCAAGAGACAGTTAATGCTTCCCTACGATACATTTTTCTGGGGTTGAGGATATAGTAGTAAACAAGATGAACAAAATCCCTGTCTTTTTAGAGTACACAATCTAGAGGAGGAAAGAGACCACCAAAAAAAAGATCCAGGATATACTGGAAGGAGTGGTATAAGTGCTATGAAGAACAATAAAACAGAGGAAGGGAGAAGAATTACTAAGGGAATGTGTGAAGTTAACAGTGAGTTATAACAAGGTTGAAGAGGAAACATCCAGAAAGAGAAGTCTGTAAGCACAAAGGTCTGAAGTAGTTGTACCGGACAACAAGCAATCCTCTGAGGTCTCAGCAGAGTGCTTGCACCTCTCCTTCCTGCTGCCTACCGCTGTTAAAATCTAAACCAATTTGTGTGATTTTACTAATGCATGTCAGTCCCTCCAGACAAAAGCACCTGTGTCATTTGGACATCACTGAAACTTAGCAAGCACTCCATCACTATCTGTTGAATAAATGTGATTGGAAGGGTGAATTAAGAATGAAGTGGATAACTGAAACACAGAGTAGTTTCATTCCCAACACTAAATGCGATGGATATATTCAGTTACACTGATTCATAAGCCCCATTAGGAACATGGTAATAGAAGATTAAATCCTTCTGAGATCTCGATAAGACTTTCTGATACAACATTGAAAGGTATTTGTATTTCATTTTACTCTTTAAAAATGCTTTCACAGATGGTTTAATATAATAAAGAATGGCACCTAAACTGGCCCATTAGTACAGACTGAAGGAGGAGACGCCAAGGAAAGAGAAAAGGCCGGACAACCCCGTGCCCTCTCACTCCTCTGCATCTCTCTGATAAACTTCCTTTCATGAGCTCAGGAGTGCGTCTTACAGTTTCTGTCTTCCCCAGCTAGTGGTACAGCAGTTTGGCTTGTCATCGGCTTTAACAGCATTTCCATTTCTATCAACTGTATCATATTCTAAAGCAGTTGCATAAAGAATAAGATGTATAGTAAAGAGAGAAGTTTTATTATATATAAACTGAAACTTAACCTGCTGACATAAGTTTAAATCAAGTAAACTCTCCTTCTGAAAACTAGGTACAGCTGGGCTTATTTTTGCCCGCTGGTAAAATTTTAAAAAAACATAGTATTATTTCAAAAGATACACAGCAATCCTTTAGTTGAAAATATAGACTCAAGTATAATGAGATTAAAAAAAAAAAAGCAACAGTATGTTTTCAATATAAAAACGCCTTAATCTAAGCATACCTTCCTTTAGTATAGTGTAGCAAAACAAGCGAGCTCTTTCCAAGTCTCCAAGTTGTCGACAAATACCCACATAGACCCTACAGAGGGCGTGAATGTAATTATGGTCCACAGGTATCTTCTCAGTTTTTAGTTCTGAGAGAATAGAATGAAGCAAGCACTCTGCTAAATGCTGGAATGGGAAAAAACAAAAAAAAAGAAAAGGTGATGTATACTAGTATTCATCTATAGTCTACCTAAGAACAGCTAAAGGTTACAAAATTAAGTATTTACTGGAAAAATAAAACTTGTACTATATGCTAAGGCAGACCACAGTGAGAAGTGCTTAGCACTGTAAGCCACCAGACGCACGATCTAAGAATCGCCACATCTTTCTGCATCCTATGGTCAGTAATGGTGCAAATGCCAAAAGGCAAGACTGAATTACATCTGCCTGCCTACTATCAAAGCCACCACCTGAACACATCCTACTTGCTTACGTCTGGCTACAGTCATTTTATTTTTATTAAACCCACTTTAACTCTATTCCCATTCTTATTCTGTAACCTCCAATTTACTCTACTTATTTATACCATTTAGATTTTAATAATATTGGGTAACATTTTCCAAGCACAGAAGAGCATTAAATGATCTGATGCATTCATTCGCCAGAAAATAAAAATCCTGGAAAATTCTTATATTTGTTCTTTATGCTTTCTGACAGTGAGCATTATAAGAAAATATATAAAACATCTATGCTATCATGACTCAGAAAATTTGCAGATAACCAATGAAATATGATACTAGAAACCACTGGAAACCATCCATACAAGGTATCAAGATGGACATTTAGAAATCTATAAAAGTCCTAATAAACTACGTATGCAAATCTGCAAAATCCTTTTCCATTTCCTCTCTTGAAAATTCAGCATTTGTTCTGGCTTGACTTGTGGCATTCAATACTGAAGGGGAATAAGGAGCAAAGACATGCTCTCTCTTTGAAGGACTCTCTAACTCTCAAAACACTTAATTATAGATTTAAGGGAGAAAAAAAGGATATACTGAGTGACAATATTTTGATACTTTGAAGCAAATCATTTTGAGCCTTTCAACATGACAATCATCGGGAAATCTGTGTTTTTAACCCTGAGAGATATTTTTTCCTTAAAATTCTGGGTTAGAATCTAATATAAATTATGAAATCTCCAGTGTCTTATCTCGAATTTATAAAATGCTGGCTAGAAATAACTTGTCATAATGTTCATGTGGGTAATTCTCAGTTTTTGAAATAAACCACAAATTCAGGGTCATCTACACATTATACTGCAAGTAACCAGTCTTTGTCTGTGAGAACATGCAACTCCTACTGCACATAAAGAAAAGTAGGCCACATACCTTTTTTGTTGTACTAAATTCATAAACAACTTCTTTCTCTTGATCTCTCATTACAGGCTTTTTGGAAATATTTCCCACGTACACATGACTACGAATGACAGGTAACAAGTCAAAAGATGAATCAGCCATTTTCTTTAGTGCATTAGCTATGATTATGTCATCGGACTCGACAGTTTCCTTTGGGCTTAAAGGCAATTGTGACACTGTTTTGACAGCTGGAACAAAAGAACTTCTTTCTTCATTTGTTCTTACAACTTCAGGTTGAGGACTATTGTTTCGGAGACTTTGGTTAATTCCTTCTGTAGCGGCTTCCCTGGTTTCCAATTCTGGGAAGTCACTGTCCAGCCGTAATCTTTTTGCACTCCTCAAGGTAGATGCTGGCAACGTCCTTTTCCTACCCGAATCCTGCTGAGTCCCCAAATCTCTCGACTTATCTTTGTTACAGTCACTGCCAGAGCTGAGCCCTGTTTTAACAAAAGCAGTTGATGTTGAAGTGATTGCTTTGAAACCTTTTATGGCACTTACAGGCCCTTGTACATTTGTACAGTCAGCAGGTGGCCCTCTTTTCAGGTGAAGATTCCCTTTGAGGATGCTGAGGGTTCGGGCTCTGGCAGATAACTCTGGATACATGGTGTCAAGGATTTTCACAGAATTCTCCTGGGGCACACCAACAGCAGTGTGGCCAGAGGCCAATGGAGGGAGTCTGCCAGGCACGGGGAGTGCATGCTTTGGCGTCGCAGCACAAAACTGCAGAGGAGACGACAACATCCTCTCGCCAGCTGATGCAGCAGAGGGAAATGGGGACGTACACAGAGGGGAGGGCTGCCTTGCACCGTCTGACAACGGAGACATCAGAGCAGGCACTGGCATTCCACACACTGGCGAGATGGGGCCGGCAGGAGAGACAGGTGAGGAAGGACTGCAACTTGACCTCAGAGGAGAGGCCAGTTGCACAGTCCTTGGAGGTGTAGCTATCAGAGGGTCAAGCAAAGGAGGCAGCGGGGGACCCACCTCTTGCCGTATTTTACTCAGAGTGTCAGGAGAACAATCTGTGGGAGTTGACGTATCAGCGTTTGCTAGAATAGTTTGAGTTTGACTTCTCTGAGTTTTCAGATTCCCTCTTTCCCCTGAAAATGACTGAGAAACCTCACTCTGATTAGTTTCAACTCTGCTTGATGTTAAAGTCTTTACTGGTTTATTTGTCTGATCTTTGTTTGAAATCTTTGATCGATTCTTATTCTTACCAAATGGCTCTAGTTTTGAATTAAAATAGGTGTGATCAGACACAACCATCTGAGACTCGACTTTTTGATAATATATTTGGGAACTAATTCGTACACTAGGTTTAACAGGTCTATTGCGCAAGCGGCTTTTATCAAAGTTGGTACTTTGACCGCTGCTTGAAATATCCTCCTGGGTACATGAGAGAGTACAGGCACCCTGATAATCCTGACACGGAGAGCCAGCCTGATAGGCCTCCAGGGTCTTCTCTGCAGAAGTAACTGAAATGAAACCAGCTTCATGTCCTTCTTGGTCCTGATAAGCAGGGATGTCCTCGGGAGTGCCACACAGGATAACTTGGTCCACACTTGGCATTACAGCCACACCGTTGATGATGGTCCAGTTGTCTCCCTTTTCAATGATGAGATTTTGATCCTTATTTATAAGTACATTTATAACTTCTGAGGTCACTGTAGCTATCTGACACTGAAATGTTGCTTCCGCCTCACAGTTAGAACTCTGCTCATTTGCTGGCTCTGCTGCTGAGTCAGTGCACGGGGATGACAGCTGCACAGGTATAACGAGGAGCTCTTCTTCCCCACTGTCTCCTCGCCTGGCTGCATCCGAGGCATCCTTTGGTATGCTCTGACTATTGTCATTATTAGGTCTATCGCTAACGGGAGAAGTGCTCTCAGGGCTTACATTTGCGATCAGTGGGGGTGGTTCTGAAGTATATGATGAGGAGCTCACTGTCTCAAGAGGTGGAACTTTTTCTTTTAAATTTTCAGTTGTTACCTGGTCATGCGGATTTTTGACCAATAAATTACCATTTTCTTTACTATCAGACTTCTCATCATTTGTTTGATGTTCTGGCTCAATATCGGTGAGAACTTTAGGCAGTGTTTCCAAAGAATACTGAGAAAGCTGACTTGTATTTCTTAAAAGATAATCATCATCTTCTGATTCAACTGAGTCTTCGGAGGTTTCAAGCATTTTGTCTTCACAGGACTGTTTCCTGTATTTTTCTCCTGACATTTCACTTTGCTTTAGTTCTTTGTTCACTTCCTTATATAGTACTCCTTTGCTAGAACATTCTGAAACAGAGTCTGCTGAACTATAATCCCTTAACTGACAACTTTCAAGAAACATAACTACTTCAGATGTAGAAAGTCTGTCTATATCAGAAAAAGTACTTATGTTAAAATCTTGCAGAGCTGAAGTCAAAAAACCTACGTCTATGGAAGGTCCTGTCTCAGCTACACTAGCATCTGAATCTCCTAAATCTTTTAATGATTCACTGTTAACATATTGCTGTTCGTTCCCCATCATGTTCTCACTCTCATTGTCACCCTCACTGCAGCTCAACGGCTCACTCTCCTCTACTTCAGTGTCATTATCTAGGCCCTCTCGAATGTCTGTGTAGCAATACAATCTATCAGGAAGTCTGCTTTGGGGAACATCATGTGTCTCTTCATCTTTTCTGGAAAACAATGAAGAAAAAGCAGGACCCGTGGTGACAAAAAATTGAGGAAAAGCACCACCAGGGATTTTAGATTTCAGCTTCGCTAGTTCGTTAGAATTCTGCTGTGTTCTGGGAGAATCATCTGAAAGAGCCGGGGCTTCACTAACAGATCCCATTGTGTCTCCACAGGGTAATTCTCCAATGGGAAAACTTCCGGACACTGACACTTCTGGGATTGGAAGTTTATCAATATTCATGCCAAGCAGGCCTGAAGCTGTGGCACTGGGGTACTGACTTTGCTTTTGCAGCCCCTCCTGCACAGACACTTCCTTCACATTGTCTTGGTTTTGGACTGGGATGTTTTCAGAAGAGAATGATAATCTACTATTTGTAGAACAGTGAGGATTTTCTACCAGTAAAGAGCCACTTGGAGAATCCAAATCTAATTTTCTCCAAGAGGTAGGAACTTCTGCTGGTGATGCCCTTTCTGTAGTGGTCACTTCACTGATTTTTTGTGTCTTATCCTCTCTTTCTCCAGCACATTTCGATGTAGATAATAAAGGATCCTTTCCATTATTATTTTCCATTGCTGAAATAGGCTCACTCCTATGTAGTTTGAAATGTTCTGATTTACCATTCTGAATCTTTTCAGGTTTCACCTGCTTTGTGATAACTGATACCTGATTAGACAACAATGTTGCAGCCTTGAATTCTACAGGATTGTTATTTTCTCTAGGAAGTTCAAGTTTAGATGCTGATCCTTTATTTTCTACAGAGGGCACCACCTTTTTAAACTGATGGTTAGTATCTTGTTCATGTTCTGATGTAGCTCTCAGAGGTTCTTTGCCATCTCTCCTTAGTAAGTCACTATGGTGCCATGAAGTGCTTTTAAAAAAACCAAACCCACTTTTGACCAGGTCACCCTGAGAATCTATTGAAGAGGTATTTAATATGAACTCAAGTTTTGGATCTTCACTTTCACAATGTCCATCCTTTGTAGCTTTCATAAATACTGAATGAGGAAGTGAAAATACCTTGGTTGTGCCTTTTACAATTTTTGTACATTCTATCTCACTCCTACTCTGAGAGTTAAAATTAGATGCAGCCAATTCGGGGCTCAAAGCATGCAAGTCAGGCTCCAGACTGCTTTGGCCTCTAGAACATTCTGGTAGCTCAGGCTGCAGCTCTAACATGTTCGCAGGTTTAATATGTAAATTTTGTTCTGAATGGTGCAGTTCAGTGGGGGTTGCTTCAGTTGCATTATGTGTATCACTATCATACTCTAACCAAGACTGGGGATTACTGCACGTAGACAAGGCTACTGAGGGAGAAGAGGATGAAGAACCAGCCTCAGAAGTGAACCCCAGTGCATCCACTGCATCACTTGCACGTTCTTCTTCTGGTTCAGGTGATTCTCCTAAAATAAACCCTTGTGTTTCTCCTCCCTCCTTTTCCACTTCTGCAGATACTCCTTGGAAATGGTCAGAAACTGTCTGTATACAATCTGATTCAGAAGAGATTTCATTTATGCATGTTTCCTTAGTGAACTCTGATTTGGGTAAGTCTATCATTTTGGATAATAGATTTTTTCCTTCTGTTTCAATGAGTTTACTTAAGTGCCTCTTGCTAAGGTTAAGGGGAGAATAACACAACCCTGACTGCCTAACTGCAGCTTCCTTCTCGTGTGCCAGGCTGCCAGATAAAATCTCAAGGCACAGCGTTCTAGAGGGTTTAGAAACAGCTTCCTCGGTTTGCACTGACTTATCCATTTCCCTAACCTGTATTTGTCTTTTTGCTTCATTTAAATTGCCTCTTGGTTGATCATTCATGAATTCAGATGACACTGTGAAGTGGTTCTCACTAGCTAACGAGTATGTGGTTGAGGGTTCTCTCCAAGTTGCTGCTGAAGTCTCAGATATAGCAGTGGTCACAGGGGTGGCTTCAGGAGGTGTGGGCTGTTCATCCAGTGTGTCCCTTTCTTTGCTTCTGCATGAGCCAAAACAGTTCTGTGGTTCAGCTGTATCATCTTCTAAAGTAGATTCAGCAGAAGTTTTACGCTGAGTCCAGTCATCATCACTGGAATCTGTATACTCTCCAAAATAGGTTTCCTTCAGAAAATACAAGTTATACTAGTTAATTAAACAGTAATCCAGTAGACTAAACATTACATTAATTAAACAGGTTAACCGAAGGCATGCTTCCTGCAGCAGCTCTCACTTCTGCCCCGAGCAGCTTTTCACTCTGGTGCTGGATGAGGACTATTGTGATGAACCACACCTGCCGCCCACCTTCCACTCCCCTGCTCTTCTCACACAGCCCAGTTTCCAGCTAGGCAATATGTACCTCTGCTCCAGAAACTGTCCATTACATACCAACTACTCCCCTCCTTTGTTTTTTCAGTTGCCTAAATCATGTGACCCACACGGCAAGGTATTCTCACCCCCAATCTTGTCTCCCTATTCTGTAAGGGAAATGGTAAGTAATGAAGAGTAAGAATCGCTAAAAAAATCTTTCTTCTTTTGAAAAAATTCTTTCCTCCCTTGAATTCCACAGTACCATTATTTACTCATGGCTCTTATTTTCAATCTCCTTTCCTAGTTCTTCTTCCACCTATCACATATTAATAATTCCCAGGAGTCTGTCTTAGGTCCCATCTTCTTCTCACTCTACACTCTTAATTGAATGACCTTACACAGTACCACAGCTTCCACTGCACCCAAATGTGGGCAGGACCTCAAGGTCTAGGTCCCCACAAAGTCTCCCTCCAAGCACCCTGTTTCCATTTGGAAATTCCACACACACCTAACAGCAACATTTTACACATGGTCTTCCCACCCAAGCAGGGTCGTTTTTATAGCTATTTTTAAATATTCTTGACTTCTTCATCACCCTGACAACCACTCTGAAAGTCATCAGATACTGCTCACTAGACTTCATAACATTTTTCCTTCTTCAACCCCAATGCTATTACTTGCATTCAGGTCCCAAGAATTAAGAAAATGCTCACCGGATAATTTCCCTGTCTATGAACTTACCTCATTCTTAACGATCCCCTACTCTCTACTCATTAAACTATGATTAAACTGACACTTCCAATGAAAATCTAATCACTAAGTCTACTTCTTTAGATTCGTCAAAAACTTCCTGTGGCTGCCAAGAAAGAAAAGACACTCCTTCGCAGGCTACGCAGGACCCTGTGGATCTGGTCTGTCTGACTGGTCCCGACATCACATCTACCCAAACTCCTGGGCCTCTGTGCAAACGGCTCCTCCACTTTGTGCGCCTGAGAGTGAAACACCTCACTCATTCTCTAAGTTCTGGATGGGGTCCTATCTTTTGGAAACATCGTGTGCCTCCCTGCCCTCTCCACCATGGGCTCTCTCAGGATTAGGGCTCTCTTCTGCTTGCTCTTGAGCAGAAGGTGCGTCCAGAGATCTGTCCGGGCAGTGAAGTCATTGCTCCCTGTCGGTCCCCTCCACACAAACCAGTGACAACCACACAGCAGCCACGTCCTGTGCCTTCTCTGTATTCCTGATGCCTCACTCAGGAGGCATACATTCCATTCCCAAATGAAGTGACTCAAGGGAGGAAAACATTTATCTGCTCCTTAAGTCAAAAAGTATATAAATCTGCTTCATCAGGACTAACTTCCCAAGAAATTACTATCAATCATTCTGCAAACACTCAAACAAGAAAAGGAGGGGAATCTGGCATCTTTAGATTGATGGGGATGTGCTTTATTTAGTGATTTTCCTGTCTCTGAAAAACACCATGCCTACAAATACAGTTTCAATTCATTCTTATTAAACCTATTATGTGCCAGGCACTAAAGATAAGAACAATTAAGACACTCACTCCAAAGGAAACCTACAATTTGGTTGTGGATAGACAAATAATAACGTAGCCATAGTGCAGAGTCAACTACATCACACAAGAAATACCAGGCCAAAGGGTACTAGCATGCCATTTTAAACCCCCAAATAAAAATTGGCCAAACGAACAGGCTTTTAGCACGAGTACCACTAATATTAAGTTTTACTAGCATATTACGAAAAACAAGGTATACATTTCGTAATTTAAACTTAAGAGCAAAACTTACAGATCCAAGTGAAGACCTTAATGAACCCAGCTGTGGTAATGACATGAGAGGGGGTGATGGCACTGGAGACAGAAGAGGAGGGGGAAGCTTGAAGAAGTCAACTGCAGCTTGAAGATCTTCATCCAAAAAATTCTCATGATCAGAAAAGTCAGTACTATCATCAGCATTATTACTTTGCATTAAAAGTTCAGGATTCCCATGCTCAGTAAGTACATGGTCATTACCACAACTTGCTCCACTGGGCCTCTCTTTTCCCACATTTTTACACAAAGAGCAATCAGCATCTATTTCCATGGACAATTTTGCTAAGCATGCCTGCATTTCTGAAGTTGTGAGAGGACTGCGCTGTATTGGAGGTAGCACACAATCTTCCATGGATTCCCTGGATTGGGTGTTTTCTTTGGCAGACTTTTCTGTAGAGACATCTGCAATATTAAGATGGGGAAAACTTACTCTATCAGTTCAAGGTGTTAGCAATATTGTTAAACTCCAAGTAAAAACTTGTTTTAAAGGCAATCAATCCCTTTCTGAATGATATCCTGTAACCACTGAACATATTTCATCTAAGTCTGCTAGCCTTACAATATAAAAATGAGACAGACACATTCTGCTGGGACCCATCAGCAGGATGACACAAAGTTGGAACATCCCCAGCAGTAGACATGGTACTTGTTAACTCACTCATTCTCTAAGTGAATCTTTTCATACACCCAGTGTTAGCTGGTTGAGAAACAACTCTGTGCACATTGGCTTATAGGGACGACTATTTTCTCTGTCTGAAAAGCTATCTCAAATCAACCAATATCAAGCCTACCGCAAGTACATAGCTGTGCAATGCTAGGTCATGTGAATACTTTGTATAGTATAGATATATTCCAAAGATGCCATACTTTCCCTTCTACTCTGAGAAAATTAACATGTAATAGATTTCCCCTTCAAAATAGTTCATTTTTAAATAAAAATCATCAAAAACACTAGTTTATAAAATGGACCTTTGTAACATGTTTCCTTACCTCTCCATAAGCTTATTAAAACCTATCAATGAAATCAAGTGATTATAATGAAACAGAACTATTCAGTGATATAGAAGACTGCAAAGAATCCATAGGCTGTTTCCACTGATGAATAAATTCTAAGCTAAAGAGACTAATTTAGGAATTGCCAAGAACTAACCAACTGCCATCAAACACTATTATACAATGGTGATTTGAGGGAAAAGTCTATTTAAACAAACCCCATCAAATATACAGCTGTATACCTGACAAGTTCTGAGTCCTGCATAAATGAGAATTAGTAACTTGACAACACATTTCTGAGGAGCTTCATCATCAGAAGCCTGGCAGAAAAAATTATGTGCACATGTTTCTATAGATTTAGATTTTCAGTGGGCTATGAATTCCTAGCAGCTAATCATAAAAAATAAGAAAAATGAAAAAAAGTCAAATGAAAAAACTTTAATGCAAAATAGTTATCTTTCCTCTCCCAATCTGGGATGACAAAACTCTTATTTTCAACTTTTAATCCTGAATAGAATACTACTGTGAATGAGGTAGAATTTCTCCGTGACACTTCATGCAAATCAAGATACACTACAGATTAAATAAAATCTTTGAAAATGTATTTGCTAATTGTGCTGTCCAAGAATAACCTGGCAGCACAGTTAGCATGAAAGGAAAAAGATTTTTCCTAACAATATCAGTGTCCCACAAACAAGAGACTATTTGTTGTATCCTAAATGTTCAATTAGAGGAAACAGTGAATTTCATGAAAAATAAATTGCTGGTAGACTGATCAAACTCATGAAATAATTTAGAGAAAAGTATATGCCCTAAAGCCTTCTACATATACCTGCCTTACATATCTGCACTATATGCCTGCCTGCACTATTTGTCCTTCTGGTATCTTTGAATATTTTCTGATGGAAGCAGTTATTAAAAACAAAACAACACAACAACAAAAAAATGCATTTCCTGAGGTTAGAGATACTGAAGAGAAAGATGTTTCGTATTTCGTATCAAATTATCCATCTAGGTTATTCGATTCTTTTAATGTTAGATTCAGGAGATACTGAAAACTAAAGGCATACGAACCCATGGCAAATATTTCTACTTTCATGTATGTAATGCAGAGTTTTCTTGTGGAAGCCTTCTCTCTCACCTTGGACACATTTACTGCCTTCCCCCGGTAGTCTGTGCGTGGTATTTATACAGAGCCAGAGTTCCTTCAGAAGCAGTTTTACTTTTCCTGTAAAAAACAGTAAAGCATTTGATTGAGCATTTGGCTCAATCTATACAAGGCTAAAACATATCCTTGTGAAATCAGAATTTATTAGGTACTTAATATCTCCCAAAATTCAACCACTGCACGTAATTCAGTTAGTTGTTGGGTGGAAATGTCTGCAATGCTTCAGCTAAAAAGTGAATGCTGAATATGGGGGAGGAGGGAAGGGACATAAGACCAAACCGACTTGCTATTAAAGACTTTATCACCTTTATGCATGCAGGTGACAAATACATCTTTGACCCACACAATTCTTCTAGAGAGTTTTATGAGATGGTGAAAGGAAGAACCACTAATGACTAACAGGATAGGGACCTGGGCACTATATATGCTACAAGAACACCTGAGAAATGTCAAGTAGTAGCACCTTAGTTATATGAGGTTATCAGGAAAGTCATCAGAGTTGGCCATGCTACATTCACTTGGAGGGGTTCATGGGATTTTAGAAAATCCACTGCATTCATGAGGGGAAATGTACTGGGAGACTATACACATGTGTACAAAATCAAGTGGATGGACAGGGGCAGGTACCCAAACACACATGAGCTGACACCCACATAAATACTTCTCTAAGGAAAGTGAAAGCGACAAAATTCTTATCAAATTTTCAAAGAGGTCTAGATTAGGCAAATCTTTAATCCAGTTCAACAGAGTCTACAAAGACGAACCTTTTAAAGATCAAAATTTCTCCAGGGAATCTCAAATATTTTAATAGGTCAAAAATTTAAGCTGACAAATTGCATCACTCCAAAATATGAAGTCCACAAAATGAGGGAGAGGAAAAACATAAGGGACAGGACACAGTTACGGGTAAGTATGGAAGGTTAAACCTTTTCAGCCTCACCTGAGCCAAACCAAGTCCTCTGACAGTCACTATGTGTGAGGCACATGTGCCATTTTTGAGTTCAAAATTCTGTGATCGAAGAGCTTATCTACATTGTGATTTAACCTACCCCAAAGCCTGCTTCCAAACACTGAAATCCCCTTTGCTTAATGACCTGACCAGGATCCCTGCTTATTATGCATACCCAAAGCAGCAGAAAACAAGGAACCTTAAAAAAAAAGAAAAATAGTTACTTTTCTTATGGAGCCTATTCGCCAGAGATATGCCTAATTGAGCACTCATTATTTCTAATCTGACAGGAGGAATAAAAACCAAAACCAAAAACTATCATTCCCAGGTAAGCAGAACAAAAAGCTTCAGTGTGGTGTGGCTTCACTACCTCATCAAGAAGCATATTAAAGCCTCGGTACTCTGGACCAGCATCCTTTAAATCCTTTAAAATACTTTATCAAAATTGAAGGCATTTTTAAATTGTTTCTGGACTTTGCTTTCTATTGCACTGATTTTTCAGTTCCCATACCAATACCACCACACTTCTTTAATCAAAGCCATTTTATAATTATGTTTTAATATGCTAGGCATGATCCTTATTCAGGTTTTTCCATCTAAAAAATTTTATTATTCTGAAGATCTATTCTTCCTGATAAACCCTTACAATTGGCTTGTCCTTTTCCATACAAAACCTCAATGGGATTTTGAGTGGGACCATATTATTTACAAATACATTTGGGGAAAATTCACATCTTTATACTCTGAGTTTTCATACCCAGGCATGTAATATTTATTTATGTGCTCAGGTTTTTTATGCTCTTTAGGGAAGTTAAAAGTTTTCCTTATACAGGCACTATCAAGACTTTTTCTAGACATCTAACAGTTCACTTGCCACTTGAGAATGGACTGTGCTTAGTTCATGCCTCTTCTAATGCGTTAATACTGGTACATTCTGAATGCTCATCTCACACACCACCACTTCACCAAATTCCTATTTCTTCTAAGTCTTTCAGCTCAGCGTTCTGGATTTTCTATAGTTATACTGGCCAAAATAGTGAGTTTGGACTCTTCCTTATTAGTATTTACATTTCCTACTCTCATTTGTTTTGCTGCACAGGTGAGACTCTAGTACTTGAAGAATGAAGCAACAAAAACATGCTTGCCTTGTTTCTGACAGTAATGACTATTGGTTTAATGTTTTACTTCTCTCAAGTTCAAAACATTTTCTTCTATTACCTCACCAAATTTTTTTTTTAATCAGAATGGATCTGAGATGACCATAACATATTTCCTTTTAACTATTTGTTACAGTACTCCAATATAAATCCTTAAGTAATGATTTTCCTGTATTCTATACAACTAATGATTTGACTTTCAATCCGAGAAAACTTTCATAGAAAATGGTCCATTTCACCCAGATTTTCAAATCTGAATATAAAACATTAAGAAATTTCTACAAATGTAGTTTCTATAGCTGTTCTCAGTCATGGTAGTGCTGCTATTTTTGTTCCTTCCTTTCTTGATCACATCTGGTGAAGTTGCTGGTTTAACTTGCATTTCAAAGATCTCACTCTTAGTTTTTTGTTTTGTTTTTGGAGGTATTGGGAATTGAACCCAGGACCTCATATATGCAAAACAGGCAGCCAACCACTGAGATATGCCTGCTCTGCTAGCTCTTAGTTTTAATGAATTCTAATCGATTGCTGTATGTATTGTTTCCTAATTCATTAACTTATTTTTTCATCATTATCAATTCCTTCTCTTTTCCTAAGGTTTCTGTTATATTTGCCAACCTTAAGTGAATACTTCATTTTCCATATTTCTTGAATTCTAATATATTCACTTAAGACTAACATTATTCCTGTGAATCCCATGTTGGCTATATCTCAAAGGGTTTAATAAATTTTGCCTTTATTGTTGCTTATTTCTAGAGTTTAATATTTAAGTTTTTATTTCCTATTACCAAAGAGAAGTTTATTTGTGTTGGCTTAACTTCCAGGTAGATTGGGGGAATGTGTGTTTGATATATTTATTTATTTATATTAATATTTATTATTAAATTTTAGATTTTTTTGTTTAGTAAATTGTCAACATTTATATGTTTGAAAGGTATTTTAAAGAATTCTAGGTTTGTGACTTATAAAGGTAAATGCAAATTATCCACCTTACAAGTATAGCTCCAATTCATAACTTAAAAAAAATATTTTTTTTTTGCACGCTTCTACTCTTTCTGAGAAACATATTAGTATCCCACAATGACAAGAGATTTGGCCATTCCCCACCCTAGAATTTCCAAGAGCTTTGCTTGACATAGCTTCATGCTAATAGATACATGACACCAGTATCTTCTTAGTGAAATATACCTTTAATCAAGCTAAATATTCCTTTTTAATCTATGTAGTTTTACTTCCAGTCTTTAAATACTTTTGCCTTATAGTCCTGCTTTCATGTTACCATTTGCTTGAAATATTTTTACCCAACCCTCTACATCCAATTTTTTTTTTTGCTCTATTTGATTTTTTGGTGTATCACCTGAGAATATTTACTATTTCCTCAGGAACTAATTCTCTCTCTCCTTCAGTTTGGTGCCTTTCTTTCTCACCATTCTTTTCCTCAAAGTTTTAGACAAGAGTTTAAGCAGAAAATCTTTGTTAGCCAGAGTACATTTCATCAGCCTAAATTTTCGACCTATTCGTTTGGCAATCAGAGTAGGTTCTCATGAACCTATGAAGCTTGCCATCAGGAGGAAGAGAACCTATGAAGCCTGCCTTTAGGGAAAAGAATGCAGTTGTAAGGATTCACAGAAAGTATGAAGCATCTTATTTTCTGGAAGCAGGTGTGACTAACCCGCAAAGCAGCCATAATTACACAATTTTCTGATATTCACACTTTTTGCCTCCCTTGCCATAACTAACTTTTTAGAGAACTAAACTTTGGGCCACAGTTAGTGGACAAATATCAAAAATAGTTCCTGAAAGCTGATGACTGGCACTATTTTCATCCCTTAATGCAATTACCTGGCAAAAAATGGTAATGATCTGCTCCTTTTCTCAACCCCTGCCCCTATGATTTGGAGAAACTCAGGGCTTCTGCAAGGGAAAACTGCTTTTTGATGGACGCTATATTCACAGCAATCTTGGGCTTTATCACCAATTAACTGATAACTATCTGCTTTTACAACTTCTTCACTAATTTCCTCTCCTGATGGTAAATTTTTTTAACTATCCTGGGGAGGTACTTTTAATTTTCCTTCATTTGTATTGGAATTTGAAAAGACAGAAAGGCAAATGTGGCACTCAGGCAGCCTTTTAAAACTGACATCAAACCAATACTTTTTTTTGCCTAATAGGTAAATCTCTTTCAGAAGTCCAGTACTAACAAGGGAGAGCATCAAAGATATACATACTTAAGAATTATGAATTAAACTCATCAAAGTCCACAGCTAACCCATCAGCGGATTTTTAAACATTCCATTTATTTACCTGGATAAAGTAAAATGTAAAAGAGACAATATCCCTGCCCTATAGTGAGGGTAGAAACAAAAAAACATTTTATCTGTTTACTATGGTCTTTGAAGAAAATAAGAATGTAGGGATGGAGAACAATTGTAGAAAGGGTGTAGGAGGGCTGTTTTGAAAGGTACAGACTGGGAACAGTTGAATCCTAAAACAAATCCATCTATCCAAAAGAGAAGGTGATAGAATTCAAGAGTTCACAGCTGGTTTGGAAAGCAAAACGTTGTCAATCTTCTCTCTTCTCTCAGAACTATTACTCAAAGTCTCACTTTCCAGATACAAGAGTCGGAAAAATACAGTCAAAAGCACATGGAATTAAAAATGAGTGATAGAGACAAATGGGAGATCAGTGTCCTATCAACTGCAAGGTGTGTGCAATGTGAATGCCTTAAGCCAAGGAAAAGGTAACCTTGTGCGCTCTGAAGTTAAAAAAAAAAAAATTGAAGGAAAAAAGTGAAAGATTTCTAAAGAGACACTATGTCTCAAAACAATTTCACTCATCTCCATTTGGAGGAAAAATGCAAATTAGTGAAATGAAGATACCATTATTTATTTAACATGTTCAATTTACTCCTACAATAAACTTATGAGATGGGCAGAGCAGAAATTTATAATCTGCCTTAAAAAGGGTGAACAAAACCCATTAAGGTTAGGAAGAGAAGCAAATGGCCAAGGACCACATGGTTAATAAAGATTAAAGTGAAAACGTCCATTTCCCATTTAAAAGATAATGCTAGCAATGATAAAACGTGCATTTAAAATATATGATTTTCCTTGCGCTATTAGTACAACTTTATTTTTCTTTGTAACTTTAGGCCTTCCCTAAATTTTTCTGTTTTCCTTCTTGACTTTTCCATTTTTTAATATAGTTCATATCTAAGAAATTTAATAAATTAACTGGGTAAACAGGAATTGAAGGAGAATATCTGTACTCCTTTCTTACTGAAAAGTGTGGAAATTTTATCTCTAGGTTTTCTTTAATATACTGCTCTTTAAAACTTTTGTTCACTATGTCATAAATACAAGCAGCTGATTATATAAATAGACCTACTCAAGATACAAAATAGGAAAGTTTCTTCTGACATGAAACATTTACTAAGCCTTGATGTTTTCATGCAATATGTAATGGCAGCATACAACCTACCAAAAATCACTAAGAAACATAGACATTGAAATAAAATTTACAATATACTCACTTTTATCTATGCTTCCATATGAATCACTTGAAATTTGTGTTCCAATATGTTTCAACTCTAAAAGTAGTTGGGAAAAATATTAAAATAACATATATACACAGAATACATGTACTGTATCTCAAAACAAGATTTTAAAATAACATTAACTGAACACTCACCCTTCTCATTTTTCTGTTTAGAAAATTCATCAAGCCTCTCCTGTTAGAACAAAACACTAACAGTGATTATAATGGATAAGAGAGCAGCCCTTCTGGACCAAAGGCAGAAGTGGGGCAGCCTCACAGGCAATTTGGACTGTCCTCTAGGTGGCCTGCATGCTGGCTCCTCTGTGAGCTGGAGGACGCACTGGCATCTACAGAACACTACAGGAGAGCCCCAAAGCTAGGAACATAAATGTGCGCAGGCATCTAAGACACATTACCTGTGTCTTCTTAAATTCTTTTTCCAATACTTTCTTTTCATTTCTCAGTTGCTTGAAGTCCTGAATTTGCTTCATGGCAGCCTCTTTATTTAAAAAAGTACAATGAAGTAATAAAGAGAGAAAAATAATTTATCAACTTTACTATTACGGTTAATGAAATAGTCAAAATGCAATCTATTATACGTTATCTCATTTCTTAAACTCTGAAACAATACTGTAAAAACTTAAACGCTCCTTCAGTAATTTATCAGTGTCAAGGAGAGTACAGGAACATTTTTTCATCTTAACTAGCAATTACAAAACCACAGGTTTGGCAGACACCTTGCAAATCCACTCCAAGCTGAATCAGGCCAGAATCCACTGCATCCAGCCTTCTGAGAGGGAGAGGCCATGGACTCCCTTGTTTATCCCACTTCAATCACCAGCAACCATGATGTTGCAGATTTTAGAGAATTGTAATTTTACCTCAGAATACATCCATCTGCAGGGAAAACCCACCTCCCCTACCCTTACTACAGATACTGTTACTGCTCCCTGTAATTCCCTTCCCTAACTATAGATCTCACTTCTTAGGTATTTTTACAGCTCTTCTTTAGACCTCCAGCAAACTCTTCATTGCTACTTTTGGCTCTGAAGCACTAACTGGTCTAGATAAACTAGTAAGAATCTGACTGGTGTTGAGTTAACATGAATAAGCTCATACACTTGCTATGAGGGAAAGGAAAAACAAAACAAAACATAAAGCACCAGAATAAAAATTCTCTCCTGACTGCACTAATAAGCTTAATGCCACAATGCTTACTAGGGAAAAATATTTTTGTTAACTGGAAAATAAAGGTTAAACTTCTGCTACAAAGGAAATCTATTCTAAAAGCTGAAAAAATGCTTGCTTTAAGAGCACTTTATTAAAAAGACATTTGTCTCCACACACTAACATAAGAAGGCAATACTAAGACAGAACACAGTAAGGTCTTACTTATTGCCCTACTGTCAATATTTGTGCAACAGTCAAATCAGAGGAAAAACTGTTTTTTAAGTCTAAGAAAATTTGGCTCAATTCTGATAAATTAGTGACTGGAAATACATCCTGATCCAACAGAATGTAAACTCTTCCTTCCCACTCTAATTCTCTGAAGTAGAACATTATCAACACAAGGATGTAGCCAATACCAGAGTCTGTGATGCACAGTGGGTGGACACCTGTTGAGGACCAGGAATGGGTCCAGCATGGCCTTGTTTACCTCCCCGATATCACGCCCATGTCCCAACCCCCACGAAGGGGGTAAGAGAAAAAGAAAAGATCTCAGTTAATTCCTACCTATTCCTGAACTGAAATGTGAAGACTTAAATATATTCTGGTGCAGCCCCTTTGCACTTGGCCTACTCAGCATAGATGAGAAGCCTCTAAAAAAAGGGTGGAGAAGGGGAGGATCAGGTACACATGTGACAAACCCCCATGTAAGGAATGTCATTGGAATGTCTCTATGGACATTTCATAATTATCTAAATATATCGAGATTCTTGATACTTAAAGGAGTAAGCTTTTCTACTAACAACTATTTCATTAGGAAAAAATAAAGGCCCATGAGTTTCAACTTTCAAAATTAAATCCTTTCATTAACTGCTACTTTTTATAGTGCAAGTATGAGCATCTGTTATTTTGAGTGCAACATTTCAAGGTTTTGCCACATTACCATTACTTGTTATTTTCTGATAACTGAGATATGTGCAGTATTCAAACTTTTCCCTAACAGAATTTTTAATGTAGTCATCCAAGAATGAACCATCAAAAACCAGGGTGAATGAACTATTTGATGAGGTACTATACCCTCATATAGTTATAAATGATTTCTACAATTACAAATGACTTCCACTGGCCAAATCACAATAGTGTCAAGTACCTTCCAGCTTCTTCACCTTGGCTTCTAGTTTCTTCTTTCTAAAAATAAAATTATATAAGTTACATGGTAAGAAATAGTATAGGAGAAAAAAACTATATCACAATATATGGTACATATTTTTAAAAACTTAAGATTTGTGTAACAAAGAGAATATAGTTACTACAAGTATCATACAAACATCAACTAAAATGACCAGCAATTGTTCCCAGATTAAGTAAACCTAAGGATGAACATTATACTATTTACTGTGTATTATTTCTAAAATGAACTAAGGAAATCTCTGCATTTTTTTGTGTGAATCACACAGTATAGCCCTATCCAAGCTCTGCCATGCCACGTCTGGGAACTGAGGCACTTCACTTAACTTCCCTGAGCAGCAGGTGCCTTACCTGTGAACCAAGCTTACGTGCACAGATGATCTACAAGGCTCAGTCTGGCACCCAGTAGTTAATACTACTTTTGGGAGCAATATGTGTCTGCCATGCATACAGAGTCCCACAGAGTTTGGCAATATTGTTAACAATACTACTTTTTTACATAAAGGTAAGTGGCTTGAGAACTGCTTTAAGATGGATTTCTGAGAGTCAGACAAGTTAGATAAGTCTCTGGGAAAGAGTTTCTGAGTTATTGCTGTATCACCTCTACAGTAAACTAAAATTTTGGGTGTGTGGCTCACGTTTGTTTTGTGATTAATGTTAATATAGTATTTAATGAGGAGTGAATGTAGCTCAGTAGTTGAGCACCTGCTTCTCATGTATAAGGTCCTGGGTTCAATCCCCAGTACCTCCAAAAAAAAAACAAAAACAAAAACAAAAAACATATATATATATAAAATTTTAAAATATCAACTGTATACTTTTGAACAATTCTTTATTAATGGTAACAAAGACATGTTCAATATGCTATCAGTTAAAATATTGGTAGAATCAGTGATTATGTTTTTATACACAGACACATGCATAGACACAGAGAGAAAAAGAGATAAAATCTTTTATGGAGTCCTTCCTCTGTGCAAGCCCTTTACCATATGAGGGCTTATTTAACCCTCCTCATAACCCTGCAAAATAGGTATTATTCCCATTTTATAGATGTGGAAAACCAAGGTTGAGAGACTAACTAGTTCAAGATCACCCAGCTAATCGTTGTTAAAAATACAGACACACGAGTAAAGTGAAACTACCAATTTGTAGATTTCTATTTTAAAAGAAGAAAACTCTATTTCTAAGGTAATTTTTAAAAACACTTACTGAGCATCACTTTTCAAGCATTCTTCTTTTACACGAGCATATTCCTGATGAGTATCCTGATACAATTTAAGAGAACTCTGAAAAAGAGATATACAATTTGATAGTCACTGATAACCAATTATAACTTATTTTGACCTTGATAAGCCAAATTATTTATTAACAGTATAAAACTAACCAAATAAACAGATATATTAAGTAGGAAATCAAAATACAATTTATGGAACATTTAAATGAATGGTAACCAGATTCTTAATACATGTAATAAGACTTTACAGTGTAATCAAACAAAGGTCATGAAATTTAAAACAATATATTACTTTTAAGGCAATTTCAAATCATAATAATTGGTTTAAATATACAAATAGCTAATATTTTTTTCTCAATTTCAATTGCATATAATCTCAAAAAACTTAGTGCTAAATGATTATTTGCCATCATTATTACTACTATGCAAAAATATGAAGCCTATTATGATACTTAAAGATAACTGGAAAAAAATAAGTATATACCCTGAGAGCCACTATGGAATGGGAAAGAATTCTTACTGATGCTTACATTATAATATATATATGACATTCCTTTAAGCTCAAACACTCTGCAGAATGAACTTCATTATCCCTTTTATACAGATGAGAAATCTGAGCATCTAACAGGCTGGCTTGTAGCAAAGTCACAGTGAGTGAGTGACCACATAGGATCTTTCACTAACAACTGATGCCAAAGTTTACACTTCCTCTTGGATGTGGCTGAAGGAATTATTGTATAGTCAGGGCTAGATACCACTCAATAGTGTGGTTGTATATTCAATTTTCACAGCATAGTTAAATGATACAAATAATGAAGAATTGTAGCAATAGGAACACCCATCACAGTGCTGTTAGGTACCTCACCCTCAAGCTGGCTTTGGTCACGCCAAAACAGCACCATGAGAGGAAGACCACGAGGCAAACACACTGTCATGCCAAGAACCCGGAAAGAGGTCAAGGGGCCAAGAATCACTCCAGCTTGGCTACGACTTGTCTTCTGTCTCCATATCACTTAACTTTATTGGATTCAGATTTTTTATCTGTAAAAGGCATGAATTCTCTTCTAAGACTGCCATAAAGAGTAAACCAAAATTTACTTAGAAATGTAAGTTCACAGCATGTAAACAAGCTGTTTTACTGCAACTTGATTTGGAAAAGGAAAACAGCCTCCATTAAGGAATAAATATCAGATTTTTCATATCTACAGAAGGCACCAAGGCGACCACAGTGCAATGAACGTCATGTGAAAGGATCAATCATTTCACCAGCTAGGTGAAGGAAATAACCTCTATCCTGAATACTTACTTATAAAAGAATTTGATATATTCTTTTGAAGGACTCTCATTTTGGGTGTCTCTCACTGAAAATGAGAAACTTAAGAAACTAAATATTTATAATTATTTTAAGAAGAAATAAAAAAGGATCAAACAAATGAGACACAGGTACAGAGGTAAAAGTATACAGATGTTGCTTAAAGCATTGACTAGTTTATGAATGAGAGCAGATTATTTAGAGGACAGCTTAAGCCTTCTGTAATTAAGCTCCATAAAGGCAAAGGCCTAAGTGCTCATCGACGACCTTCTAGATAGTTCCTCCAGAATAAATGATATGTGTGTGCATTCCCTCTCTCACATTCACACATTCACACAAATGCACACAGTGATTTAAGTTTAAATTTTTCACATTACTTAAAGCAATGCAAAAAAACAAGTAAGTACAGATCAATGCAGGACACACAGCACCATAAAAATATATGCTGGGTTTCCCTATGATCCTCTCAAAAAGTAAGCAATTAACACAGTACTCAAGCCAATAATTTGTGTAAAGACAAAACCATTCATCTAGTTCAATGTTCTAAGTATAGTAGTATACGTTAAAGAGTCTTGACTACTATTTCCTTTCTGAACATGTTAAACCTTCCCTTGCCCCACTATAGTGAATAAGCAGATCCTTACTGAGTGAAGATAAACCTTGTTATTAGGAAAATGATTTCCCGTACCTTTTTCTCTTCTAGCTCTGCTTTCAAAGTTCCCAGTTCTTCCTGACATTTTTGCAGAGGAGAAATTTTTTGAAGCATCTGTTCCACTTGGTGATGTAGAGTACTATTCTCTCTAAAAACAGACAATGTGCGAAAATGATTACAAATAAGTATCTACAGTAAATTATTAAATGTTTCTTATACTGGTGATTTCAGATTTTATTTCAAACTTGGGAAAAAAAAGAATGAAAAATTGTTCTCTTTTTCAATGCATTCCCTCTATTTGTGCCAATATTACTTCGAATTGCTTTCCAATTTTTGGCATTGTGGTCTATAACTTTATAAAACCATACCAAAAAGCAACTTAAGGAGCAATTATGGTAGCTTCGCAGCCTCTTGGAGAACATGCTAAAGGATGATCTGCCAAACAACCTGGCTCCTCCAACCCTGAACTCACTCCCTCGAACTAAACAACAGGCAAATTTTGCAATGAGTTTATAAACCATGTTTAACCTTCTAAGTGATAAAGTCAATCAGAGAATGAAGCACTGCTAAAATTTAAAACTATTTAAAACTGTTTAACAGAAAATAACCACATTTTAAATACTCATATTGACATATACAAGAACATACTTTATACTTTATAATACTTTATAGAAATAAGCTTCATCTCAATGGCAATGTGGTTTTTAAGTAAAAGTTACTAAAATTAAATTCCAGGCCATAATTTAAGACCTTAGTAATTAATTCACTTGGACAATTTGTCAGTAAAGAAAATGCCAATCTTGGCTTATTATGAACATCAGAGCAACATCTATGAGTCAATGCCATGTGGCATTTTCTTTGAATCTGTTTAAAAATCTAGCCTGACAAATATCTACCTCAAATCAATGACTTAAATAGGTAGGTGGCTTACCTTCTTGCAAACTGCAGCTGTAAAACTTGTTAAAGAAAACTCTGAACATTTCATCTACTGATACTTTTCTGGAGATAAAATTCATTTTTTTAATTAGCTGTAACAATTTATGCATTTAGTGTACATTCAGATAAGATAATAAATCCTAGAAAATAATTTTCAATGTTCCATATATAATACAGCAATAAGCTTTGTACTACATTATTGTTAACATGTACTAGAAGTCAAAATACCTATTTCTCTAAATTAAAAAAAGATCTGTGATTAAATATATGATTATTGGAACTAAATTAAAATAAAGACAAAGCAATGTGCAACTAATGGAAAATACTTTGATTCTTATATCTAATCAGAATCCCCAATCTGTCCTTCATTTCTCAAACCGTCCAGAGAAAAATTCAAGCAAAAAAGTTATATATACTTACTAGAACCATATATATGTACACTTAATGAAAAATGAGAAAAGGAATTCACCAAGACCAAAAATCTAGATAATCCCTCATTTTTACAATTTACACAATTGTATAATTTATACAAGGTGATACCCTCATTTCCCATCTCATGGTGCTAGTAAAATGTTCTAAGATTGCAAAAAATAATTCCTTTGATTAAACTAAGTTTCATTTCCTATACCAACATATAATGTAGCAAATGTTTATTTTTAAAAAGTCCTTATCATCCTCTCTTAGAATGTAAACTTCTAAAGGCTGTATTTTATTCAAGATATGCTAAACTACACCAGTCTTTGCAGAATGGAAAAGTTCAACAAATATCTGATGAAATAAAATAATTCTCTGCCCTTTAGAAAGAGGTACTAACAAACAATAAATTAGTCAAATTACATACAGAAAAATAAGGAGCTCAAATAATAATACTAATTATCATAGTGCAGTTATTGAAGAAATAACTTTGCCATTTTGGGAAAAAAATAACAAAAAGAGAAATCTGCTGCTTGAGTGTTAAAAGGAACCAAATAATATGAGAAAGTCCTACTAAACCCGTAACGTGGGCATTTCAAGTTGTAGAGCACACTACGTCATATTTGAGGAGTAACAAATACACATTACGGTAAATATCAAATGGGTGTTAAAAAAATATTTATCTGTAGCTAAACCTGAAGGTAGATGAAATGTGTGGAATTCAAGAATGATCAAAAAGGTTTATCAATTTTTAAAAATTATTCTGATAACATTTATTTAAAATTTCTGTGGTCAAATTTTAAAAGTAAAATAATTTCCTTGTTAGATTCCATCCGTAATTCCTCAAAAGTTTATACCATTTCTTCCAAAGGGGATACAGAATACACTTAGCATTGGAATTAACTATTTCCCTATTTAGCTACTTAAAAGTAATTTTAATAATTGTTTTAGTACTAAAATTAACAATTTCCAAATCGCCAATGAAAGAAATTACTCTTACAGTAATATACATTTATAGTTAAATGGACTAATAGTTTCAACAAAACATATGAAAAGAATTTTATGACCTATATTTTTTAAGGCGCAAAATTCAGATACTAAAAATAAACCAAAATGACATGCCTTGATTTTATTACTCTCATCACACAAATTAGATATGATGGTACCAAAACAAATAATGAGTGAGCACACATACATTTAGGGATGCCAGAAACAACATGGAAGTAAGGATTAAGTCATTGCCAAAGTTGAATAGCAGAATCTGGCCCAATTATGAAGCTGAAGTTGAACTTCAGTGAATCCCTCAAATGTATATGTGTCTTTATTGCAGAGAAAATGAATATTTCTATGGAAGACACTAAACTCAGGGTAAATACCATCATAACAAGATATGGAAGGATCAATTACACATTTTTTTTTCCCCTACCAAAAAAAAACAGTTATCAGAAGTGAATTACCCCATGGGCACTCACTAAAATACCAGGCAAATGGTGATAATCAGTCGAATAAATATCTTGTGAAGGCCCAAGAATTATTCTGTGATTTTGAAAATAAGCTACTTTCTGTATTATTTTGCCTACATACATTAATTTTCAATAAATCACAAAAGTAATTAACAAATGTCAATTCCCCACCATTCAGAATAAGTGTTAGCACTTCCTGGACAGATCCCAAAATAACATGCAGACGGCATCATATTCAGTTTTACCTGGTTTCTGCACTTGGAAGAACATGTTCTCATTCTCATTACAAATGAGAAAAAATCTACCCACTAAAAAACTTATGGGACGTTAAAAAATTCAGGGCAAAAACAAAATTAAGACACAGGTCTCATTTTATAACTTATCATTAAATATGTATTGTAAGGCTGAAAGGACAAGCTGCTTCCTGTACTTACAAGAAGTGCTCCCGACTTAAGCCTATAAATATCACCTTCCAATTAATTATGAAAAATAATTTCCCTCTCTTCTCTTTAAGAAATTTTAAGTGTTAATTAGTAAATGCAAAGGAAAAAGCCAGGTAAAGGATATCGTCACATTTCTTCTGATATTCTGTTAACAAATTACTGCAAGGAAAGAAGAATTAGGTTACTTTTTATTAAATCTAGAAAATATGCAATGCTAAAATCATGTTACGAAACATGTAGGGCAACCTCTCTTCCTGGTTTCTTGCAACAAATTCATGCTAAGTTAAGATTATATATACTAATATTATATATATTATTACATGGATATCAACTCAAACTCTTTTATCTAGGCTTATAAATTCACATAATTTTTAGAAGATAAAAAGTTTTTACAAACTTAATTAGATCTCATAGAATAGCTATGAAATACTGGGAGGTCCAGTCTCAACACTAAAAAGGCTTAGAAGATATCAAAAACCTTTCCAAAGAAAAAAAAAATTCAGGTGTAGCAAAAATAATATCCTACTGATCTGAAAGCCTTCTCTGAAAGGTCTGGAAACTAGCAACAGAAACTTCTCAGCAAAGCAGGATGAAGGCACCCAGACAAGAAAATCAAGTTCTCATTTCAGCCCTAGGGGCTTAAAACTACTACCTACTTAATTCGGTCTGTTAGGTTTATAAAACACAAGCAAATATACTTACTCTGTATTAATAATTTTTTGTTTCAATGTAATTAATGCATCAACATATTCATTTAAATTCTGAAAGAAAAAGAATGCTACAGTTACAAGTGTTTTTATAACATACATACTTTATATATAACGCTTTCAAGGAACATTCTCAAATAAACACTGTTTCCTAGATGACACAGATGTAGAACCTGCAGATCTGTTACTCACACTGTGCTTGAGCACACACACACACCCTGAGTTGTCCTGAGTCCCTAAAAGCTTCTCTCTGTGCCCCTCTCTAGCAGAGCATTAGCAATCCCCAAACAGCAGGGCAGTTGTGAAGAGCAAAGAAGATGCTTTTCCTGTGTATGCTTGATATGCAGCAAGCATTCATTACATACTGTTTTAGTTAACCGGTTAACTCCTAATCACCATGTATTGTTAATATATTTATCCTACACTGTTTCTGAAAGAATTCAAAACTACCCAAAGGCACAAAATTATAACAATAGCAAACAAATAAAAATAACGTAGGGGAAAAGAATAGGTATATTAAAATAGGCCAAAATCATTTTTAATCATTGATTTTATAAGAACCTATATTATCCCTTAGGGAGCAACCACAAATGTGGATTATTGCAATCAACTTAAAAGGGAAAACACTGTTAGTTATACCATTTAAAATGTTACTGAGATTTAAAAACTGACTTTTTTTTCTTTTCTTTAACTGCTTTCTTTCCTTTCCCTTTTTCTTTTTTCATCAATAAGCACTTCAGAATGTATCACTAACAAAGACTTTTCCAAAACCACTGAGACAACAGCCTTTTCACAACAAATAGTTCAAGTATCACCCAGACTGTGCTCAAACTTTACTAATTATTCAAAAATGTCTTTTTTTAGATAATTCAAGTGGCACTGAGATGTACAATAATTTTTCCTATATGATAATGTCTGCATTTTCTTTGCAGTTCTACATGTAACATATCTATTAAAAAACAAAAACTCACATATTCAAGTATATAAAAAGTAATTTCTTTTATATAAGCACTATTAAGGTTTGAACATTTCCTTTCAGACTTGTTACTGCATAAGTAAATACACTTGAAGGTACTCAAATTTGCCGATTTTCTGTAAAAGGACATTTAGGTTCTTTTCAGTCTATTAACAATTTGCAAGGAATTTTCTTATCCATTCCTCTGTGAGGCACTTCTAATTTTCCCTTAAGATCAGGTCCAAATAGTGGCATTGCTGGGCTAAAGAGTAAGTATTCACTGCCTGAAGGACAAGATTCACAGATAATTGCAACAGTGCTGAGGGCCTGACACACTACTCTGTCCTCCCCCGTTGGCAGCCACCGGTACTCTCCAAAGACACCCTCCCCTCCATGTGAGATCAGGCCTCCCCAGGATAGGGGTGTAACACCTTCCCACTCATCGCATGGGTCTCCACCCACTGATACTCCCTAGAAGCCTGGCCCAGGCACACCCTAGGCCAGATGCCCCCGAACACCAAACACCCTAAACCAGTAACCCTTATTATAGTCTCTAAAGAGTTTTCTCAATATGATAGTTTCAACCACATACCCGACAATCTCTCGTGTTCACCTGCTCCCCCTTCCAGCCCCCCCCCCCAATTCCTTGGACCATCTGACCCATCCTCCCAAACCCAGCCCCACTCAAGCCTGCAAAGCCCAACCCAGTAGCATCCCTTTACCCCCATCTTATCCTTTCACTGCACTATTACTTAAGTCCACTTTATCATAGATTTCGCCCTTGTGTCTTTGGCTCACAACCTTCCTCTCCCCCTCTATTTCCTGTAAGCCTGCCTTCCAGGCCCTAGCTCTCTGAGACAGCTTGATTTCCTTAATTCATATGAGAGAGCTCATGTAGTATTTGTCCTTCAATGCCTGCCTTGCTTCATGTAACATAAGGCCCTCAAGATTCATCCATGTTATCCCATGTGTTAGTATTGTATTCCTTCTTACAGCTGAGTAGTATTACACTATGTATATACATTTTATTTATCCATTCATCTGTTGATGGGCATTTGGGTTGATTCCAACTTTTGGAAATAGTAAATAATGCTATTATGAACACTGGTGCGCATTTATAAGTTTGTGTCTTTGTTATCAGTTCTTCTGGGTATATACCAGCAGTGGAATTGTTGGGGTATATGGCAAGTCTATGGCTAGTTTTTTGAGGAAGCACCAAACTGTCCTTCACAATGGCTGGATCCTGCTACGTTCCCACCAGCAGCAGATGAGGGCTCCCATTCATCCACATCCTCTCCAGTACTTGTAGTCCTCTGTTTTTTTAATAGCCACCAGTCTAATGGGTGTAAGATGAAATCGCATTGTCGTTCTGATTTGCATTTCCCTATAAGCTAGTGATGTTGAGCATCTTTTCATGTGCTTTTTAGCCATCTGTACTTATTCTCTGGAGAAGCGTCTGTTCAAATATCTTGTCCACTTTTTTTTAAAGATTTATATATTTATCTCCCTCCCTCCCCAGTTGTCTGCTGTGTCCATTCGCTGTGTGTTCTTCCGTGTCTGCTTGCATTTTTGTCAGCAGCACCGGGAATCTGTGTCTCTTTTTGTTGTGTCATCTTGCTGCATCAGCTCTCTGTGTGTGTGGTGCCACTCCTGGACAAGCTGCACTTTTTTTCACATGGGGCAGCTCTCCTTGCAGGGGTGCACTCCTTGCATGTAGGGCTCCCCTACGTGTGGGACACCCCTATATGGCACGGCACTCTGTGCACATTAGCATTGCGCATGGACCAGCTCACCTCACAGACTAGGAGGCCTGGGTTTGAACCCTGGGCCTACCATATGGTAGACAGACATTCTACCAATTGTACTAAATCTGCTTCCCTCTTGTCCATTTTCAAATGGGATTTTGTCTTTTTACTTTTGAGATATAGGACTTATTAATAAATGCTGGATATTAGGCTTCTATCAGATACATGGTTACCAAATGTTTACTCCCACTGGGTAGGCTGTCTTTTCATCACTTTCTTGGTAAACTCCTTGAGGTTCAAAAGGCTTTAATTCTGAGGAGGCCCAATTTATCTATTTTTTCTTTTGCTGCTCGTGTTTTGAGTGTCAAGTTCAGAAAGCTATTTCCCATTACACGGTCCTGTAGATGCTTATCTACATTATTTTCCAAGGTCTTTATGGTCTTGGCTCTTATATTTCGATCTCTGACCCATCTTGAGTTGATTTTTGTATACGGTGTGAGATGGTATTCCTCTCCCATTCTTTTGCATGTGGATATCTAGTTCTCCAAGAACCAACTGTTGAAGAGGCCATTCTCTCCCAGTTGAGTGGGCATGGTGGCCTTGTCAAATATCAGATGATTGTATATGCGAGGAACTGTATCAGAACTCTCAATTCGGTTCCATTGGTCAGTGTATCTATCCTTGTGACAATACCATGCCATTTTGACCAGTAAATTTCCTTCAAGCAGTGAGGCTTGTCACTGTGCAATACCTATTACAGTGATGAAAGTCAAAACATCAAAAAATTATTTTATGATAAAGTTTTTTAATACCCCAATTCATCTTTTACTTTATTTTAGTTTTCCTAAATTATGTACTGTATTTCTAATCTTTAAACATATTATTACTATTTCATTTTCCTAGTAATTGAATTTGGCAATATATTAGGCTACATTTTTGAAGAAGTTTTGATTCACAGAGAGGTTCAACTATGGCAGGGTAGGACTACTGATACTGGGTGTCACTGTCATTGATGGGGGATGCATGGGTGGGAGGTAGTTCTCCAGGACATGCATATAGGGTATAAACAAATGTTCTGATGTTCATTGGGTATTGACATAGTGGATAGAGTTACACAGGACAACTGAGGGAGTGCCGAGTTCCCATTTCAGGGTCCTCGGTTGCACTCCCCTATGGAGCAGTAACAATCCCAAGTGCAAGGGCAAAGACCAGGGAAGAAGGATGGTCCAATGATGGGCCATTGATACTGATTACTGTGCTTATAAGCCTGTGTGCTTGAAATTTCAACTTGGCTTAGAGCTGCAGGGTGCCTAAGAGTTACCTCCATGTTGCTCAAATGTGGCCACTCTCTAAGCCAAACTCAGCATGTAAATGCATTACCTTCCCCCAGCACGGAACATGACTCCCAGGGGTGAACTTCCCTGGCGCCAAGAGATTACTACCAAGCAACAGCTGGTGATGCACCTAGAAAAAGACCTTGAAAAAAAGGGGGAAATGATAAAGACAAATGAGTTTATATGGCTAAGAGACTTCAAAATGAGTCAGGATGTCATCAGAGCAGTCATGCTTACACACACCTCGGCAGGATCTCAGAGACAATCAAAGTAGATACAACCTGAGGTAGTGGTGCTCTGAGGGCTATGGAGAAACCCAGGCCCTACACAGTCATGGCAGATGGCTCTGGAGTTCAGTGCTTGGTCAGTTGGCCATACTTTGGAATTTGTGCTCCTGATTGTGATGGAGTTGGACTCAGATGTGACATCTCTACACATGCCTCTTCTGTCACTTACTGAACCTGTAGATAGCACTGGTGTTGGTGCATGCTCAGGAGACTTGAATCTCTGGATTGTCCATGTGCCAGCTGGGCCCTGAGCCTCAGCAGAGTTGCAACACCTACTCTCTGGTTTGTTAGACTTACCTACATCAGCTAACAGGGAGGTGAGGACAGTTCACCACCACACCAGGGAACCAAGAGAGTCTACAATTGCAAGCAGAAGAATCACATCCATCAGCTATGTGGGATCTAAGCCCCCTCTGGATTTAGAGGTGGAGTGGACATCGCCATCCTATGGTTTGCAGGATGGAGGAATAAAATATGGGTAAGAGTGGACTTACTGGTATTCTACTATAGAACTATTCTGACTCTACCAATGGAAGGAATTCTATCATTATGTGGAGACAGTGGCCACAGGAGTAGCTGAGTGCTGGGAAAGGGAAAAAAGGTGTGATACGGGGGCATTTTTGGGACTTGGAGTTGTCCTGAATGATATTGCAGGGACAGATGCTGGACATTATATATCCTATCATAACCCACTGAATGGACTGGGGGAGAGTGTAAACTACAATGTAAACTATAATCCGTGCACTGCAGCAGAGTCTCAAAATGTATTCATCAAATGCAAAGAATGTGCCACATTGATGAAAGAGGTTGTTGATGTGGGAAGAGTGGGGGTGTGGGGGTGGAGAGTGGGGTATATGGGAACCTCATATTTTTTAATGTAACATTTTGTGTGATATATAAATCTTTTAATAAAAGATTTAAAAAACTTTTTTAAAGAAAAAGTATTTATATATTTAATGCTGCCAAAACATCAAGCAGTCCTCTAGAAAACTTCATTAATCCTCACTCGAAGTTTATGTTTCTATGCTTCCATTCGCCTCACCAGCTCTCTGCATTAATGGTAAGTACAGGATCTTTGATAATCTTAGGGCAACGCTTTTCATTTACTTTTCTTCATTAGTAAGATTAAGTATTCCTCTTTCATCTAGCCATTAGTATTTTTTCTTTTATTAAGTTTCTATGAATATAATTTACACAAATTTGTGAACATTTCACTATGTCAATATTTTAACCTTCTATACGCGCTGGACACCATAAAGTAAACTAACAGAAATATAAGCCTTAAAAGAATCATTTATAAAATATGACAAAGTGCCCATAATAAGTCAAAAATATCTATAATAAATTATAAGAAAACAATAACAACAGTGGGGCAAAGAATAAAGGATAGGAATTGTCAATTAATGGGCAAAGCATCTGGACTAGTCAACAGACATTTAAAAAGGCATTCCAGGAAGCAGACTTGGCCCAATGGATAGGGAGTCCGTCTACCATATGGGAGGGCCATGGTTCAAACCCCAGGCCTCCTTGACCCATGTGGAGCTGGCCCATGCACAATGCTGATGAGCGCATGGAGTGCCGTGCCACGCAGGGGTGCCCCCCGCACAGGGGAGCCACGCACGCAAGGAGTGCGCCCCATGAGGAGAGCCGCCCAGCACGAAAGAAGGTTCAGCCTGCCCAGGAGTGGCACTGCACACGTGGAGAGCTGATGCAGCAGGATGACGCAACAAAAAGAGAAACACAGATTCCCATGCCACTGACAACAACAGAAGCAGATAGGGAAGAAACAAATGGACACAAAGAACAGAAAACTGGGGGGGGGGGGGGGGGGGGGAGAAGAGGAGAGGAGAGGAGAGCAATAAATAAAAATAAATCTTAAAAAAAATAAATAAAAAGGCATTCCACCATTTTTAGCATCAGGAAAAAAATGCAAATTAAAATAACAATCTTTTTCTCATTCATTAGAACAGACAGAAAAATTAGGGTATTCACAAGTATAAAAGAAAAAGAAAGTTCAGACTGTGGGTACATACAATAATAAATTTTTCTTTCTATTTCCAATCTTTATGGTCCTAATTTTCTCTATGCAAGTTTGCTACATCTTTGATTAGATTTTATTGCAAAGTAATATTTGTTTCTATCACTAGCGTGCTATCTTTTCATTTTACATCACTTGTGAACACAGATGCAAAAAAGCTAAATAAAGTATTTAATGCAAATCCAGCAGTGTGTTAAATATTTTATCTGCAGATTCTCTTAGTTCTTCTATGTAAACAATTATCTTATCCACCAATAATGATAGCTTTATCCTTTCTTCACTTATGCTTCAAATCTGTCCTTGTCTTTCTGAACTGGCTAAGATCTCAGCACAATGCTGAACAGTAGTGATGAATTTCATCTAAAATTTGCTCTGCTCTAGGTTTTTGGTTGTTATTAGTTTTAGTCAGGGTTCTCTTTTATTAGTCAGGGTTCTCTAGGGAAAGAGAATCAACAAGGGATATCTGTCGATAGTAAGAGATTTATCAGACTCTCTCATGCAGCCATAGGGATGTACAAGTCCAGGTTCTGCAGGCAGGCTGCAACCAAGAGCTCCAATGAAAGTCCAATGAAGATTCTTGACAAATTCAGAGAGATGTTGGCTATCCAAAGAAGAGCTGGGAAATTCTCTCTCAATGCTGGAGTCACTTCCCCTTTTAAGGGATTCAAATGATTGGGTTAAGCATCACTCACTGCTGACGGCAATCTCCCTGATTAATGTAATTATAATCAGCTACGTATGATTTACCATTGCAGTAAAGTCAATGGCAACTAAAGCCCATAAAGCCTTATATTACAGTTAGCCCAGTGCTTGCTGGACCAAACAACTGGGCACAATTACCTGGCCAAGATGACATAATAGCCTAACCATCACATCCCTTTAATCATGTCATGAAACTTCTATACATAATTTACAAAGAGTTTTTATCATTTATCAATATTAACCTTTATCAAATAAACACCTGCATGCATTTATTTAAACACATATTATTTTCTTTGCTTTATTAATTGGGTGGATTACAACAGATTTTTTAATATTGAAACAACTTTGCTTTGCTGAGATAATATAATTGAATAGTGTGTAGCTATTTATTTAAACACAGTGCTACTTTCACCTTCCTTAATAGCCCATTTAGTTTTTTTCTCATCTAAGTTATATATGTGATATTATATATAACATATAGTATAAGTGTCAGAATATAAATGAAATTAGTCTTAACATTTCTTATGCTGTCCTTGTCCAGTTTTCTTAACAAATTTAGACATGATTCATAAAATAAGTCTGACAGTTTTCCTTTTCTTTATGGTTTCTGGAATCATTTATGAGTAATTTGTTTGTAAGTGTAAAGAGAAGGCAAACTCTGAACACTCCACAAATGCACAATAGTTTGCTAGGTCCAGCTGTTTGGTTACCATCCTTTCCATCAGATATTTTTCTACTGTCCTAGAACTTACACTCCTGATAGGAGACCAAAGCTAGTCTATTTTTTGCTCACTGTCCTTTTTCCTGCACATGTTCATTTGTGTTTATTGTTTTATTCATTGGATCCCATTTATTTATTAATAATATTTTCTCTATTCTGATACAGATCCCTTTTTCTAGGGTCTCTTCTTACCCAACTCCCACAGCCCAGCAGCTGCAGTCATGTTTGTTAATGACCACATCTGTGGACACAGAACACCACCCAAAACATGGACCCAAGGTGTCGGCCTCCTCCCGGGGAGGTCAGGAGCTGCACCTGGGCACCTCACCATGAGATCAGGGAATCTCACCTCAATTGATTGGTTCCTCGGAAAATGCATCACAGGCACTGAGCACTTCCTTATGCCATGAGTCAGACCATGTTTTTGTACAGTATTTCATTTAATTATCATGATGCTTTGAAGTAGACACAATTATTTCTTCCATTTTACAAATGAAGCAACTGAGGTACTACAAGGGTAAGTTACTTGTTCAAAGAAGCAGAGATGGCTGGGAACAAGGTCAGGTATGAACCTGTAATCTTATTGTGGTGCCTCACTGCCAATTTTCATCCCACAATGGGAAACGATGGTCAGGAGGCAGCAACAGGAAGAAGAAAAAAAAGAGAGAGAAAAAAGAGAGGTAAGAGAGAGTAGATACATAAATCTAATTTTACTCCAACCCTAAAGCTAGCTAGTCAAAGAATTTTTTCCCCAAAGATGAGGAAAAGAGGATAAGACAGATGAAAACTGTAAAGCAGATTCAAGAGTGTTGACTCAGCAGACCCAAGAAAACCCAAGAAAACCTGCTAGTAGGGAAAAAGGGAGAACCAACTCAATTTACACTGCAAATCTTCAACACACTTGGGAACTGGGACACGGACCCCAGGTTCTTCTGAGAGGAAGATGAAGAAGGATGGCATGAAAATAACTCGTTGCAAGCTTTTGGATAAGTGTTTAACCTCTAAATCCCAACTCTCCACCCTATCCCCGAGAAGCTGCCCTTCCTCTATCCATAGGAAGCAGTTTACTTTTTGTAGGTCTCTGAACTGGGATACCGCCAACATTTACAGCAAGTGTACTGTACCAAAAACAGGGAGTAAGAAGACCTGTGCACACTGATGCCGAGCCTGTTCCCCCGCTTCTCCCCATGAGACTCCCAAAGAGTTGCCACTGGGCCTTTTGCCCTCCAGGCAGGAGACTGGAAGAGCCTACTCTGAGGAAATCTAACCAGCCTAGCAATAAGATAGAAAGGTACTGAATGGTACCTAACATTTTCAATCATAAATAGCCCAACAAGACCACCCTACAGTGATGCTCAGGGTCCAGATACAAATTCTCACTCAGTATGCAGCCAGCACACCAGCCACCCCTCATAATATAAACACTCAAGGCCTCCCAAACATCAGAAAAGAGAAGGACCAAACCACAACAAGCAAAAGCAACTTGGGGTTTTCCTGGAAAACCTCAAACATTTTTAACTATGATCTGAGATAAAAGATGAAGGATCCAAGAAACAAAAATAGGAAACTATTTTTAAAAGGAATACTCAGAGCTCATGGGGGAAAAAAGCTTTCCAAAATTAAAAACACGAACATACACTTACTAGAATGGCAGACAATAGCAAGTGTTGAGGAGGATATGGAAAAACTGGAACCCTCGTATATTGCTGGTAGGATCATAAAATGTTGCAGGCACTTTAGAAAACAGTTTGGCAGTTTTTCAAAATGTTAAAATGTTACCATATGATCCAGCAATTCCACTCCTAGGTATAAACCCAAGGGAATGGAAAAAATATGTCCATGTAAAACTTGTAGGCAACTGTTCATTGCAGCATTACTCACAATGGGCAAAAAATGAAAATAAATATATAGTCCATCAACTGATGAACAGATAAAATGTCACATATCCAGACAATGAAATACTATTTGGCAATGAAAATAAATGAAGTATGGATATATGATACAATATATATCATATCTGGAAAACATTATCCTAAGTAAAAGAAGCCAGTCACAAAAGGCCACATACTGTATTATTTCATTCAATATGAAACGCCCAAAATAGGCAAATCCATAAAGATTAGTAGCTGCCACCAGGGGTGAGGAGTGTGTGGGGAGGTGGGGGGAAACGCTGCTAATGGAGGAGAAATGAAAATGCTTTAAAATCATATAGTAGTAATGGCTGCACAACTCTGTGAATATATTAACTACTATTGAATTGTACACATTAAATGGATGGACTTTATGGTTATGTGAACTATAGCTCAAAAAAGGTGCAATAACAATTATAAAAACAGGAAAGCAGAAATAAAAGGCTCAGGAGATTTGAAGATAAAGTTGAAAAAACATCCCAGAAAACAAAGGAAAATATAGACATGTGTCAGTGTACTTCCAACAGATCAAGAAAGAGCATGGGGAGAAGAGAGAGATAATCAAATATTCGCATTCAAGAAAAATTCCTAGAACTAAAGCCGGACCAGCACATGGATTAAAATAGGATACAGACCAAGAAACATCAGCACAAAATTTCAGAACACTAGAGAGGGAAGATCCTTCAGGAATCCCAAAAGAAAAATAAAACAAATCCTATCCAAAGAACCAGGAATCAGAATAGCTTCAGACTTAAAAAACACTGAAAACTAGAAAACTGAGAAAACAAGCCCTCAAAATTTTAAAGGAAAACAAATTCCAAACTCATATTCTGTGTAAGAGATCTATCAGTTCTAAAGGTAGAAGAGTCATTTTCAAATATGCAAAGTCTCCAAACACTGACTTCTCAGACTCTTTCTGAGCAAGTTGCTAGAAGATGAGACCATGCTCCACCAAAATAAGGCAGTAAAGCAAAACAGAATGATGTGGGACACCAGAGAGAAGTGAAGAGATTTCCCCTAGGGTGAGAGTTGTGCCCAGCACAGCAGGCAGCCAATCCATATCACAGCGGTCCGAATGCTTCCGGGGAGAACGTCTTCACTCAAGACAATAACAGAGTATTTGTACAGGATGAAAAGCATTAAGAGTCACAAATACCTAAACTGGCAAGGAGCTGCAAGTGACTACAGTCAATTATCACTATGCAGTTAAATAAAAATTTAAATAACATAGAAGTGATCCTTCCCTTTTTCCCCATTCTTTTTAGAGTTCTTTGCTATTCCATTTCCTCTTTCCCACTTTGCTTCCAGATAGCATTTTGTAATGTCAACTGCTGGAAACCTCTCTAGAGAACCACATATCTGGATTCAAATTTCTGTTCCACTACTTGACAGCTGAGGGATCTTGGGCAAATTAACTTTAGCCTCTCCTGACTCAGTACTATTTCCAAGTATACAGAAAAGGAAAGTGAATCACAGAGGTTAAATAACAAAATGCTACCAGGATTAATGAAGATGATCCATATAAAGTGTTTTAACCCAGTCCTTGGCAATATAGTAAACGCTCAGTAACATTTTCAGGTGGAAGAAGTTGAATTTAGGATATAATCATCAATCTGGAAAAACAGCAAACTGCAGGAAAGGAAAAGTAACCATAACTTACTACAGAGCTAGTTCTGAATAACATACAGTCGTACTAATGTCAGCTCTACACACCAACCTAACTGAAATCATAACTAGGTGGAGAGAAGGGGGAGGAGGAATGTTCAGGTGTGGTGGGGGCAGAAATAAAGCTAAATCCGTAACTTCCAAAGTCAGAAATCAAACAATAATGCCTAAAACAGAAAAAGCAGCATGCAATGATGCAAGTATATTATTTAGCAATGAACACACACTACAACAATTAAAAGTGTTTGTTCCTTGGAAAAGGGAGACAAGTGGGGATGGGGCTGCTGGCTGTCTTAAAGCTTGTACATCTACCTATCGCTTTAAATTATGTTGAGGTGCAACTCCAACAAAAACGAAAACTTAAAATCACAAAACAAAACATCCTTTATAAATGAAAACAGAGTAAGGAAGACGTCTTCTTGGTTTTCCTACAGCATTCTGATTCCTGGCTACATTGGTTCCTAAATCCTGGTTGCACAGAAGATGAACCTAATCAGATACTGAATATCCTAACAAACATTCTTATCATCTTTAAGTCTGGTGCAAATGTCATTCCTGTTGACTGTAAAAAAAAAAAAAAAGGTCTCTCAATAATGAACCTTAGCACTGTCAAGGTTTAGCACCAAGTGCCAGAGTTGGGCACTCAGGGGAAACCCCTGACACACGTTAAGGGGCATGTGCAGCACATGGCCCTGCTACAGTCCAGGTCCAGGCTCTAGGGCAGGCAGTAAGGTCAAAGGATTTCTCCAGGAAATGGGAAGGCGTTGTTTCTTTATCACTTTTCTTCCAGCTGTTCTTCCCTTCCCTTCTGGAATTCTACTGTTAATATCTACCATAGAGTTAATATCTATTAGAGTGTTTACATTTATTCTCAGTTCTCTGTTCTCTTCTCTCATAATTGACATCTTTTGTTTTTGTTTTTGCCTTCTGAGTGATTTAGGTTATATTTATTCACTAGCAATTCTCAGCACAGCCCATTCTGATATTCCTTTTGTTGTCCATTTACTCCTTTCTTATAACAGTCTATTTTATCATGCAATATCTTCCTGGATATCACTGTGAATATATAGCCTTTAAGAAAAAGATGAGGAGTTGGGGGATAGAGGTGGGAGTGGAGAGCCTTGGGGAGCATGAAGACAGCAGGCCAGGGGGCTGGGAGACAGTGGACAGAAGAGATGGGTGGTGTAGGTGGGAAAATGATAAACTAAGCAAATAAGTAAAATGATTTAGCAAATAAGGGAGTATACAGAGAATAACAGGATAAGTAAAATGTTTGAGCAAATAAGTAGATACACAGAGCAGGGTTTCTTAACCTCAACACTTCTGACATTTCAGCCTGCATAAATCTTGGTTTTGGGGGCCATCCTGAATACTGTAGAATGTGCAGCAGCACCCCTGAACTCTACTCACTAAGATGCCCACAGCTGCCCCTTCCCACCAAGGTGTGTGTGCAGAAAAGAATTAGCACAGCAGGTCAGAAACTTACCCTTAAAGGCCTGCTTGCAAGGCTGGTCCTTGGCTGGCATCTAGGAACTTGGATTTCAGGAGGGTTTCCCACCATTCTCAGAACTGGTAAGGGGGGCTCACTGAGCCTAAACTGTTCAAATAATGTGGCTTATGCTGAACACTGGTTTTCTTTCTAGGAGTGTGGAGTTTTGTGCTACCATAGGGTGCCCAAATAACCAATCTCCGATCTAAACCTTGGGCCTTGAGTCTCTAATGAACTTCCCTCATATGCAATAATTCACACATAGTCACATTTTGCTGGCAGAGGAATTAAGTGCATTCTACATGACTCCACTGAAAGAGGACTCTTGGAAGCTTATGCCTGGTTTCCGAAGGACTTCCCCAGTATATGATTCTCCCTTTGCTGATTTTGCTCTGTACCCTTTCACTGTAATAAATCACAGCTGTGATTATAACTATATACTGAGTCCTGTGAGCTCTCCCAGGAAGTCATAGAACCTAGATGTGGTCTTGGTGACTCCCAAAACAAGGTGACAACCAAAAATGTCTCCATACCTTGTCAGCTGTTCCCTGGGGGCAAAACCACCTGACTGAAAACATGGCTACAAAGGATAAGGTTTTCCCTACTGGAGAAAATATTTTCAAATATGGAACAGGGAAAGAAAGGCTACAAAGACTCCTGAGGTGTTGGATTTGAATTAGGTGGAATGCCAATATTTTTATATCATATGTAATACTATATAAATTGCATAAAAATATAATTATATTAACCTTCATATATAAAAGCAAAGATAGTTTTAACTGCTGTAAATTAATAAAAGTGAGATCATACTGATTTCTTATTTTGAATGGAGAAAAATTAAATTGCAGCATTTCACAGTGACCCATTTACAATGGCATTCTTAGACTGCATCAGAAGAAATATATGTAGTGAAATATTGAAACCATTTTCTCTCTTGGTCTCATTTTAATGTTGAGAGCTAGTTGGAGCTAGCAGGAGCTAGTAGGAGGTAATTTCAACTCTTCTCCCTCAGCCACCTCTCCTCTTCAGACTGTCAGTTTCAAGGACACAAACCCCATTTACAAGGTGAAATGACTCTTGAAGATTTGGGTCTGTGCACTGTTTCCTTCCATCTGTTTTGCAGACACATTTGTGTCCAGAGGTTGGGAGCCCTCAGCATCAGTAGCTTTGACAAGGGTTCCCATTAATCTCAGCCTAGTAGAAACCAGTTTCAGATAATAAGATGGGGTTTCTGTGCTTTTACTGGGATTACAAAAAATAAAACATACAAGTGGAAGCAATATATATATTTATACAATAATTATTGTATATTTATGTAGTATTGCATATAGTGTTGTAGACTTTTAAAGAGAAATAATTACATTTGTACACAATCAATTATTTCCTGGCTCTGACCCACAAGAGAGCCTAGCAGCAATGAACATATTCAGTGCTTAAATTCTAGTTTCTAAATACCATCCTCCAACTAAAAGGAATCAGAGTTTCTTAGATAGCAGCTGCTCGGATAGCTGTGAGGGCACTGAAAGTATAAAATGAGCCTGGAACATTGTATTGTGCTAGAACATTAAGGAAATGCTCAACGACTGAAGGGAACATACCAAAAGAAACCAGCCTGAAATAGCACCCACTGGCCAAAGAAAGCCAGGACAATTTGAGCATAAAAATAAATAATGGTAGTAACAATTTACGGCCCGTCAAAAAAAATAGGAATTCCTTCATAAGTCCACAGTCATGTGCATAAACAAATAAATACAGAAGGGAAAGGTCTTCCTTATAGCTCAATGACAACCAAAAAATACATAAGGAATAATGGAAATAGAGAATCATATTTTGACATTCATCACAGAAGTGGCTATTTCAGGCAGGAGTTGTCAATGGATGCTATGCTGGTGAGTGAATACTGGTATCTTCTCAGAACACCTGCCCAGAGCACACTCCTCAATTACAAAAGAAAAAGAAAAGCAGCTAAAGCTACAGTTAACATGGCCAGGTGACAAGGTTAACATCACCAGAAGAGAGAAATGTCAACACCGCAGGCCTCGTGTTGTAATGCACCAAGAAGGGCACATCACTTCTGTAAAATGACTGTCAACAATGCATACCAAAGCCTGATGATGAGAAAATAGAGGGACCCAGGATAAGGGTAACCATATGTAATTCAAAGCTGTACTCTGAATTTCACCAACACGAGAGACAGGCAAAGGGAAAATGAAGGAAGCTGAAGAGATGTAACAATCAAATGCAACGCATGCTTCAGACAAGAAAAAAAAAAAAAAGATACTCCTGGGCTAGTAAGCAAAATCTGAACAAATAGGTCTGTGGATTGGATGGAACTGTTGTATCAATGTTAATAACATGAATTGGAGGGCTGTAGACTGGTTATGTTAGAAAGTGTTCTTATTTAGGTGGTAAAACACCTTGGAACATTTAGAAGAAATAAATACAGTGATAAAGCAAATGTGGTGACACATTAACAACATGTGAATTTGGACAAAGAGAATACTAGTGTTCTTTGTTTTAGTCTGTCAACTTTCTAGTGAGTTTGAAAATATTTCAAAATTAATTTTTTTTTTTTAAAGATTTATTTTTATTTATTTAATTCCCCTCCCCTCCCCCAGTTGTCTGTTTTCTGTGTCTTTTTGCTGCATCTTGTTTCTTGGTCCGCTTCTGTTGTCGTCAGCAGCACGAGAAGTGTGGGCGGCACCATTCCTCGGCAGGCTGCTCCCTCCTTCGCGCTGGGCGGCTCTCCTTATGGGTGCACTCCTTGCGCGTGGGGCTCCCCTACGCGGGGGACACCCCTGTGTGGCACGGCACTCCTTGCGCGCATCAGCACTGCGCATGGGCCAGCTGCACACGGGTCAAGGAGGCCCGGGGCTTGAACCGCAGGCCTCCCATGTGGTAGACGGACGCCCTAACCACTGGGCCAAAGTCCGTTTCCCTAAAAATTAATTTTTTAAAATCACATTAATCACATTAATTGCTTTGCCAGGGTTGATCTAACTGGTCAGATTGACTTCTCCCTACTAAGTCACTTTTTCTCCTCATGTGTTAAAAATCAAAGTCTATGATGAGTGTGTCTCCTCAGCTGTTATAAAGGACCCTTGTTTGGATCTATATGGCATTGTGTAGCCTGGGGATAGGACAGTAAGGTGACAATGCTCTCCTCCCTCTCCAACTATGGCCCTGGCACACTCATCCATCAAAATCAAGGTGGGCAGCTTCTGGCTCAGCAAAGGCAAATCCCAGTCTCTTCAGCCTTGTCTTCATTTCCCCCACTTGTTACTTCTTGCTCTATAATAAACTCAATCCTCTCTAAGCCCTTGTACATAGCCACCTTTCCTCTACCTACAAGTTTCCCTTCCTCATTTCCCTCTTATTTAACACCAAATCATTCTTCAGACCTAAATTTAGATTCACTTCCAAGCCTTTCAAAGGCACACTAGCCCAGTGGTGTTGTCCTGCTAGGTGCTCACAGAGTGACTCGTGCATGCTCCACTACAGTACTTAACACAGTACACTGCGCTTGCTCTTTCAATTCTCTGGGGGCTCAACTAGAACAAAAACTCCCATGTTGCATTCCAAAGCACAGCATGGCATCATACACACTGATGCCATTTACAATTAATGTTGGGTAAAGAAAAATGAATCACAATTTGTAAGCATTCCTTGTAATACAATCATTTACAAAGAATACGTCTGAAGGAAAGTATGTTTCAAGTTCCAAATGACAAAATTCAACCACTGGCAAGTTAAGTCAGGGAATTTTAAAGTATTTCAGTAAAAATGAAACCAACGTTAGAAAGGTTATCACATTTCTGATTTCTTATTAATTGTATACAGATCTAGGACACAATTTAGTATTACTAAATTATTTTACATGCATTAGTTTTTTTTCCTCACTAACTAAACATGTAAACATTATGCATACAAAGGCAACAACCTTCCAGTTCTACCATAATTATCAAAGGAAGACCAGTACATGTTTACATAAATCACAGGCTCAAATCGGAGGACACCACAAACCAAGCTGCCTGAATTTATTCTGTATTTACATTAGCTAAGCAAGATAACCATGTGTTCAAAGAGCTCATATGTATTCCCCAGAGTCCAATCATTTTGCTCTACAATGAAGTTTATAAAAACAGGCCTCTCCTCCACCAGAATAAAATGGCATCACTTATTCAGCATGATGTTCCACCACTCAACTTAAGACTTCTTTAATTGTACATAATACCACCAGAGTAAAGACCAACATTGGCTTATATGACTACCACAGTTCTTCAATTCACATGGACCTTTGGATTACACATCAGTGATATCACTGTTATCAACAAGGATAAGAAAGCAGATGAGATGATTTATAAGATTTTAGAGTAAGATGCATAAAATGCTGCCTATCTATACAATTTTGAATCAAGCAATGTTTTATCAAAAGCATTGTATTGCTTCAACTGTTAAAGAAAAAGAGAACAGGGAGGAATAAGATGTGAAAGGAAGATTTTTCACTGCAAGCAAACAACTATTGAGTTTGGGACAGAGACCAATTAGCAAAACACTGCAGATCAGAACAAAGTCACAGCTCTGAAACAGATGTCTCCTGCAGGAAGAAACCCTACGATTTGCTTGTAAACTTCCTGCAAGATCAAGAAGTTTCAGCGTATTGAAACTATACAGCAGAACACCTTGTCAATGTATCTAACCTCTTTAGCTTCTCTCACACAAAAGTCTAATGGAGGTATTATACTTGCTGTGCTACTGTAGATGATTTCCTAAAGTGGATCATCTATCTACTAATTGACAACAGAAAATGACTTTTCCCAACTCTCACTCTCTTGACTTGAAATCTTCCCACTTTTGATTTCCTCTCTAATATAGTCCCGATTTAACCCTTTCTTTATCTGCTTCTCTTTTCTATTTCATGCTTGTCCTCTTTAAAGGTCACTCATTAGCCAACTGGTTTTCCTTCACCCCTAGTGATGGTATATACTTCCATGAATTGGCAAAATGGTTTTCAAAGTTCCTTTTAATTAAAAGAACACACTCTTGCATTCTCCTATCCCCATTTTCTCTGCCTCCCAGATAAAACTATTACATTGAACTCAGAGCCCACCTAACTTGGCTTCTTCTATATTTCCTTAGAAGTATATTGGGTTCCTTGGAGGCAATCCAGACAATAAAACGTGAAACCTGCTGAAAGTGCCCACTCCTGATGTCATTCAAAAGCTTCAGTCCCACACTTCCAAAATGTCCTCCTCCTCAGCTTCCTCCTTCTCTTAACTCTTCCGTAGTTCTAGTAGTCACTGAAGTTTTAAATCACTGGACCTTCCAAGTCCCTGACATGAGATCTGTCTTCTCTTTGCACAGCTTCTCTTATTCAGAGCCTTTTTCTTCTCTACTCCCATTCCCAAGAAACTGACATTAATCCAGGATTTTATTATTACTAGTATGTATTAGTAAAATAATTGACCTTACCCAGTTACACCTACTCCAATCCATCCTGCACAGCATCACCTGTTACTTTTACTATACACACTGTTCTTGTGTAGAAACTATGCAAAAACCTTCCCTATTCCATGATGCTGACAGAAATACATACACTTTAAGGTGGGTACCACTCAAGGTCCTCTATAATGGCCACAAACCTGTATTTCTAAACTTATCTTGCAAAATTAAACAACTGTTCCAGAGATCCCACTCACAACTGACTACCCTTCTCCCCTAAAAAGGCATTCCTCATAATAGAAAATGCAAATCCAATCGTGTGTCATGACCTAGAGAAGGGATCTGCAAACTATGGCCCTCAGCCAAATCAGGCACTCTCCCTGTTTTTGTAAATAAAGTTTCATGGAACACAGTTGCTCACTCATTTCTGTTTTGTGTACGTCCCTTTAACATTACAATGGCAGAATTGAATGGTTCTGAAAGAGCTCAAAGCCAAAAATATTAACTTACCCCTTACAGAACGTTTTCAGACCCCTGATCTAAACTTTTAACAGGATTACTCCTCCTCCTGTTTTCAGAGCCAACAGTAGGTTGGAGGCAAAGGTGGGAGGAGGCAGATTCAACAGGAGGCTACTGCAATAATCTCTTATGGTGGTTCACACAAGGTAGAAGCAGTGGAGATGATGAGAACTGGTGAATTATGAAGGATGAGCCAACAGAATTAGTTGAGGGATTGGATGTAGGCTGTGAAAGAGAAGAACCAAGGCTGACACCTAGTTTCTGGCCTAAGCAACCAGAAGGAAACAGTTACCACTCTTAACTAAAATGAGGACTACTATGAGCAGAGCAAGTTTTGGAGGGAAGATGAAATCTATAACTGTATAATTCATGCCAGTGCCAGTCATTCTCCTGTAAAAAATCCTCCAAGGACTCATGACTGCATTCTGAGTAGAAGCCAAAACTCCTGCAATGGCCTGTAAGAGCCTCACAATCAGGTCCTCCTCTTGCCCTTCTGACTGTCCCACATTCGCTCCCTTCCAGACACACTGACTTCCTTGCTCTTCACAAGCACACCAAGCAAGCTCCTCAGGTCTTCAAACCTGCTATTTCCAATGCCTGGTGTGCTTTTCCTCCCAGGGTATCTACAGGAATCTTACTCAAATATCACCTTTTCTCTGAGGCTATCCTAGGACTCCCTATTTAAATCCCGACATAAATTATTTGTCTTCCCTCCCCTCTCCTAGAATGGTAGCCCCAAGAAGTTAAGGATTTTTATCACCCCCAACCCCTCCCATATCCCAAGTGCCTAGAGCAGAGTGTAACAAACAGTAGGTGCTCAATATTTGTCGAATGAATGAACTGGACCAAAAAATAAACGCTACTTATTAAAGAGCAAAGAAAATGTCATTCATGGCCATGGGAGTTTTAGGCAAGAAAACAAATCTAAGATGCCTACACAAAGCAGCTCAACTTGGACACTGATCTTACTTTTTTTCTTCCTCTACTCCAGAGGGCCAGCACTCCCTTCCCCCTCTTCTCCACCCCCACCCAGCACCTTACACTCAAACTGTTTGAAATCAGTTCACAGATACCGCATCCCTTGATGGCCGACCTAGCCTGCATGCTTTTCTGATCTCACTTCATCAACCCCTCTTTTCCCTTTCCTTTATGCTCACACCAATCAGACCCTGCTAACCTCCTTACAGACAGCTGGCTCCTTCCCACCTCTGGAACCTTTCTGTTATTCCCTCTATCCAAAAAGCTCTTCCAACAGCCGGCTCCATCTTATGACTCAGGTACCTCAAAATCACCTGACCTAACCCACCCACCAGAGCCGAGAGCTTCCTTATTTTCTTCCTAACACGATACCTTCTAATTAGCACATATTTATCTTATGCAAGCTCCACGAGCACAGAGACTCATCCATTTTGTTCACCACTGTCCTCAGTAAAGAAGGCACTACTCTTGGCACTACTCAGGATAACTACATGAGGTAGGAATGGGGATGGTTAATTTCATTTTACCATTAAATAAACTGAAATTATGAAGTTAAATAAGACGTCCACCATCAAGCAGGTAGAAGAGATTCCTCAGGAAATGACTTCTTGGGACCTGGCGCCAGACAACAGTAGCTCCCCTAAAATCAGTGCAGAAAGCAAACAGTCCAGGGCACCGTTAGAAACCTACAACCTTTAACTGTTTTACTTTATCCAAACAACTGACAAGTTAACCGTCTTAAGCAATTACTTGACTTACTTTAAGAATAATCTCGAGACAGTACATCAGCTATGAGCTGAAAGGCCTCCCCAAAGCCCTGGGATCCAGCGAATAACCCTCGCAGGCAACCTGCACGCCGCGTAAGATCCTGTCTCCACGCCACAGATATTTAGGGATGAGCCAGAGAATTCAAAGACCCTGTCCTCAGTGAAAATAACTTCCTTCAGCATTTCACCTATCGCTCACCAAGCCAAGTGTCGGCCCCGGGGAACCAGGTGGCGGAGAAGGTGAAACGGGGGAGCCCTCCAGAACCCGCTCGCTCAGCCCCCCCACTACGCCGCACGCCGGTGAACGCATTCCACGCTCCCAGCCCAAAAAGCAGAGGCAGCAGTCCCCCACATATACAGAGGAAATGAACAGGGTGCAGCGCGTGGAGCCGCACAACTCGGCAGCCCCACAGGAACCCCGCGCCCCCGAACAGCCCAGCGGAGGCGCCGTACCTGCTGCAGGGACGCGCAGCCCTGACACCGCGCGAGCTCCGCCGCGGTCCCGGGCGCCGCCGAGCGGGTCTCGCCCGGCATCATGGTGCCGCCGCCGGGCCCGGTGGGCCCACGCGCCTCAGGGGCCCGCGGCTTCGGTCCTGTCCTGCCTTTGCTGACGCCTTCGGGGCCGCCGCCTGCCAGGCCGCTTCCCGCCGGGTCCGGGCGGGTCCATCCGTACACAGAGGTCCCCGTGGAGCTGACGGAAGGCTCTCCGGCCCGAGCCGCCTCAGGCACTGGAGAGAAACGCTACCCGGCGCGGCCCCAGAGCGCGACGCGGTCCAGCCAGGACCCCGCCCCGCCCTGGCTCGCCCCGCCCCTCGCCCGGGCGCGGGGCTGCCGCACTCGCTGCCTGAAAGAAAGTAGGGAGCGGAGGTTCACGGCGGCGGGGCACGGACCCACAGAGAAAAGACAAGAGGAGATGAGGCCTCGGAGTTGTACTTCCTTTTTGTTAGGGGAGACTCCTTTACGCCAGCTTAGCGCACGACAGGCTCACCATGAGGACCTAGACTCTTCAGTAAGCGGGGAGGGGGGGAGGGTGACGTAATCTCCTGGCGCCGGCTAGGGTGGAAGGGCCCAGCAGCCCGGAGGAGCAAGTGCGTGACTGAAAGCTTCTGGGAACCTCAGCAGCGGTCCCAGGAGGAGGAAGAGAGAGGAGGGCTACAGCTCCCGACTGGACGCTCGGGCGGGCGGAGACCTAGCGCTTCGTCGCGGCCTTCGCCGCTGGTGACCGTTCGTTCCCTCGGGAACCGCTGCCGTGGTCCCCTGGCGCTCCTGTCTCGTTCAGACCTCATCGCTGCGGCGCCACTTACTAGATACCAATGCCTGGCAGAATCTACGGCAACCCCGCATACCCCTCAGGGTCGCTGTCCAGCGAATACCAAGTCCTGTTTTTAATACCTCTGGGAGAAAAACTAAGGAAAAGCCTCGCCCAGGCCGCAGTTGCTGAGCAATTCAGGTCCTGATTTCGCTTGAACCGAAGTTTTTCCCGCCTCCAGTCATAAGATCCATCACCCCCCAGGCTCATCTTTTTAATAGTCACAACTTGTGCCATCGGTACCTCAGTAGGTACTCATCGTCTGGTTATAAAATCCAAATTTCATTTATGTGTCAGGTGGACATCCAGACCTTACGGGCCTCTTCCTAACCCTTCAGTGTGCAGATTGCCGCTCCACACACCCCCTGCCAGGAAGGCAGTCTGGATTTTTCACTGGGTTTTCGTGTCCTATTATCAAATCACTCTCCTTGTTTACACTTTCGTGGCTGCCACTTGCTATGGAGCAGAGGGACCGGCTATACAATCCACAGCTAGATTTCTCGTAGTTGACAGCTGAGATAGACCTGTACCTGACCGAGGAAGTGTCCTGAGTCGGACCTAGCCCATGGGGAAGTCTTGACTTTCCACAGATGGGCAGGCAGAAACCAAGTGAAAGAGAAGGGCTCAAAGGGAGGGAAGAAAAGTGAACAGATGCACAACAGAACTCAAGATACACCTTGGAAGACAGACTGTGACTCATTAGAAAGAGGTGATAGGGACTTGTGTGCAGTTCCTTTTGACTTTCCCAGTTATGGCTTTGGATCCCAGGCAAATGGAATCTTCACAATAAACTCCCTTTTATTTAAGGCTTCCCAAATGAGCCTTTGTGCAAAGTACCTGAGGAGGCAACAGCTTGTTCTCCAGATTTATTTCCTACCTGTTCACGCCCATCTACATACCCCATTTCTATGATGGGCACTGCTGCTATTCTGCTTTTGGACTTGGCCAGTTTCTGCAACGTGCTTGGAACCTCCATCCTCCCAACTCTACATGTTGAAATCCTACCTATCCTAACAGGTCCCAGTTGTACCCTCTGGAAACCAAAGTAATGCCCACCTCTTTATTTGTCTCTTAGCACTAATCTTTCATAACACCACGTTTTGACTTGAATTACAGTGATTTTCATGACTTAGAACTGTCATCTTCCTTTTTAAAAATTTATTTTATTTTTAAAGAAGCTTTAGATTACATAAATGTTATATCAGAAATATAGGGGGTTCCCATATACCCAACCCCCTCCCCATCCCACACTTTTCCCCATTAGCAGCACCTTTTACTAGTGTGGTACTTTTGTTACAATTGATGCACACACATTGAAGCATTGCTGCTAACCACGAGCTATAGTTTACATTATGGTTTACACTTTGGACCGTGCACTTTTATAGGTTTTGTCAAAATGTATAGTGGCCTGTACCCATCGTTGCAATGTCACACAGAACAATTCCAATGTCCCCCAAATGCCCATGTTACACTTATTCTTCCCTCTCCCTCCACTCAGGAACTCTGGTGACCACTGCCTTTATATCAGTGTTACGAGTTCTTCCATTACTAGAATAAAAATGTCTAGTCCATAGTTGCATTCTCCTTTCATATTTGTTCATTCCTCTGTCTTGAGGATTTGGGGATGGTAAGCCCAACTGAGAGAGGGCTGAGATCCTGTGGGGCAGATAGATGGAACTGTCTTGCTTGCAGTTGTAAATGCTCTTTTTCTTGGGATCATTGTCATCCTTTGTTAGTTATCCTGGGCGAGTCCAATGAACTGAAGAGTTGGCTGCAACTCTGCAGAGGTTTGGGGCTCAACCAGCATATGAAGGGCTGGAATATTTAAATCTCTGGGACACACATTTAATGGGTATAGTGCTATTTATAGGTCCAAATAAAAGGGGCATAGGAACCATGTGTAGGAAAATTATGAGTCCAACTCCAGTACACTGAGTGTTGGTTATCATGTATTCCAAGGTAATGCGCACCAACAGGGTGCCAAGGTCCTGGGGTTGTCTGCCCCGTCTTACTGCCCAGATGCCGCCAGAGCCCTCAGAAGACCCCGTGCTTGAGGCAGTTTACCATGGCAGTGAGAGCCTCCTGAGCTGAGATTAAGCATAACCTCCGGAATGACCTCCCGACTTATTTTGAAATTGCTTCACCACCTTCCTTTTAAACTGCGGAGTGCTGGCCACAGTAGGTGTTCAGTGAAGGTCAGAGTGAATCAAATTTATTGAAACTAATTGAAGGTGAAAAGAGTAAGCATTTCCCTTCAAAAGTGAAAATGCATTCTTCTACCTTTTTCAAAGACAGTTTTCAAGACCACTTAAAGAAGAAATAAGAAGCTTTGTGGAATGCAAGGGTTGGCAAACTTTTTCTGTAAAGGGACACTACATATTTTAGGTTTTGCGGGCTATATAAGTCTATGCTACATATTTGTGTGTGTGTGTTTCAGTCTTTCAAAAATGTAAAAACCATTCTTAGCTTGTAGGCTGTAACAAAACAGGTAAATATATATAGGTAATAAAGGAAATTTGTGTAGGCCATTAGTTAGGGAACTTTCAAAATTACATTTTTCCTCTTTCTAAAATGATGAAACACACCACTTTTGTCACTGTAATGGAAACAAGCAAATGCCTACACTGCAGAAAGTGGAAAGCAATGCTTTGGAACCACCAATATGGGCTCAATTACTTAAGCAAGTTGACCTATTTCAGCTTGTGTTTCCTTACAGAGGCTTAGCTATAATTTAAATGACAAGTGCTAAGGGCATGGCCAAGTCCATGGACCTACTATACAAAGAGTAGTTATTGTTGACCGTTTATTGACAGCATTACCTATTATGGAAGATAGAAAAAGATGTCTTCAGCATACTCATCAGAAGGATAGCTTTTGGGCATTTTCTTGTCAAACTTCTAAGAGAAACTTTTTTTTTTTGCCAAAGTCCTAAAACTTAGAGGAATGTCAAGATTCTGGGCTCTGGTGATGAGAGACATTCTGTTGTGACCATCAATTGTTTAGAGCAGGGGTTCTTAACCTTTTTTGTTCCACAGACCCTTTTCCTAGGCAGGTGAAAACCATGGACCCCTACTAAGTCCACACTATACTGTGTATTATTTAATAAATATATGATACTCACACCAACACATCCCCACAAGAATAATGTTTTTTTTGAATTTCAATTCAAGCTCATGGAACCCTTGTTAAGAGCCCCTGATGTAGAGGTTCCCATGATGAAAAAAGTCACCTTCATCCTCCCCTTCCAGATACTTGATAACTTCTTGGAACTAAAAATTCAGAATATAACAGAATTGAGCAGTAACCGATGCTTTCATGTATCAATATATGGTACATATGACTAATAGATTTGGTTTAAAGGTCACGCTTCTGTTGTAAGACCTCAAAATGAAAATGTATTTGTTCTTTGGGAGTGTCTCCATTTTGCTTCATGAAACTGCTGTGCTTTCATTTGCTGCATTTCCCTCATGAGAAAAATAAGCTATTATCTTCTGTCCTTTCAAGCCCTGATCATTCATGGAGTGGTTTGCAACTCTAGCAGTCTACATTTCGGTGATATTCTCCGATTTATATTAATGTCTAGTTTTGTGATGTAATGCTAACATATGCCCACAAGATGTCTGTCTTTCTCTGCCTGTCTTTTAGACATAAATAGAATTCCCAGCCATATCTCTGGCATCTCACCTCCTTCTTAGTGGACGGGAGAGGCCATCCTCTGGAACATCCTTGGGTGGAAGGCTTTGTGAGGGAACCACTTTGCCATCTGCACATTCCTGGTCCTAAGGCAACTTTGTTCCTGTTTTCCTCAATAGCTTAGGTTGCATTGTTTTGATTTGTCCCCAGAGAGCAGGCAAAAGTCCTTTGCCTTTGCTTACTGGCCCCAGCTCCTCTCCCTTAAAGGATGGGAAAGCATAGATCGACACATCCCTTCTTCCTGTGGCATGGATTTTACTCAAGAACCAGAGAAGAAACCATTTCTTTTTTAAATTAAAATAAGCATGATTTTTAAAGGTTAAGCAAATTTTAAAGGACTTTTATGGTTGCAATAGACCTCTTCAAGGGAGGAGAGGTTTGCTCTCTTCTGCCTCACTGGACATTTGTGAACATCATGCTGGTGTAACTGTCATGGGAGACACCTCCGGTGGTCTCCAGGATTTGGAGGGGAAGGAAGGTGCTTAGAGAAAGTGACCCATGCTGAGATGGAGGAGGGTTGGAAAGAGGATTCTTTCCAAGGAGTTGGAGCAACCAGGGTGTCCCACCTACCCCAGAGAAGAGGATGAGGGAGAGGAAGGAAGTGTCACCACTTCACCTGAGGCCAGAGAAGGGGCCATGAAGTGAGCCACTCGGATGTGGATGTCCCAGGAGTGATTCCCAAGGGAAGGCTAAAGGAGACAGGAGGGGGCTGAGGCTGCAGGAAGAAGGAGATGCAGAGAGCGAGCCTGCTTTCACCAGCGTGGGGCAAAAGGGGTTTTCTGAGCACAAAATATGGTAGCCCTCTCAGCGAGAGATGTCTGTGGAACCAAGAAGACAGCCAAGAAGGATGAAGGAAACCTGGCAGGCGTTCTGCTAGGTGCCCAGGGCCAGGCAGAGTCGGAAATGACCAGCTAGAAGTAAACATCGCTCCTATATCCACCATCATAAGAACTGCAATTAGATGTTCACAGCTGAGAAGCTCTGATCATCCCCTGCATCCAGAATACACCAGAGTGACAGTGTCAGCTCCTCGCTCCACGGCGCTCTGTTCTGCACCCAGCAGCCCCAGTCCTCTGGGTGCTTGTGAGGGGAAGCGCAGTGGAGAGGGAACAGGGAGCACAGACTAAAGGTCCAACTGCAACATCTCCTCTTTGTACCAGAAACGAGATGCAAGCTCCCTTCTGGAGACTACAAGTGCCATTGGATCTGGTGCAGTCCAGACTTTCAGGCCACCTGCCCACCTCCCTTGAGTCTTTTGTGGATGGCTCCTTCCCATCGTTGAGATCTCAACCCAGACTTACCTGCTCAGACCTCCCAGGCCTGCATCCTCCAGAAAGACCCCTCTTATTGTCTCGACCACGTCACTCTTGCTTTCTTCAGATGAAAAATGAAACCAAACAAATGTAAGCAATACAGGAGATCTGAAGTGGTCTTATTTTATTTGCACCTTTATTTGCTATTCCTCCTCTCTTGAAGGTGAGCTGGGAAGAACAAGGACCCTATCTATTGCATTCTTTCCTGTAGCTCAGACCCAAAAATAGTGCTTGACAACTGTAGGCACTCAGGAGGTGTTTGTTGAATGAATGGATGGATTTTCTTTCCAACAACTCTAAGAAATAGTTATTATTTTGCAAATGAGTAACAAAAGCAGACTGATTATGTGGCTTGTCTCTATGTCCCAGGGTGAAAGTGGCAGAGTCAGAACTGAGACATGAATCCAAGGGGTGTGCTCGGACCCCACACTGGGGCCCACATTGTTTCCTAGTTTATTGCTCTCTCTTAGAAGGCCGTCAGAGCTTTTCACATGTTAGGCCCACAAAAAAATATTTTGTGAAATGAAAAGGAATGCCCCCTCCAGCTGGGACCCTAGCCCCCCGCCTTATGGATGCACAACTTCACACTTCTCGTGTGATTTGTCTGGGGTGCCTTTTCTCCTCGGTTTCCTTGGAGAACCCCTGTCCTCTTCAAATGCTGTGATATCACCTCCTCTCTCAAGGTTGCCCAGACACTCTGTCTTCGTTTACCAGAGCTGCTGTGACAAATACTATGCAATGGGTTGGCTTAAAAACGGGAACTTATTGGCTCACAGATTTGAGGTTTGAAAGAGTCAAGGCCATGCTCTCCCCCAAAATCTGTAGCTTTCTGGTGTTGGCTCCTGCAGTCTTTTGGGTTCATTGGCTTTTACCTTTGCCTCCTGTCATGGGGTGATTTCCTTTCTCACCTCTGTACCTTCCCTGTTTCCTTTGTAAGGCCTCCAGTATTCTAGATTAAATTCAAGCACATGTATTTGTTAGGGTATATAATTCAACCTACTACACTCCCTCACCTCCACCCCACTTGGTTCCCTCCTGCTCATCCTCACCTATATCTTCCCTCTCCAATAGTATTTTCTAGCACATACTCATGCTATAATTATAAGCTACAGGGGCATGCTTCCCAGCTCTCCTGTTTTCACTTAGGCCAGAGACCAAATTTATTCACCTTTTTTTTTTTCTGTAATCCTTACCAGCATTCATTCATTATTCAGCAAAAACTTTGAATGAAAAATGTGTGCCAGGTACTGTTGTAGCCCCAGGGTGAAAAGAGACAAAGGTGAGAGCCCTTATTCTCCAGTCTCCTAACCAGGGTCCAGGGCCCCTCTCCTAGCTTCCAGATGGCCCCTTGGTCTGTGTGGACCCTCATCTCAGCTTCGTTTCCCCCAGCCTTAATGTACCTAGACTTCAGACCCAGCTAGCTTCTGGCTGCTTCCAGAATTTTTGGGGCTCAGTGAAAAATGGAATGCCCAAAACTTACTGAGAGTTTTAAGATGGTGGCTGCCAAGCACTAAAAGAAGCACTGGGTCCTTATGCGCATGGGACCCTCTTGGACTGCACAGGTAGCATGCCCAGATAGCCAGACTAGCCAGCCACCCTCTTTCTAGCTATGCTTCCAGACCTGTTCCTAGCTCTTCCCACCCAGTGGGTCCCATTACCTCCCAAGCCAGAGTAACATGGATGATTCATCATCACCTTCAAACTCGGCATGCCAAAACTAAATGCATTTTCTCCTTACATCAAATTCCTTTCTCTCTTTTCTGAGAAGCCACCACCATTTGTCCAGTCCAAAGACATCAATTAATTCATTCCTTGCCTTTGCCCAAACTCTGTTATTAAGTCTTGTATCTTTCCTTTCTGTCCATCTGTATACGGCCCCCATGAATCTGGCTCCACCCTAGCTCACTGAACTGCATTTGCATGACTTTTCTCCCCTAGGGACATTGTTTTAAAAATGTGCTCCACAGAGCTTGTGGATAACTAACTGTAGGGGCTCCAGTATCGTGGTGAGTTCAAGAGGGAGCTACTCTCCTGGGTATGTATCCCCATCCCTGCTAATCAAGAGTCCATGGCGTCTCTCTACAATGTCATCAAGAAGAAGGATCTGTCCCCAAAGAAGTCTGAGATCTTCTTCCCTAGAGCCACTGCTTCATCAAGATCCAAGTGTAAGGGGAGCAGGTGTAGCTCAGTTGGTTGAGTGCCTGCTTCTCATTAGGAGGTCCTGGGTTCTATCTCTGGTGTCTACTTAAAAAAAAGTCCAAATGAAGGACTGTTGAGGGGTGCTTCAGGGACTTTCCCAATAAGATGTCCTTATAAATAATCTTCCACTCTTGTCACCTTGAGGCCATGAAATTGGGCTGCGGCACACTGGTGTGAGGAGCAAGACTGAGAAACTTCCTGAGGAACCCTTTAGAATGCCATGTCTTCTTTCCTGGGGTGCTGTAGCAAAGTACCACAGAACAGGTAGCTTGAAACAACAGGGATATATGATTTCACCTTTCTGGAGGCCAGAAGTCTGAAACCAAGATGTTGGCAGGGCCGTACTTCATTCCAAGTCCATAGGGAAGAATCTGTTCCATGCCTCTCCTTATCCAGTTTGGCCTCATCTCAACTAGCAACATCTTCAAACATCATTTTTCCAGTTAGTATCACAGTCACGAGACAGGGTTAAGGCTTGAATATATTTTTTTCAAGATATATTCTGACTTTTCTTGAACCAGTGTAGCCCAAGCAAAGTTCATTGACACCTGCATGGACGTTAAAATGTTCAGATTCGCTGATTCCTTTAGGGAAGTCTGAACAGAAGCCTTCATCTAACTGGAAGACATTGTCAGAGGGAGCCTGGTTCCTCTTGAGATGGACTTCACTGTGCCACTGAGTAGGAGTCATGGGTTGGGTGAGAAGCAGCATTAGCATGGCCAGGCTCACTCTCCTGCCTCCTTCAAGTCCTGCTTGGCTCCTTTCCCTGCCTCCCCATCTTTCCAGCCAGTCCTGGAAATTTTGCTTTAATATACTTGTTCCTCTCCCCTAGAGTCCTTCCCACCACCTCCTCAGGGCTGACCGATACTCAAAACCTTCTGCTAACTTCTAGCCAAGATTTTCATACAGACTCAAATTATTCCTTGTTCGACTATTTTTTTTTTGAGGTTGTGAATAATTTTCATCCTTTTATTGCCTTATCCTGGGGCACTGCTAGACCCAGACAAATGTTCTTTCCCACTCCCTCGGGTTCTGTGCTCACCCATCCAAGTTGCTTTGTTTTCCTCAACCTCTGCTGGTGCATCTTACACTCCCACACCCCATGGGTGCCAACTCTTGGGATGATTTTTGTTTATATGACCCTTTCTCTCTCTCAGAATCACTAAAAGACAGTTCCTTTTAGATCATAATCTCTAGATGCTCATTTAGCCAAGGCATCTGCTAAACCAACAATCATATTGAACAGAATTTCACCATCATATTTTTAAGGTTATGAAATGTAAGTTCTGGTGAATCCTATTCAAATTTTTGCACAAAATGGCCCCTTGGTGTCTTCAGTCCCATTCCAGGAACTATTTTCACACTTTGATGAGGTTGGTCATAAGCATATTTTACTTTGGGGTCTTCTTGAAGGACCTGAAAATCATGTCCATTCTGGAAGAGGGTCTCTGAAGGTATCTTGGCATCAGTATTCACAAACCACTAACTGTCACTCTATATCAGGGATTCCCAACCTCAGCGCTATTGACATTGGGGCAGGATAATTCTTTGGCTGGGGGCTATCCTGTGTACTGTAGGATGGTTAGAGCATCCCAGGTCTCTACCCCTTCCTAGCCTTTACAATCAAAATCATCTCCTGATACTGCCACCTGACCCCTGGAGTGAAAGGAGCAAGTCCTCTGCCAGTTGAGAACCCATTTGGTTATGGAAGGTGCTTCTTGAATATTCTCGGTGGCTAGGAGGGGAGTATGGAGTCAAGAGAGAGAATTTTTCAAGATGTGGCTGCAAATCCTGCAGTGAGTCCTCACCAGACCCAGCTCGCAGCCTCATTTGACACAGTGAACCATCACCCCTCTTCCTCGATCTTGCTTCTTCTTGGACCTGTGGGCACTGCTCTTGCTGGACACTCATCCCACCTGCAGGCCACTCCTTCTGGTCTGTTTTCTTGGGCTTTCTGCATCTTCTAGACATCTAGGCATCGGTGTGCCCAGGGACTCTGAGCTTTGACTTTCTTTTCTCTCTTGACCTTCACACTTTATGCTGTGTCCATGTTGCATGCCTTTAAGAGCACCTGTGGCGGTGTGCAGCTGCATGTACCCCAGAAAAACAAGTGCTTAGTCTTAATCCTTTCCTGCATAGGAATGTACACAGGACCTTTTGGCGAGGTCAATTCAGTTAAGTTCTGGCCCAGGGAGGGTCTAAATACTATTACACGCGTCTTTTATAAGCAGGATGAATTTGAGACACATGGCGAGAAAGCTACAGGAAGAAACTGGAAGTAAGCCAAACCCAGAGAGGCCGAGGATGGCCACCATGTGCATGGGCCATGTGACAGAAAAGCGAAGGCTCAAGGACCACTGGCAGCCAGCCCAGAACGCCAGCGCCTTCTGGGAGAAAGCATCACCTTGATGGTGCCTCAGCAGTGACTTCTGCTAGCCTCGAAACTGTGAGCCAATGAAGTCCATTGCTTAAGCCAACCCATTCATGATGTTTGTTTTAGCACCCAGGGAATTAAAACACCATCCAGCGTATTCTAGCCTGGATCTCTAGCCTAAACTGCAGAATGGGACATCTGTCTGCCTCTCTGCTCTATCCACGTAGATGTAAAAAGGACATCTTAAATGTCATATGCCCCAAATTAAAGTTCTGATCCTCTACCATTATGAACTAAGGCATGTCCCCCACAAAAGCGTGGTTAAGTCCTAACCTCCGATCCTGTGGGGATGGACCCATTTGTAAATAGGTCTTTGAAGATGGCATTAGTGAAGATAAGGCCAACTGAATCACGGAGGGTGGGGCAGGGGCCTAATCCAGTATTACTGGTGTCTTAGTTTGCCACAAGGCTGCTGATGTAAAGTACCGGAAGATGATTGACTTTTAGAGTGGGGATTTAATTTTTATTTTTCCTTTCTTTCTCTGTGTATGCCTCCAAGCTGGCTTATGCCTCACCGTCATAGACCAATGGAAAGTGTCCCATGCCCACGTGAATAGATACTCTTTTTCTTCTCATGATTCATCAAATAACTTCAAATTGTCATACTCCTCTCTGAATCCCAAAAAGACATGTTCTTTCCATATGGAAAATACATTCATTACATCACAATATTTCAAAAACCTTAAACCATGTCAGAAGCAATGTTAGGTACAAAATCTTATAAAAATCAATTATAGTCAAGCAGTTTGTCTTGGGGCAAAATTTCTCTCTGGCTGTTGACCTGTGAAACTTAGAAAACAAGTTACCTGCTTCCAATGTAAAAATGAGGGTTAACCATAGGACAAACATTTGTATTACCATGTGGAGAAACTGAAAGGAAAACAAACAGCACAGGTTCTAAACAGTTTTGAAAACCTGCAGCACATACCCCATTAGATTTCATAGCCTGAGAGTCATCTTTATAAAGATGGTTTCTTTTCCTTGGGATCTCAAATGGATCCATCCCTTCCGAGGGCTTGCCAGCAGCCATCTTCCTGATTCCACCCTCATCAGGTATCTGGGTGGTGGCCAAGCTCTAGACCTTACCTTCCACGGACATTGGGGAGACAGCCACACTCTCCCAAAACTCTGGGGCACAGTCTCAACCCTCTTAATACCCCAGTGGGGTAGCAGCAACATTCTCCCTATCTCGGGCACACAGCCCAGCCCTCCCAGGTGGGGTGGAAGAGCCAGCCTCTTCAAATGCTAGGGCAGACTCACCCTATCCGCATACATGGGTGGGGTTCCCCTCTTGGTCCTAGAAGATGCCCCAAGTCCAGACCTCTGCTTCCACAATTTTCCTTCAGAAGCCATTTTTTCCTGTAATCTCTCCCCTCCCTGTCCCTTTTAGTCCAGGCCGATGGTAGTTTCCTTCATACAGAAATCACATAAAGCTTGTCAGTTTTGCATGCAGGTCACGGGGCGAAGCTGTCAGACCTAAGACTGTCCACAAGTCCTTCCTGGATAAGTGCATTTCTGATCCTGACATACAAGGAAATGGCTGTCTGGTTCCAAGTTTAGTTTAAGTCTTCACATGGGGCACTATTCTCTGGGGGCTTTTTTCCCAGAAGCTCAGAGATTCCCAAACAAACCATCAGTTTCTGATTTCTTTGCTCCCAGCAATTCAGATCTCAGCTTATCTTTTTCCTCTTGCATTTTGCTATAAACTGCAAGGAGAAGCCAGGCTGCATTTTACATATTCAGTCTGGAAATCCTCTTAGCTAAATGTCCAAGCTCATAATTTTCGAATTCTGTCTTCCATATAACATCAGGAGTCAATCTACTAAGTTCTCTGCAACTTTAAAACACAGATCACTTTTCTTCCACTTTCTAATAATAGTTTCATCATTTACTTCTAAGGCCTCATCAAAAATCTCTTTTACTGTCCATATTTCTACCAACAGTCTGTTTTCTATCTAACATCAGGAATCAATTTTGACAAGTTCTCTGACACTTTAAAACAAAGATCACCTTTCCTCCAGCTTCCAATAACACATTCATCATTTCCTTCTAAGACCTTATCTTTAGCATCTGTATTTTTAAGTTTTTATTTATTTTTATGTTTAAACAATTCAATTTTATTGGTACATATTAATAAAGCACACAATTCATCCAAATTGTATAATCAATGGTATTTGGTATAATCATATATTTGTGCATTAATCACTTCAATCATTATTAGAGGATTTTCATTACTTCACTAATAATAGTAAAGAAAAAACAGACAAACAAGTACACAAGGAAGTTCTTCGCCTCTCAATCTATGTTTCCCCTGCTGTACATAACTGCTATTTCTGGCTATCCTTGCACAATTATTTATTTATTTATTTATTCAGCAGTTTTATTGAGATATATTCACATACAATATGATCTATCCAAAGCGTATAATCAATAGCATCTGTATTTTCACCAACAATCCCTTCAAAGCAGTCTAGGCCTTTTCTGTCAAGCATCACACCATTCCTCCCAAAATACCCCTTGCCCATTTACAAAGCTATTCCAACATTTTTGGTAATTTGAAGCAGCACGAACCTCACTCTACTGGTACTGTTTTCTGTGTTACTTTGCCACAGGGCTACAAATGCAAAGTACCAGGAATGTGCTGGTCTTATAACAGGCATGTTACTTAGGATAAAAATTACAGCTCTGAGGCCATGAAATGTCTAAATCGAAGTACCCCCAGAGATGCTTTCTCACCCAAGTCAGCTACTAGTGATCCTGGTGTCCTGCCATGTGCAAAGATGGCAGCTGATCTCTGCCAAGGTCCCTGCCTTCCCCTCTAGAATCTACCGTCTCCTCTCTCAGGCTCAGCTGCTCTGCTTTCTTCCCAAGCTCAGCAGCAAGCTCTCAGGCATATGGCTCATCTCGTCAACCTCGAGCTGCTCCGTGGGTACAGTCTCATGGGGTCTCTTTGCTTAAGCTTTGGCTGCCAGCAATCTTCGAGTCCTCTCTGACATGGCAGGGTCCAAATGGCAGAGCCCCTTTTTCCTGCCTCTCTCTCCCCTTTTCTCTGTTTATATGAAGCTCCTGTAAGAGTGTGGAGACCCAAGCTGGCTCATGCCTCACTGATGTAATACAATGGGAAGACCCACCCCTGCCCAGGGATAGATTAGTTCAAGAATAAACTTTTTTCTTTTTGGAATTCACAAAATATCTTCAAACTTTCAAATCTTGGATCCTTATAAGCAGAGGAAATTTAGAGGTAGGTAAAGAGACAGCCACATCCCAGAGGAAGAGACTGAATTTTGGATTGCTGGGAAGCCACCACTAGAATGCTATAGACTTCAGAGGAAGAATGGTCTTGCAAATGCCTTGATTTTGGAATTCCAGCCTCCAAAACTGTGAGACAATAAATTCCTGTTGTTTATCCCCACCAGTCTGTGGTACTTTGTTACATCAGTCCTGGTGGCCAAAGATGTTTGCCAAACTTTCTTCTCAGACTTCTCCAGCTACTAATGGCTGTACTCTTCTTCCACCTGATTGGACCCAAAGCCTAGAAGCATCCCCCATCCCTACATCAAGCTGTCAGAAGAGCTGGTCAGCTGTATTGTCAGAGTATATGTGGCTTCCACCACTCCTCACCAAGCAGACTGGTCCAAGCTATCATTCTACTCTCCACACTTGTCCCAGCTTATCATTCCAACCAATGTTTTCAAACTGTCTTTGTTTTCTGAGGAAGGTGTGACAAATACCACACACTGGTTGGCTTTGACAACAGGAACTTATTGGCTCATGGTTCTGGAGGCTAGAAGTCCAACATCAAGGCTTTGATGAGGCCATGCTTTCTCTGAAGTCTGTCACATTCTGGGGATAGCTTTCTGGCAGTGCTCTCATATGGCGTTTTCTCTCTGACTTCCCTACTTTCAGTTTCCACTAACTGACTGTATCCAAATTTTCTCTCTTCATGAGTCCTCTAGTCATCTAGATTACGGCTTGCCCTGGTTCAATTTTGCCTTATCTATAAAGGATCTTGGGAGTCCCGATTCACAAATGAGTCTACACCCTGATTCACCTGACCATATACAAATATGCTTTTTACAAAGGGGCTACATCCCCGGGACAAGGGTAGGGGCAAGGGCTTGATGTCCTTCATGGGGGCGTGATTAAATCCCCAACACACCGTAGGTCAGATCTCATTCCTCCTGCATTAAAGAAGAGTAAACTCACGATCCCCCAAGAAGCCTTACCTCTGCTCTCACTCCCACCCCTCCTTGCTGGCCACTTTTCTGCCCTCCTCCTACCCTCCGCAAGGGTCGCTTCTCTGGCCCCTCAAAAAAATTAGAAATTGCTGAAGCAGCACTCACTAAAACTGAACACTACAAAAGATTTAAAAAACTGTCAGTTACTACAAAAAATGCTACTTCAAAGAAAGCAAACTCATTGCCATTACAGATATTTTTTTAAAATTAAGAACTATTTTGTTGCAAAAATTAATGAGTGAATGAGTAAATGAAGGTTTGAGCTGAAATCTGGAAAAAAAAATATAACCCAGGGAGATTAAAGAAAAAAAAAAGCAAGAGTAATGTTCTCTATGGAACCAATTTTTGTTTTAACTAAAATTTTATTTCATGTTAACAAAACACAGTGAAAAGACAACTCTGATTGTGAAAGTCTAATTACAATAATAAATAAAATATTTATTTAAAAAACAAGGGTAAATATTGTAGGCAGTGGGTATAACAACAGAAAGGAGTAAACTTGGCATCTTGAGGCATCAGAAACCAGCTCAGGGTATCCAGAATGAAGCAAAGTGTCACTTGTTATTGATTAACAGATGTGAGAAAATTAAGCACAGGCCAGGTCCTATAAAATCTTAAAGGCAGAGTAGAAAGTCTTAGAGAGTATGTGCAACAGGAAACCAGTGAAGAGTTTTAAGAGAGGGAGTGGCGTTATCTGACTTATATTAAATTTTTTCCCTTCTGGCTGTCATGGAAATAGCCAGGAGAAGGCCGTGGAAGAAGCAGAAAGAGCACTGCAGGTGATCCCCGTGGCCTAGGCAACAGGGCATGGTGGCATGGATGCCTCAGAGGTGGTGGGGCTGGAAGGAAGTAGAGGGGGCATCAGTAAACATAGTGCTGGCAGGATGTTTGGGGATTATATACTGCATTAAGGGGAAGGAAGGAACTACGGAAGATTCGGGCTTAGTGGGACGTAGAGGGTGTGTGTATGGGGTATCATTTCCAGATTGGTGAAAAAAGAGACATCTATGGGCAGGAAGTCAAGGGTGTGTTGCTTCAAAGATATATGTTTGCAATTTAATAGAAGTGTTGACTTTCTGGATTTAACAAGGAAAGATAACAGAATAAAATGATCTGGGCTCAAAAAGACACAATGTTTTTAAAAAGTAATACGTTTTGAGTTTCTTACTGGCTTAAAAGAAGCCATGATTCTTAAAACTTCCTTTTTAAGGATGAATTAGGGTGAATTAGGGTGGTTCTGTTATAAGACCATGTGACTACAGCATGGTCTGTAATTTATCCAGGCTGAAAAGTATTGTCAAGGGGGCACGGAAGGCCTTCCTCTAGAATAAATTCTAACAATTGTTTGAGTTTTATATAAAATGATACTAAACACCTTGGGCCAGAAATTTTATTTTGGCCTTATCCTCAAGTCCTGACATAAATAAAAATGGGGCTAAACTTCTACAATACATTCCAGATATGTGGTGGAAGCTCTGAAACTTTTAAACAATCATTCAATATATACCAGAGTGAAAAAATATCTTTGCTTAATGTTTTCAATTAAAAAGGGGAGAAAGGTATGCATTCCATAGTTCTCTTAGATGAATCCAATGATATTGGTTGTTATATTCTGAATTTCTATTAAGGATCCAGTAAGGGACTTTAATGTAGTTTGAAAATATTTAAATATCTGTGTAAGCACAGGTTAGAGAGCTCTTTCAAAATTCAGAAATAAGATGTGAGGTCTTTTGTGATGTTAAGTCATATCTTAATTAAGTTCCAAAAGTATGCTTTGTAGGTTATCAAGTATATCCTTGCTCCCCAAGGACTAGCCAGGAAATTCAAAAATTATGTCCAAGATTGTTTGTATTTTAAAAATGAGAGCAATCATGAGGACTTTTGATTGGGTAAGTTATATAATGTTCTGCTGAAACTGGGTACTTAGATCGTTTAGAAACGATTTGGTTGTAAGAAATAGAAAATCCACCCTAACTATTTAAAAGCAATGTATTGGCTTAAGAGAGTGGAGGCATCCAGGGCTCCATGGATGTGCCCTTTTCTTCCACTCCACTTAGCAGGAAGGCGTGATGGTCATGCTCATGGGATGGATTCTGGCTGCCTCCTCTGAGTTCTCACCCTGTAGGAAAGGGGGCACCTGCTCCTACGACATGCAAACACAGATCCTGTAGTCTGCTTTGCTTGGTGGCCAGTGCTCAGACCTGAAGCATCTCCTGGGACTGAAGGCAGCTGTGGCTGTGAGCACAAGGGTCACTAAAAGTGGAAGAACAGATGCTCGGCATGCTCTCAGAAAAGCATCTACCCTGTGACTCTCCTCCCCTCATTTGGGACCCCTTTGTGGAAAGGACCGAAAGACCGCTTTTTAGGTGTTCAATAGCTACCTTGATTCCTAAGGTGACTGCTTAGAGACCTAAACAGTCAAAGGAGACCTGATTGGGAAGAGTAACCATGAAGGAAATTTATTTCGCACACGTACATTACAGGCTGGCCTGTTCCCTGCCTGGCCATGTGCAGGGTGCTGGAGCTTGGATCTACAAGCTCAGCATGCTCGGTCTTCAGACTTCCCAGAGCTCGCCTCCTGGCAAAGCCTTAGGGGAGCTATAAGGGAGCTGGAAAGGCTCTGATACCCCTGAGCCAAGTAACCATGAGAGAGAAACCACGAGTATCTGTCTCTGAAGCAATAAAAGTGAAAGAAGGAAGCCCCCAAAAAGCCTACTGGTCAACTGGCATCGGGAAACGACTGGCTTATTCCTGGATATTTATTTAAAGAGTTTTATATGAATGTCATATATAAAATAAAGAGTTTGGCTCTACTCAAATAATTATTTTAAAGGAATAAGAGAGAAAAAAGTTTAGGTTGCATTTAGTTAACCAAGGACTGGGTATTTGGATTAAGAAGTTATAAATAGAACACCAGAACTCAAGTAATGGCAGGCAAATCAAATGGTAGACAAATTTTGGAAAAACACATACACACACACATACACACACTTCCAGGGTTATAGAATCTACAGAACTTCATATTATAAAGAAAAATGAAACGTGATAAATAAATTCAAATCCACATCCAAGGAAACTGATTGTATTAAATTAGTTAAAGTAGATATTATCTCTGCTACTTCAACATTGTTTGGTGTGGTGTATAGAGGAAATTGGCAACATAAATCCTTTAATCATCTCTCTGGTGTGTTTTTGGTGGGCTAGAGTTCTAGAAAGCTAAAACTATTTTGCTCATACATCTTTGTAGCCAGAGTTCTGAATGTAAATTCAATCCTGCCCATAAGGATTGAATAAACTCTCAAAAGTTTGGGAAGGAACAAGTAAGGGGGAAGTTTTGTGTTCATTGCTCTGGCTAGATAGGAGGAGATTGTGGTTTTCTGTTTTTGCTTTTTTTTTTTTTTTACCAGCAGTATTTCCTTATCTAGTCACCAGTTTTTAGGTGTCAAGAGCCCTTTGCAGTAGTGCTGGTTGGAGCTTCTATATTGCTCAACTACACCTGGAATAGAGTTCTCTGAAGTCATGGGGTCTATTGCTTACCCCCTGACTTCACGCTTTTCCAGGTTTGGCAGAAGCAGCAGTTCCCCATCTGCTCTGGCCGGTGATGACCTGGGATCATTCCCGGACACCCAGCCTGGAGCCACTTTTCCAACCACATGTCCAACGAGTCTGTGGATGCTCTATTTTAAATTCCTTACTGCTTAAAATAGAGTATTCTTTACTTCTTGCAATTCATTATTTAATAATACAATATTTGGTAGCAAAAGTAGTTGTAGGCAACAGTTCTTCAAGGCTGCAACTATGGGACTTGTTATCTTTGCTGATTGGTTAGAAGGTAGGAAGGATCCAGTTAACATTAGAAAATGGAAAACTGGACATGCAGTGACACAAAGTGAGAACACAGTTACTTAAATAATGACCTGAAGTCAGCTGGAGTAAAGATCCCATGGAAGGCAAGACTTTGGTGAACTGAATAACACCTGCAAAAATGAGAAATATAAGGAGTTTAAGGTGGGCTGGCAGCAATCATTAAACTGAAGAGTTAAAGGAAAGAAAATGTCAAATTTGAGATTTAAAATCTCAGCTCAAGGCATAGTCAGATAATACTTTGTAGATAAGCTTATCTCTTGTGGCTGCATCTCTGACATAGCCAGAAATCCCTTACAACATCTAATCCTACTGTTGCTGAATTACAATGTAAGTGAATTCAAAATCTCATCAGGTCTCCCTTATTAAACATGGGGAATGTTTTGCTAAGAGTGGAAGTGGGAGGAAGGTAATGGGATATTTGGATGGCTCCAAGTCCACCAAGATTTCTTGCTAATAGGAACAGCCCCTCATTAAAGTCTTATGAGGTCAGTCCTACCATCACCTGACAGTGGTCCAATAAGAAATTATAGACTGAGCTGCAAGGCAACAAAAGTGCTTATTGTGTGTGTGGGTGGGGCGGGGGGGGGGGGCTCTTAGAATTTCAACTCAAGGAGGACAGATTCAGGTAGCAAACCAAACTATGTTCTTGGGCTTCTAAGCAAAGTTGTTTATTTTTTATTTTTTATAAAAAGAGAAGATTATATACATTGTTTGTGAAGAATTATGATAGGTGGATATATTTGAGGCTTTCCAAAATGACTTTTCAAGTTAGACAGCTTACTGATTCCTTTATCTTTGATTGGTTCAAGGTATCCAGATATCCTCAGAAATGTTGCGGCTTTTGGATCAGCAGACCTAGGCAGTTCATGATAATGGCTGAGATGTGCAGAAGAGTAACTTCCTGAAATTCCTTCCTACTCCATCTTAAATCTCTTAGCCATAGTAACTCCATTTCCTCCCTTTAATCAACATCTTTCTCCAAAAGCATTATTGATTAATATTTGGTATTAATCCCTCAGTGCCAGGGAGGCTCATCCCTGGGAGTCATGTCCCACATAGAGAGAATGTTGCAAATTTATCTGCAGAGTTTGCCTTAGAGAGTCATCACATTTGAGCAACAAGAAGGTTCTTGGGGAATGAATCTTAGGCATAGTTATAATTTAGCTTAGCTTCCTTATAAGTTTCATAAATACAAGCTTCAAGAATAAGGGTCTCAGGCATTAGCATGGTTGGGGGATAGTTGCAGCTGTTATTCTAAAGATGAAATGCGTGAGAGATGCCATAGTAATTATAATAAGAGAAAAGATTAGCAAGGTTTGAGATATGCTAATAAATTTAATCACCTTAAGATTTAAGATTAAGCCAGCATTATTTTCAGTTAGTTAAAGCTTTGGTTATATAATCTGTATCTCCAATTATGTCCTATTAAGGGGGACATTTTCTTATTGATTTTATTCAAATGATTAAATTCCATGACAATAAGAATATTCAATAAAAGTTTCTGAATATTAGGAGATCAGGCAGGGACAAAAAAGTTAAATGTTCCATGAGTTATAGATAGTTTAAGAGAAAGACAAAAGAGATTCCTTGTATTTAAACAAATAAAATATTAAAAGATCAGCAATATTTTAAGGAAAATCCTTAAGCATTTTTTATCAATTCATTCAAACCTAAGTAATTAATTTTTGTTCCTCCCTGATCTTGTGTTATCAATTTCATTAACCTATCAGCTTCCTGTTAGGTTCTTGGAAATCCTGAGTCAGACCCATGATATGGCTTTAAACTTATTCAAGCAATGCCTTTAGAAGCTGGTGCCTCAGATAACCTGGCACAGTCCTTTCCACGGGTATCTAAGACAATATTTTTTGTTGTTGTTAAAGATGAAGCACTTTGGCCTATAGCTGATTACAAGTGTTTTTAGGAAAACATTAGAATAAAATTTTTAAAAAATTATCTGTGTATTACAAAAGACAAATGATAAAAAACAAGGCGCGTCTATGGTTAAATTATTACTGTTTTATGAAAGCAAAAGATCTAATGAGAATTTATTACAAAATAATATATGTTTTTAGGGCACATATTTTTAAGAGTAACTGAAATTATTCCAGATAACATTATTCTGTTGTTTAGTATGAGGCAGATTATTTTATGGACAGAGAGGACATTGACAAAATTCTAGGCACTTTCTATAATTAACATATGTATGTTAATAACATTTATCTACATAAATTCAACCAACAAAAGGTTAGAAAATTCCTTTTAACTTCATAATATTTCCTATGCAATTTATAACACAGTAAATGAATCTATTCTTGGCACCACAATTTTTACAACGTAAAGAGAATATTTTTGTGATTTTCTGGGGGCCTTCTGGAAAATGCAAAGACAATGTGAAATTAAAAATATAAAAATATATCATTAGGAATTAGACCTGAGAGCAAAAAATGTTAAAAGTTGTCAGGAGGGTTGAATAGGATAATGCGCCACTGTGAAACAATACTTGGTTCTTTTCTTTCATTAAAGTAAGAATAAAATATTTTAAAAGTACATATAGGAACTGATATTATGGCAAAAAAAAAACCACACTTTTTTCCATAAAAGTTAGAAGAATTGCTTTCTTTTAAACAACTAAGGACATGATAAACTACAAGAAATTATTTTGATAAAACTTTGATGCCTTTTACAATAATTATTCAGAAAAAAATTTACATAAACTCTTACTAAGAGCTGACTGAATATCCGAGAACAATTTGTTATTTTAATAAGAAAGAAAACCAAATTATAGTTTTGCATCAGTATGCTGTATTATATTGAGATTTATAAATAGATCCATCAACTCTTACCCAAATTTGACCACAAGAAATAAAATTCCTTTTCCATAAACCTTCTGTAACTTTCTATATCCATTCAGGTTTTATTCTACACTTCCTCTTTCTCATTCTGTAACAAGTCATTTTATTTTAGGACAACACTGCTACTCTCTTCCTTAATTAAAACTCATCAGGTATACTTTATATACTTAAGTTACCAAAATGATTTTGGAAACTGTCTTTAAACTGACATCTTACAAAATACATTTATTGTTAACATAGAATTTGCCAGAATAATGAGTCAATTTGACTAAGTGCAAACATATATATATATATATATATGTGTGTATATATATTTCAGTTTAAAATTTAGTAGATATATTACTAGCTTGCGTGATCAGTAAACCTGTAAATGCTAATGAAGAACCTTGTTAAAAAATTAGCCTTTTGTCGTTTGTACTTAACATTGAAAACTCAGATGACAGGTGTTCCTTTTGAAATTCACAGTTTAAATTAGTGTATAAATAGGGGGTTTACAGCTTAAACTCTTCAACCTTGAGTCAGAAAATAAAAGCAGATTGAGAAACACATTAAGATAAAATGCAGAGATATAAAACCCACTAGCTTATGTAAAAGAACTGACTTTCTGTCCTTGCCCCACTTTATATTTACTGTTTTAAATTTTTAACCAGAGTTTTTTGTGGTTTTGGTATAGGGGAATATTTTAGAATTACTGTATTTTTTAGATGCTTTTGAATATTAATTTAAAAATGTACCCCATTCTTTTTTGGTGGAGTCTGAAAATTTTTGTTAAGTGCACCTTTTCAAATGTATAATCTTGTTTAAATTAAAACATCCTCATTGTGGCTGCTATAGCCTAAGATATTTTTAGTTTAAAGTATCTATTTTTTAAGGAAGCATGTGAGGAACCCATTTTAAATTGGGTCTTTTATGTGTCCAGTGATCTCTTATTTTAAAAAAATCAAAACAACAGTAAGATAGTCTTATTTTTAATGCTTGCAATATAGATAGCTATTTTTCTTTATATATCTTCTCTTGAAGGTACTTCTATTTTTGTACTGATTGTCATTAAATCTGGCAATCAGGGACTACTTTACAATTTTTTGTTCTACCCTTTTGGAGTTGCTACCATTGTAAATCTATGATGTCATATGTTGCATTTTATCTTGATTCAGAGTTTGTTTGTTTTTTGTTTAGCAAGTTTAACAAGCTTCTCTAAAGAAGCAGGCTTTTAGTCAAGTTTATGCTTTTTCAACCAACTTCCCAAGATTAGGTTTAAGTCCTAGTATTACTTAATATTATTGACAAAGAATGAGAACAGTCTCCCTTCAAACACATCAACGAAAGATGAAAGCTGTGAATGAGTACTAAAAATCTGAGACAGTCCCTTCTTTTAATCCTAGACAGATTTCCAACCACCCTCACATCCCATTATTAGACCTTGGAATCATGTGGTATATTTGTTACAACTGATGAACGAGTATAATAATTGTACTATTTACTATAGTTCATGGTTTACATTAGGGAGTCCTTAGCAGTTTGGTGGACATTTTTTTAACTAATCAATTTTATTGATACATAGTAATAAAGCAAATAATTCATCAAAGGTATATAATAATGGTATTTGCTATAATCACATAGTTGTGCATTCATCACTTCAATCATTATTAGAACATTTTCATTATTTCAGAAATAATAATAAACAAAAAACAAACAAGAAAATTCCTCACCTCTCAATATCTGTATGCTTTCCCCACTGTACATTGCTGGTGTTTCTGACTATTTTTATAGTCACAATGTTGTACATTCATCATCTCAAAAATTTTAGAACAATTTCATTACTCCAAAAAGAAAGACTCCACACCACTTAGCAGTCCTTCCTCAGATCTACATAACCACTAATCTCATTTCATCTTTATAAATTGATTTATATTTACATTTCATATAAATGGAATCATACAATATGTAGTACTCTGTGTCCGGTCTCCTTCACTTAGTATAACTTTTTTTTGTCTAATATTAACAAATTGTAGTATTAACTTCCACTTGTTCAGCTTCAAAGAAAAACATGCTTATATATACAATTCTACTCATATTAATATTTCACATAATATATTTATATTTCCCATAATATATTTAGTTCATAATAGGGCGATCATATGATATTTGTCCTTTTGTATCTGGCTTGTTGCACTTAACATAATGTCCTCCAGGTTTATCCATGTTGTCATATGTTTCACGACTTCATTTCTTCTTAGAAACGCAATGGATTTTTGCATATTACTCTTGTATCCTGCCACTTTGCTGAACTTGTCTATTAGTTCTAGTAGCTTTGTTGTGGATTTCTCAGGAGATTCTAGATATAGGATCTTATATCAGTGAATAGTGAAAGTTTTACTTCTTTCTTTCCTATTTGGTGCCTTTGCTTTCTTTATCTCACCTAATTGCTCTAGTTAGAATTTTTGGCACAATATTGTACAACAATGGTGACAGAGGGCTCCTGGTTTTATTCCCGATCTCAGCAAGAAAGCTTTCAGTCTTTTACCAGTAAGTACAATGCTAGTTCCAGGTTTGTCATATATGCACTTTACCATATTTATTTTATTTTTATTTTTTATTTTTTAATTATCATCCTTTTAAAAAACATACATAGATCACACAAAATGCTACATTAAAAAATATGAGGTTCCCATATACCCTCATTCCCCACCCCCCTACTCTTCCCACATCAACAACCTCTTTCATCAGTGTGGCACATTCATTGCATTTGATGAACATGAACACATTTTGACCATTGCTACACAATGTGGATTATAGTTTTTTTTATATTATCTTTTTTTTTTTAAAAGATACGTAGACCATGTAAAATGTTACATTAAAAAACATAAGAGGTTCCCATTGAGAAAGCTTCCTTCTATTCCTATCTTAGGAGTGTTTTTATCAAGAAAGTGTGCTATATTTTGTCAAATGACTTTTCTACATCAATAGAGAAGATCATGTGATTTATCTTCTACAATTTATCAATTTGGTTTATTACACTAATTGATTTTCTTGTGTTGAACCACTCTTGCATACCTGGGATAAAACCCACTTGATCATGGTGTGTAATTCTTTTAATGCTTCTTTGGTTTTTGTTTGCAAGTATTTTCTAGGGGATTTTGCATCTATATTCATTAGAGATATTAGTCTGTAATGTTCTTTTTTTGGACTATCTATTCAATATTGGTATTAGGGTGATGTAGGCGTCATAGAATGAGTTTGGTAGTGTATTAGTCAGACAAAGGGGTGCTAATGCGAAATACCAGAAATTGGTTGGTTTTTATACAGAGTATTTATTTGGGGTAGGAGCTTACAGATACCAGGCCATAAAGCATAAGTTACTTCCCTCACCAAAGTCTATTTTCATGTATTGGAGTAAGATGGCTGCTGACCTCTGTGAGGGTTCAGGCTTCCTGGGTTCCTCTGGGCTCAGCTCCTCTGTTTTCTCCACAAAGTCAGCTGTAGACTATGAGGCTCTCTAGGCTTTGCTTCTCTCCACAAGGTCAGCTGTAGACTCTCAGGCAAATGACTCTCCAGCTTCAGCATCAAACTCCAACATTAAAAGCCTTCAACCCTGTCCTTTGCTATGCCTTTTATCTGTGCATCCCCAACCACCAAAGGGCAGGGACTCAATGCCCTATTTGCACAAGAGGTTTACATAATTACATAATCAAGTAAATGTATGAATCCAATATAATCTAATATGCCTAGAGGAAAAGATCAGTTTACAAATATAATCCAATATTTCTTTTTGGAATTTATCAATAATATCAAGCTGCAACAGGTAGTATTCTCTCTGTTCAATTATATGGAAGAGTTTGAGCAAGACCGGTATTAGATCTTCTTTACATGATTGGTAAATTCACTTTTGAAGCCATCTGGTCCTGGGGTTTGCTTCTTTGGGAAGTTTTTGATGACTGTTTCCATCCCTTCATTTGTGATCGATTTGCTGAGGTCTTTGATTTCTTCTAGGGGCAGTGTAGGTGGTTTATGTGCTTTTAAGAATCTGTCCATCTCTTCTACAGGTCTAGTTTTTCAGCATACAGTTGTTCATAGTATCCTCTTATATCTCTCTTATTTCTTCAGGGTCAGTGGTAATGTCCTCCCTCTCATTTCTGATTTTATTTATTTGCATCTTGTCTTTTTTCTTTGCCAGTCTAGCTAAGGGTTTATCGATCTTCTTAAATAAACAAGTTTTGGCTTTATTGATTCTCTCTGTTGTTTATTTTTTGTTCTAGATTTCATTTATTTCTGCTCTGATCTTTACTATTTCTTTCCTTCAGCTTGATTTGGGATTAGTTGATGCTCTTTTACTAGTTTTTCTAGGTATGCAGTTAGATCTTCTATTTTGTTTCTTCTTTTATAATGTAAGATTAAGAGCTGTAAATTTCCCTCTCAGCACTGCCTTTGTAGTGTCCCTCTGGTTTTGATATGTTGTGTTTTTCATTTTCATTTGTATCAAGATATTTGCTGAATTCTCTTGCAAGTTCTTCTTTGACCCACTGATTATTTGAGTGTATCATTTAATCTCCATATATTTATGAATTTTCCCTTTTTCTGCCCATTATTCATTTCTAGCCCCATTCCATTATGATCAGAGAAAGTGTTTTGTATAACTTTAAACTTTTAAAATTTATCGAGACTTGTTTTGTGACCAAACATATGATCTACCTTGGATAAGGGTCTGTGAGGACTTGAAAAGAAGTATATCCTGCTCTTTTGGGGTGTAATGCTCTGTAGATGTCTGTTAGATCGAGTTCATTTATGACATTATTCAAGTTCTATTCTTTTATTTATACTCTGTCCAGATGTTCTATCCAACTATTGTATTGGATAGTAGTATTTTGAGGTCTCCAACTAGTATTGTAGAGTCATCTATTTTTTCCTTCAGTTTTGCCACTGTATGCCTCATGTAGCTTGTGACACTCAGGTTAGGTGCATAAAGATTTAGTATAGTTATTTCTTCTTGGTGAATTGCCCTTTATTAGTAAATAATGATCTTCTTCTTTCCTTATAATAGTTTTGCCATTGCAATCTATTTTGTCTGCTATTAGCATCACTGCTCCAGCTCTTTTTTGGTTACTATTTGTGTTGAATACCTTTCAATGGAGAAAATGGTATCTCAAGGTAGTAGAGGCCACCTGGCATCAATTAATCCCCAGATATGAAGTGGGCATTGTTGATAAAGTAGGACACAGACCAAATTATTTTTCAAAATTTGACCCATAAGGATTATTGGCAGTGGTTAATTTATCATTCGGTCTCTAGGCCTAGTATAGATGGCAGTTTGCCAACATCCTGCATGGGACAAGGAACAAATCACTTCTGAGTCTAGCCAGTGGAGGCTTGACTTAAGTCACCAAGATGATGAAACAGACCTTCGCCCAATTCCCAGGTATGTGCCGGTTCAGACTCCTGTGAGGAACTCTGGTTCTATTAACAGGTACACGCAGAAGTCTCCCTCCTATCATTCTCTGAAAGGACCGTTTTTCAATTATCAAGGTTACTTGCACTGAGAAAAGAAATATCAGACATACAGGGATTATTGAAGATTGATTGGGAAATAATGCTAACACCTGGGGACCAAAATACAACGGAGTCTAAGTCTCAGAGTGACGGCGTATGAACATGGGCTAATTAGTGGAGTTCTTAATTGATTTAGTCTCACAATGGAGCTTACAAGTCCATCCTGTAATCATTTCCCTAGATCCTAAATGCATAGTTGGAATAGACGTGGCTGGCTAAGTCCTCGTATTTACACCTCGACAGCATGGAGTGAGGGCTATTATTTATTGATCCAACAAACATTTACTGAGCACCTTCTTTGTCTTAGGCAAAAGAAGCCTTTGATAAAGCAGTGAAAAAAATAGGCAAAAAGTCTTGCCTTATGAGTCTCAAAGCGTGACAAGATAAGGAGTTGCCATCTGACCTCACAGCAGGTGTAGTGGGCAAAACAGCCTTCCAAGGAACTTACTGCCAGCCCTAGTAGGAGAATTCATGAAATCCCTTAGCATTTTGGAAGAAAGTAATGTCCAGTTTGGAAATTAACTATGAGAACTTTTTTGTAGTTGCTTGTTACTGGGCTGTGATGGTTAGGCTAATGTGTCAGCTCGGCCAGGTAATTGTGCGCAATTGTTTGTTCAAGCAAGCACTGGACTAATTGTAATACAGTCATCATAAGTTCATTGCATAGATGGCTGGTTACATCCACAATCAATCAAGGAGATTGTTGTCAGCAATGAGTGACATTTTATCCAATCAGTTGAATGCCTTAAAAGGGGGAGTAATTTCAGCATTCAGAGAGTATTTACAGCTCGACTTCAGACAGCCAATGTCTCCTAGGAACTCATCAAACACCTTCATCAGAGCCTTTAGTTTGTAGCCTGCTTGCAGAATTTGGGCTTATGGTCACATGAGAGAAGTTTATAAAATCTCATATTATTTACAGATATCGCCTATTAATTCTGTTTCCCTAGAGAACCCTGACTAACACAGGGGCCCTGAAAGAGAAGACTGTCTAACCACAGAACACACAGGGCCCTATGGTCTAGTCCACTGAGGCAATAAGGTTGACTTGTATATCAGCAGCAGGTCCAGTGGAAGCGACATATGTGAAAATGGGCTTTAGTAGGTCTTGAAGGCCAAGGAAACTGGGTGAAGAGGAGGCCCGCAGCTGCACTGCTGTCCTTCTCTTAGCCCACAACTGTGGTCTCAGGGGAAATTTCAATGACCAGTTGTCTGTCAGAGGAGGAAAAATATTAAGCTGAGTTAACAGAAGGTTCCACATGATATGCTAGAACTTGCCCAAAGTAGATTTCCTCAGTATCACTACTCCTATTAGGGTATCCCTGGAGAAAAGTAGGAAAGGAAAATCCTCCTCAGGGCAATAATAACAGGGCCTAGGCTTTCTCTTCTTTACTGGAAGGAGATATGGTCAGATGTATACATGTTAACCAATTCATAGGAAGTAAAGAGCAGTTTGGATGTTCAGGGACTTTGAAGGAGTAAGATTAAAGAATTGGTGACAAGGAGGTCTGCATAAGAAGAATCTCTTGGAATAGGTGCAGAGTATGTCCTATGTGAATACTCACCAAAGGGTACTGATTTCTGAGAAACTTATCAGTATTGAAGTGAACAAGATGACCCGGGCTGTGAAAGTTAGCCAGCCTCTTTCCCGTGTCTCCCTCCATTTTCCCAATGGGCTCAGGAGCAAGATGACCTTAGTGTCATGGCTGAAGGTTAAGGGTGGCTCAGCAACGTGGCCTTTCCCTCATGAAGGCAGATTTATCACACCTGGTGTGTGCTCAGCCTGCTGATAGTAGATCATACTGAACTCCAAATGTGGCGTCATTCAGTTTACATTGGTGATGGTCCCATCATCTCCAACACTGAGGCCAGTGGGGTGACCTACAGAACATACAGATGAGAAATCCATCAGGAGACAACTTCAAGTGAGATTGGTTGATGTTCTATAAGATGCACTACATGCTTTGAAGTGGTGACCAGCATTTCGTACTGTGGCAGTTTGATGTTATTTATGAATTCCAAAAACAGGTATCGATTATGTTTGTAAACTGGTCTGTTCCTCTGGGCATGATACCCTTTGATTTAAATTCAAAGGCTTTACATTTGCTTGATTAAATCAAGATTAGGGCCTTGATTCTACCACATCATTAGGGCATGGAGGGTTCAGTCCCTGCCCCCTTGGTGGGCTGATAAAACAGACTCTCATACACAGAAGTATAAAAACGAGAAGATATACAGAGGAAGAGAGACAGCTCCATAGACCTGGCAGAGGTCCCAGGAAGAAAGACGAACCTTTCACCTGATAGTTTATAGTTGACCTTGTGAAGAGAACAGAACAGTTGAGCCTGGAGAGAAATAAGCCCCTGGAAGAGAGATGAGCCCTATGCCAGCCTACAGCTAGGTTTGGAAGAAGTTGGACCCATGGAGGCTTGAGAGGGAAGAGGAAGGCTGAACCCTCACAGACATCGCTCGCCATCTTGCTTCAACATGTGGCAACAGAGTTTGGTAAGGAAATAACCTTGAGTTGGATTCTTTAGGGCTTGTAACTTCAAGCTTTTACCCCAAATAAATATCCTTTATAAAAGCCAACAGAGTTCTGGTACTTTGCATCAGCACTCCTTTGGCTAATGCAAACTATTTGGCAATAGTTTTCCCTATTGCCAAAATACGTGAGACCAAGAACCCAGGAAATGGGAGTGAATCCTTTCATCATTACACCTATTGACACTTCCACAAAATTTTTGCTTCCTAATCTCCAACTTTTTTCTCTATATGTTTAAAGGTCTTAGTATATAGGGGAAAAATGCTGAGACTCAGATTATCCTCAGGGACGTCTCCTAGTTATGCTTGGTCAGTGGCCAAGATTAATTGAAGACTACAATAATCAGACACAAGGAGTAACCCAAAGGGTTCAAACCCATCAAGCATAAAGATTTGATTGGATTTACCAGGTTAGGAGTTGGGATATTTTCTAAGTGAAAGTCATAAATAATTATACGTAACTAATAAATTATAACCATGCCTTTGTGAACACTTGTAGAAATGAGGACTGTAACTTTACACAGCTTCTTTCTAATGCTGTGAAATGTATATTGTCCAAGTTTCTTTTTTTTCCTTCTGTTTCTGTTTTTATTTTATATGCTATTTATTGGCAGTAGTTAACTTCTTAACTTATTCCTTATGTTGCAGAAGGTAGCGACTAGACTAGAAGAAGAAAGAATGTGATCTAACAATGGAGGTGCTGACTGATGAGATTCTGGATGGAAATCCCCTTTTGTGGAGAAGATTTATATGAAGATCAAATCCTTTATGTTGGGAAGGAGCATTTGTTGTTATAGGGATATGCAAGTTTCAGTGCAGAGTGGTGTATATAGATGCTGCTTTGCTGAAAGAAGTATCCTATGGCAAATTTGGTGGTTGGCACTCATTGTCCACTCCAAATTCTTCCTAGTGCAGCTTCCTAGAGGTCTAAGGTGAGATGGCACCTCTCACATCCCATCCCAGCTAGGATTGTGGATATAAATTAACTTCTGGCAATTCGACACCTTCCCAGGGAATTTGCCAGGCAGAAGTGAGGCAGTGCTTACCTTTCTGCTGCTTTGGCTGTTTCAGCCGACAAGAGGACTGTAATGTTGGGTGTTCCCCAGCAGGGCCCCCTTGTCTTCACCTCACTCCCAACATCTTCAGAAGCCATTGCAGGACAGCTTTCTGGTCCTTGGATTGCACCTATAGCCGTGTGTTCTTTAGTCTCCAGTTCCAGTGCTGGCCTCCCGATATCCCACCTCCCTCTTCACAGTGGAAGCAGCAGCTCTTCTGAAGGGTGCTGTGATGGTTATTCTAATGTGTCAACTAGGCCAGATAATTGTATCCAGTTGTTTGGTCAAGACTGGACATAATGTCCTTGTATTACAAGGACATTTATGGATTTTAGTCACCAGTGAGTTTACTACATAGATGGTTGATTTCATCTACATTAACCAGGGAGATGGCCATCAGCCATGAGTGAAGCTGTGTCCAATCAGTTGAATGCCTTAAAAGGAGAAGTGATTTCAGCATTCAGAGAGAATTTCCCAGCTCATCTTTGGACAGTCAAAGTCTCCTGGAAACCCATCAAGGACCTTCACTGGACTTTCATCAGAGCCCCTGGTTTGCAGCCTTCCTGTTGAAACCGGACTTGTACATCCTCATGGTCAAGTGAGAGAATGTTATAAATTTTATACTATTTAAGATATCTCCTTTTGATTCTGTTTCCCCAAAGAACCCTGACTAATACAGGTGCTCTAGAGTTATCCCTGGAGTTTCAGCACAGAGCCCGCTCTCCAGCCCTTTGGTTCTGTTATCAGTATCCAACTCCATGCATTAAGTGTTTTCTGTTTAAAATAGCCAGGGATTCCTGTTTCTTGTTCTTTAGCCTGGCTTGATGTTTTGTCTCCCAAGGCTTGAGGGGAAAATATGAAAACTGCATCTGAACTCTTGATCTTCTTCCTCAACTAGATTTCCTCCTATCTCTTTATTTCTGTCAGTGATAGCTCACTCTTCCCATCAACTCTGAATTCATTTGTCTTCTTCCTTCTTATCCATACTACTTCCTGCTTAGTTCAGGCAGGTTTCATCACTATACATTTATTCCCAGAAATAGCCAATTAGCTCATGGGCCAGACGCAAACTCATCTCATCCCACCTGTCTTCATAGCATACCACATTAGTTCTCTTATAGCAGTTTTTTAAAACCAAGTTACGCTCTTGCCCCAAACACTTTTACTAATCTACACCAGAAAGACTCAATATCATTGAATGGTCTTAACCTCCCCACCATGTTTCCAGGCCATCTTTTAAGGCTTATTACCAATTAGAACATGAAACCAGCCCTCAGTTTCCCAAACATATCTTGGTCATCTTACCTTGTGTCCCATGCCACCCACCTGCCGCATGGGGAGGGCTGACTGCCCACTTCTTCATTGAGCCACCTTGGGTTCCCTGCCTGAGTGCCATTTCTTCCATGAAGTGTTCCCTGATTTATCTAAGCTCAGAATAATTGCTCTGTTCTATTGTCTCAGTTTGCCAGAGCTGCTATGATAAATACCACATAATAGGGTGGCTTAAACAACAAGAATTTATTGCCTTACAGCTTCAGAGCCTAGAGGGCCAAATCAAGGTGTCAGCAGAGCTGCACTTCCTCACTGGGTTGGTAGCCTTTTGGTGATGGTAATCCTCCATCACATGTTGATGTCCTTGGTCTCCTCCTGTGGCTTTCTGACTTCTGGCTTCTCTCCTTGCAACTGAATTGCCTCTCTTTATAAGGACTCCAGTCATTCTGATTAATACCCAACTTGATTCAATTTGGCCACACATTAACCACAATAGTATCTTCCAAAGCTCCCGTTTATATAAGGTTCACACCCAAAGAAATACAGATTAAGATTAAGAACATGCCTCTTGTGGGGGGACACGATTCAATCCCCTAGCACCTGTTAACTCCTACAGGACTTATACAATTGATTCATGCCATTTGTCTCAGGACATCTCATGCTATCTTGTGTCTTTTCTTGAGCCACTCTTCACTCTTAAATGTGCAGGCTACCAATTCTTAAAATGAGGAGTTATCCCTGAGGTTTCCATAGAGAGATTTACCAGTCCATTCACAGAGCAGGCTTTACTCCATGGTCATTTATCAGAAGTGACCACGCAGGTAGAACAGACAAGGCAGACAAGGAAGCTGTGCTCATTCAATCAGCCCTGGAGCATGGTGTTAGAAACGTTACCTCTAGTATCAGTGGTCTTCTGCATGTCTTGTGTGCCTGGAGAGGTTTCTTTCTTGTATTTTGGGTTTTCTGCCCTTAAAATGTTGGCAAGTACATTGAACCACTTAGCAGGAATCCTATGATGTGCAGTTGCTGTTTGTAAAGCACCTTATTTTTCATTGTTAAATAGCAACACAAAGAGGACAGTGTCGTTGTCTTCATGAAGCTTGTTCAAGCCATGTATCTAAAACTTGAGAAAAGCAAAAGGAACCTAATATATTTTAAAATTGACAACCATGATCTATTGTCCTTGAAGCAAGTGGCACTAATTTAGCAAATAATATGAAAAAATATCCTTGCTCCTGTCAGGTTGTTTTCAATTCACTTATCCCAGTGCCTTTCCTTTGCGCGTTTGAGAAAATGCCCATATGATTTCTTCATCTAAACATCTTCCCACAAGAGTCAGAAACCCACATATCCCTGCCCTAATTTATTCATTAACTGGGCATGGACTTAGCCTCTGCCCTCAGCAGAGTTGGCTCTGGGGAGGTAGTGAAGGATGAGATACCATTCCTGTCTCCAGGGGCTCACATCCTGGCCAGGTGAGCACCTTGGTGAGTCAGAGAGCCCTGGGCTAAGCCCTATGATAGAGCAGATGTGGGGCATGGCTTGTCCCTCCCATAGAAGACTAGTCTTAAATGCTGAGCTGGGGGCTAAGGAGGGATTTTTGTCAAGAACAGAGTTTTAGGGTTCAAGCATTCCCCTGGAGTGAGCAGCACTGGCAAAGACACAAGGCATCGAAGTGTTGGCTTAATAAGCATGGGTAAGTAATAGCGTAAGGTGAGAGGGTAGGCTGGGGAGGGAGAAGTGAGGAAAGATTAAGCAAAATGTGGATTGCAGGGATCTTGGAATTCCAGGTGATGAATCTGGGCATCAGCACCACCATATACTGTGGGGAGTTAGGGAACGGACCTCCCAGGAAGAAAGCTCCTCGGGACGGGTTTCTTCCGTGCAATGGAAACTTGGTCTTCTGGTATCTGTATGTGCACTGATGGTGAAGCTCTGAGGAGCACCACGGGAAACCAAACAGCAGCTCCGGGACCTGCTTTCTAGCGATCCTAGGGGGCAGTGTGGTATTGCAAAAAAATTTGGAGTCTTAGGCCAGGGACTCTACTCCAGTCCTTGACCATTTATGTAGCCTCTGGGGACTGTCTTTATTACACACCTGTAAAATGGGACAACAAGACTTTGCTTTGTGACAAATTAGGTGCAAATATAACATACCTGGCCATCAACAGGTTCTCAGTAAATGATGCTAAAATAGGAAGAAACAACATGTTAAAAAACACCAGTACTTGTTAACGTCTCTCTACTCTCAACACCGAGGCTGAGCATGCATTGAAAGCAGACCTACATTTTAAACAAAATGCTCTCCTTGTGTGTTTTGTTTGCTTAATAGAATTTATTTTGTTTTAGAAACAGCTTTAGTTTTGTAGAAAAATTGTGCAGAATTAACAGAGATTTTCCAGATACCCCACCAAGTACCTCTGATATCCTCTATTATATAACACCTAATGCAAGGTGTTAATGTCCTGTGGTACATTGTTACCTCTGATGAACCAATATTGATATATCATTATCAACTAAAGTTCAGAGTCCAGAATTTACGCTAAGTTTCAACTTCTTGGTCTCTACAGGTCTATGGATTTTGACAAATCAAATTTACCCACAATTACAGTATAATCCAGAGCAGTTTCACTGCCCTAAAAACTCCCTGTACTCCACCTCTTCATCCCTTCCTTTCTTTGAACCCCTGACAAACACTGATCTTTTTCTGTTCTTGAAGTTTTACCTTTAATGTCATATCATTGGACTCATACAGTATACAGCCTTTCCACTGGCTTCTTCCACTTATTGAGACACATTTAAAATTCCTCCATGTGTTTTCATGGCTTGATAGCTCATTTCTTTTTTTTTTTAAACAAATCATTTTCATTTATACATATTAATAATGCATAAATTCATCCAAAGTATACAATCAATGGTATATGACATAATCACATAGTTGTACATCCATCACTTCAGTCATTATTGGATCATTTTCATTATTCTAATAATAATAATAAACAAAAAAACAGGAATTTAGCACCCAGTCGATGGTGGAATATATACTTCCCAGTGTAGCAGAGTTAGACTCATTTATAATTTCTCTATATGACTTTCCTGCCCCTTTTATTTGAACTAGAACTATACTCACTAAATATAAGCCCCAGGGACTTAAATCTTTGGTCTACTCTTATGCTGGTTGGACCCAGGTGAGTTGCAACACCTACTCTCCAGTTCATTAGACTCGCCCAGGACACAGGACAACTAACAGTGTAAGGATGGACAAGACCATCCCAAAGAACAGAGAGTATCTACAGCCACAGGCAAAACAGTTCCATTCAGCTGACCCATGGGATCCAAGCCCCTTTCAATCAGAAACAGAATGTGCATCATCCCCAAATCCTCAAGTTTGAAGAACGAACAAACATAAGGAGAGGTGGGATGCAACTATGGACTTAAGTAGACTATTATTCTAGCAATGGAAGAACTCGTATCATTAATATAAAGGCAGTGGCCACCAGATGTTCTGAGGGGTGGGAGAGGGAAGAATAGGTATAACATGGGGGTACTTTGGGGACACTGGAATCGTCCTACATAATATTGCAATAATGGATGCAGGCCATTATACATTTTCTCAAAACCTATAAAATTGTGTGGTGCAAAGTGTAAACTATAATGTAAAATTATAGTCCATGGTTACTGCAATGCTTCAATATGTGTTCATCAATTGTAATGAATGTACCATACTAATGAAAGATGTTGATGGGGGAAAGTGCGGGATGGGGAGGGGTGGGTTATATTGGAATCCCCTATATTTTTGATTTAACATTTATGTAGTCAAAACCTCCTTTAAAACCACCCCCCCAATAAAAAAACAAGTAAGAACTCATCACCCTCAATCTTACCATGCTATCCATAGCTGCTATTTTGTTTCTGTCTCTCTAGTTTATTTGTATTTACATTTTGTAAAAATAGTCTTATGTATGCAATATTACTCATATGCATATTTTACATGAGGTTTCACTATGTTATAAAATGCCATATTTTATTTTTTAGCTTTCTTTCTAGTAATATACATGACCCTAGATTTACCCTTTCAACCACTGTTGTACCCATATAATAGCTCTGCTAGTTACAAACACTATGATGTGTTTTCACCATTTCTCTTCATTTCCAAAGATTTATAAAGAACCGTTTAACCAATTCTGCACAGATTAACCCTCAGGCTTCCATTCTCTAACCTCATTCTATTTTCTGGTGACCTATATTCTAATTATTAACTCCACGAGTTTACACAATATATTTAGTTCATAATAGCACAAATCATACAGTATTTGTCCTTTTGCATCTGGCTTGCTTCACTCACCATAATGTCCTCCAGGTTCATCCATGTTGTCATATGCTTCACAGCTTCATTTCTTCTTCCCACTCCATAATATTCCATCATGTGTATACACCACAATCTGTTTATCCATTCATCAGTTGATGGACACCTGGGTTGTTTCCAACTTTTGGCAGCTGTGAATAACACCATTATGAGCATTGGTATGCAGATGTCTGTTCATGTTACTGTTCTCAGCTCTTCTGGGTATATACCTAGTAGTAATATTGCCAGATCACATATAAGGTCTCTATTCAACTTCATAGGAACTGCCAAAAATCCTCCACAGTGGCTGTACCCTTCTACATTCCCACCAACAGTGAATAGGCGTTCTTACCTCTCCACATCCTCTCAAAATGTGTAGTTTTCTGACTTTTTATTAGTTTCCAGTCAAATAGGTATGAAATGTTATCTCATTGTAGTTTTTAAATTTTTTTAATTTTTTCACTTTTTTATTTTTAGATACTCCAATTACATACATGTTATTATATAGAAGGGATTCCCATCTGCCCCGCTTCCCACACCTCCCACATTTTTCCACATAAGCAACATCTTTCATCAGTGTGGTCCATTCATTGCAATTGATAAAACACATTTGGAACATTGCCACTAAGCGTGGATTATAGTTTACATTGGAGTTTACACTCACTCACATTCGACTCTGTAGGTTATGGCAGGATATATAATGGCCTGTATCTGTCATTGTAATGTCATTCAGGATGATTGCCTAGTCCCAAAATGCCCACCATTACACCTGTTTTTCCCTCTCCCTAACCCTAGGACATCCATGGGTCACTGGCTCCACAACAACGGTATTTCTTCCATTACTAGAATCGCAGTAAGTCTATAGTAGAATACTAGAAGGTTTATTTTAGCCCATAGTTTGTTTCCCAATCCTGAGGACTTAATTGATAGTGATATTGAACATTTTTTCACTTTTTTTTTTTTTTGCCATTTCTATTTCTTCTTTGGACAATTGTCTTTTGAATTCTTTTGCCCATTTCCTAACCAGGTAGTTTTCTTTTTATTGTTGAGTTGTAGTATCTCTTTATATATCATGGATATTATACCCTTATCAGATATGTGATTTTCAAATATTTTCTCCCATTGATTCGGCTGCAATTTTACCTTTTAAATAATTTTTTTTATTTTTAAAGAAGCTTGAGATTGCATAAATTTTACATAAAAACATAAGGGATTCCCATAGGCTCCACTCCCTCCTCGTCCTTCACTTTCCCACATTAACAACATCCCTCATTAGTGTGGTATATTGGCTACAATTGATGAACACATACTGAAGCACTGCTACTAACTATGGATTACATTTACCTTATAGTTTATACTTTGTCTCACACAATTTTGTAAGTTATGGCAAATGTATAACGGCCTGTATCTGTTACTGCAATGTCAGGCAGAACAACTCCAATGTCCTGAAAATGCCCCAATATTACACCTGTTCTCTCTCTCATCCCTCAGAACCTCTGGTGGCCACTGCCCTTATGTCAATGATAAGAGTTCTTTCATTGCTAGAATAATAATGTCTATAGTAGAATAATAATAAGTCTACTTTAGTCCAATGTTCTTTACTCTATGTTAAGGATTTGGGGATGGCCTTTTCACCTTTTTGACAAAGTCCTTTGAGGTACAAAGGTGTTTGATTTTGAGGAGGTCCCATTTATCTATTTTTTTCTTTTGTTGCTAATGCTTTGGGTGTAAGGTTTAAGAAAGTAGCACCTGCTAAAGATCTGGATGATGTTTTCCTACAATTTCTTCTAGGAGCTTTGTGATTGTTGCTTTTATATTTAGGTCCTTGATCCATTTTGAGTTAATTTTTCTATAAGGTGTGAGATAGGGTACTCTTTCTTTCTTTTGGATATGGATATACCATTCTCCCAGCTCCATTTCCTTAACAGACTATTCTGGCCCATCTCGGAGGGCTTGACACCCTTGTGAAAAGTCAGTTGACCATCGATATGAGGGTCTATTTCTGAGTTCTTGATTTTGTTTCATTGGTTAACCTGTCTATCTTTATGGCAGTACCATGCCGTTTTTACCACTGTAGCTAAGTAATGTGCTTTAAAGTAAGAGTCCTCCAGGTTCATTCTTCTTTTTCAGATCTCTTTGGCCTTTCAGCACCCCTTCCCCTATCAAAAATTGTGATTATTGGCTTTTCCATTACTGCAAAAAAGGCTGTTGGGATTTTTATTGGAATTGTGTTGAATCTATAAATCAGTTTGGGTAGAAGTGACATCTTAATGATATTTAGTCTTTCAGTCCATGAACACAGAATGTTCCTTCATTTATTTAAGTCCTCTTCGGTTTCTTTTAACAATAATTTGTAATTTTCTGAATACAGATCTTTATGTCCTTGGTTAAGTTTAGTCCTAAATATTTGATTCTTTTTGTCACTATTAAAAGTGGTTTATTTCTGATGTTGTCCTATATTGCTCATCAGTAATGTATGGAAACACTATTGATTTTGGGTATTAATTGTGTATCCTGGCACTTTGCTGAACTCATCTATTTGTTCTTGTAGCTTTGTTGTGGATTTTTCAGGAGATTCTAGACATCATCAGTAAATAGTGAAAGTTTTACTTCTTTATTTCCTATTTGGGTGCCTTTTATTTCTTTGTGTAGCATAATTGCTCTAGCTAGAACTTTTAGCACAATATTGAATAACAGTGGTGACAGTGGTCATCCTTATCTTTGTTCCTGATCTTACCAGGAAAGTTTTCAGTTTTCCACTATTGACTACAATGCTAATTCTAAGTTTTTCTTTTTTTAAATGTGGAATTACACCACTGTTTTATTAATAGTAATCTGTTCTATGCATTCATCACAGCTGCTCTGTATCAGATACTATTCTTTTGTTTTGTTTTCTGTTTTTTATTTTATTTTTTTACAAAACTTTGAAATTAAAGTTAATAGATCACATAGAATATTACACTCAAAAAACATAAGAGGTTCCCATATAACCCATACCCCACTCCCCCACCCCCATCATTTTTGTAAATTTTATTTTTTTGAAGATACATATATCACAAAAAGTTTACATTATAAAAAACATAAGAGGTTTCCATACACCCCCATGTCCCCACCCCACTCCTCCCACACTAACAACCTCCCCCATCATTGTGGCACACTCATTGCACTCAGTGAACACATTTTGGGGCACTGCTGCACTACATAGGTAATAGTATTTCACACTCTCCCCCAGTATTCAGTGGGTTATGGCAGGATATATAAAGTCCAGCATCTGACCCTGCAATATCATTTAGGACAACTCAAATCCCCCAAACATGTCCCCACATCACATCTTTTCTTCCATCTCCCTGCCCTCATCAACCCCCATTGCCACTGTCTCCACATCAATGATTTACTTACTTTCATTGCTAGAGACATAATAGTTCTACAGTAGAATACCAGTAAGACAACTCTAATTCATATTTTATTCTTCCATTCTGTGGGCCCTGGGATGGTGATGTCCACTCCACCTCTATATAGAGAAGGGGCTTAGATTCCACATAGATGCTTGCAGTTGTAGGTATTCTCAGTTCCTGGTGTGGTGACTGACCATCTTCACCTCCCTTTTAGCTGATCTGCTTAAGTCCAACGAACCAGAGAGTAGGCGTTGCAACTCTCTTGAGGCTCAGGGTCCAGCTGGCACATGGAGAGTCCAGAGATTCAAGTCTCCTGTGTATACACCAACACTAGTTTTTCTTATATGTACTTTACCATATTGAAAAACTTTCTTCTATTCCTATCTTTTGGAGTGCTTTATCAGGAAAGGATGTTGTATTTTGTCAAACACGTTTTCTGCATCAGTCAAGAAGATCATGTGAGTTTTCTTCTTCAATTTATCTATGTAGTTATTACACTAATTGATTTTCTTGTGTTGAACCACCCTTGCACAACCAGTAAAACCTACTTCATCCTGGTATATAATTCTTTTAATGTGCTTTCGCATTCTGTTTGCAAGTATTTTCCTGAGGATTTTTACATCTATATTCATTAGAAATATTGGTCTGTAAAGTTCTTTTTTCATAGCATCTCTATCTGGTTTTGGTATCAGGGTAATGCTGGCTTCATAGAATGAGTTTGGTAGTGTTCTTTCCTGTTCAGTGGTTTGGAAGATTTTGAGCAAGATTGGTATTATACCTCTTTGAATGATTGGTAGAATTCATCTGGAAAGCTATTTCTTTCTGGGCTTTTCATCTTTTGGGTTTTTTTGTTTTGTTTTGTTTTGTTTTTGCATGTGTATGTTTTTGTTTCTTTTTCCTCTATTTTTAAAAAAAATTACATTAAAAAAATATGAGGCCCCCATATATCCCCCACCCCCCTTACCCCACTCCTCCCACATCAACAACCTCTTTCATCATCGTGGCACATTCATTGCATTTGGTGAATACATTTTAGAGCACTGCTACACCACATGGATAGTGATTTACATTGTAGTTTACACTCTCCCCCAGTCCACCCATTGGGCCATGGGAGGACATACAATGTCCAGCATCTGTCCCTGCAGCACCACCCAGGACAACTCCAAGTCCTGAAAATGCCCCCACATCACATCTCTTCTTCCCTCTCCCTACCCTCAGCAGCCACCGTGGCCACTTTCTCCACATCTATGCTACAATTTCTTCCATTATTAATCACAACAGTTCCATTGTAGAATATCAGTAAGTCCACTCTAATCCATACTCTATTCCTCCATCCTGTGGACCCTGGGATGGTGACGTCCTCTCCACCTCTATATTGAGATGGGGCTTAGACTCCAGATGGAGATGGATGCAGTTCTCCTGCTTTCAGTTGTAGGCACTCTTGGCTTCCTGGTGTGGTGGTTTTGGAGGATTTTGATAATTGCTTCAATTTCTTTACTTGTGATTGATTTGTTGAGGTCTTCTATTTCTTTTAGGTTCAGTGTAGTTGTTCATGGGTTTCTAGGAATTTGCCCATCTTGTTTATATTTTCTAAGGTTTTTTTTCCCATATATAATAGTTGTTCATAACATCCTCTATGATCCCTCTTATTCTGTGGGGTCAGTGATAATGTCACTCCACTCATTTCTAATTTTATTTATTTGAAACTTCTCTCATTTTCTTTCTCAGTCTAGTTAAGGGTTTGTCGATTTTGTGGATCTTCTCAAAGAACAAACTTTTGGTTTTGTTCATTCTCTCTACTGATTTTTGTTCTCAATTTCATTTATATCTACTCTGATATTTACTATTTCTTTCCTTCAGATTGGTTTAGGATTAGTTTGCTGTTCTTTTTCTAGTTCTTCCAGGTATGCAATTATATCTTCAATTTTAGTTCTTTCTTCTTTTTTAATGTAAGCCTTGAGGGTATAAATTTCCCTCTCAGTATTGCCTTCGAGGTGTCCCATAGGTTTTGATATGTTGTGTTACTATTTTCATTCATCTCAAAATATTGACTGAATTCTCTTGCAATTACTTCTTCTTTTAACCTGTGATTATTTAAGCATGTATTATTTATGAATTTCCCCTTTTTATGTCCATTATTGATTTCCAGCTTCATTCCTTTATGATCAGAGAAAGTGGTTTGTATAAGTTCAATCTTTTAAAATTTATTGAGAGCTGTCTTGTGACCCAACATATGGTCTATCCTTGAGAAAGACCCATGAGCAATTGAAAAGAATGTACATGCCATTGTTTTGGGGGGTAATGCTCTATAGATGTCTTTTAGGTCTAGTTCATTTATTATTTTACTCACGCTCTCTGTTTCTTTATTTATCCTCTGCCCAGAAGTTCTATCCAATACCGAGAGTGGTGTATTGAAGTTTAAAAACTATTATTTTTTAGATATTCATTTCTCCCTTCAGTTTTGCCAGTGTATCTTGGAGCGCCCAGGTTAGTTGCATAAATATTTATTATAGTTATTTCTTCTTTGTGAATTTCCCCTTTTATTAATATATAATGATCTTCTTTATCCCTTAGAACAATTTTGCACTTACAGTCTATTTTGTCTTTTATCTTCAGCTCTTTTTTGGTTTCTATTTGCATGGACTATCTTTATCCAACCTTTCACTTTCAACCTGGTTGTGCCCTTAAGTCTGAGGTATGTCTCTTATAGACAGCATATAGTTGGTTCATAGTTTTTAAATCTATTCTATCAGTCTATGTCTTTTGATTGGAGTTCAAGCCATTAACATTCAGTATTATTATTGTAGAGGAGTTACTTCATTCATTTTTTTCCTTTGGCTTTCCATTATCATATCTTACTATTGTCTATCTCTTTACCCTTTAATTTACCCTCCCTAATAATCTCCATTTCTCTCTTCTCCAAATCTCTAGTCCTTATTGTTGTTTTTGCCTTTCAGGCTGTAGCACTCCCTTTAGTATCTCTTGTAATTCTGGTCTTTTGGTAACATATTCTTTACATTTTTCCTTGTCTGTGAAGACTTTATTTATTTATTTATTTTTTAAAGATTTATTTATTTCTCTCCCCTTCCCCCCCACCCTGGTTTTCTGTTCTGTGTCTATTTGCTGCATCTTCTTTGTCCACTTCTGTTGTTGTCAGCAGCACGGGAATCTGTGTTTCTTGTTGCGTCATCTTATTGTGTCAGCTCTCCATGTGTGTGGTGCCATTCTTGGGCAGGCTGCACTTCCTTTCGTGCTGGGCGGCTCTCCTTACTGGGCGCACTCCTTGTGCATGGGGCTCCCCTATGTGGGGTACACCCCTGCGTGGCACGACACTCCTTGCGCTCATCAGTACTGTGCATGGGCCAGCTCCACATGGGTCAAGGAGGCCTGGGGTTTGAACTGCGGACCTCCCATGTGGTAGACAGATACCCTAACCACTGGGCCAAGTCCGCCGCCCCATGAAGACTTTAAATCACCCTCATTTTTGAAGGACAGTTTTGCCAGATACAAAATTCATGACTGGCAGTTTTTGTCTGTCAGTACCTTAAATAAATCATAAAACTTTCTTCTCATCTCCATTGTTTCTAATGAGAGGTCAGCACTTAATCTTTTTGAGGTTCCCTTATTTGTTACGCTTTGTTTTCCTCTTGCTGCTTTCAAAATCCTCTTTGTATCTCTGATATTTTCATTCTGTATAGTGTTTTGGAGTAAGTCTGTTAGGTCTATTCTGATTTATTCTGTTTAGGGTGCATTGTCCTTCTTGAATATTGATATTTATTTTGTTCATAAGGATTGGGAAGATTTTTTTTATCCCTCCCCCTTGTGACTTTTTGCATGCTGTCTGCTCTCTGTGTCTATTTTGTTGTACATTTTTCTGTGTCTGTATTTTTAAAAATTTTCCCCTCTCTCCTTGCAGCTTGCTTGCTGTCTGCTCTCTCTGTTCATTCGCTGTCAGTTCTTCTATTTTCCTGCTTGTCTCCCTTCTTTTGTTGTGTCACCTATGCTGAGTCAGCTCACCACAGCATCTGTGGGTCAGACAGTGCTCCGTGGGGCCTGTGGGCCAGGCAGTGCTCTGCGGTGTCTACAGGCCAGGAGACACTCTGCAGCATGCAGGCAAGCCTGCCTTCACAAGGGGATTGGAAAGATTTTGGTCATGATTTCCTCAGATATTCTTTCTGCTCGTTTTCCATTCTCTTCCCCTTCTGGGACAAAAATAACACATATGTTTGAGCATTTTGTCTTGTCTTTCAATTCCCTGAGAACTTGTTCTATTTCTCCATTCTTTTTTCTTTCTGTTCTCCTGTCTTTTCCAGTTCAGATGTTCTATCCACAAAATCACTAATTTTATCTTTGAGCAATTCATATTTGTGTATGTGTCTTTAATGTATTTTAATCCCCTCCTTTGTGTCTTTTATTCCCATAAGCTCTGTTATATATATTTTTTTGCAGGCTTTTAAAATTGTTCTTTATGCTCACTCACTGTTTTCTTAATATCTTTTATCTCTTTAGTCATATTTTCCTTCAATTATTTTGAATTGATTTAGGAGATTTCTGTGATAATCATTGATTAGTTGTCTTAAATCCTGCATCTCATCAGGATATTTGATTTGTTCCTTTGGCTGGGCCATTTCTTCCTTTTTTCTAGTATGGTTTACAATTTCTTCCTGATGGCTAGGCATCTGAATATGTTGGTGAATTTTCTCTGATCATCAATTTCTTATTTGTAGTTGTTCTTTGATTTTTGCTTCAACTTATTCTAAGTCTTTAAAATTGCTTGGCTTAAGTTATCAAAATCTGGCCAGGGATGCATTAATGGGGCACAGATTTTCTCCCAGGGGTAGGGTCAAGAGAGTCATAAAGCAGTTTTTCTCCTTGCAATTTCCTCATGGGCCAGCAGATGGTGCTCATCAGTGAATCCAGAGAGGTTTTCTTTCAATCTTCACTTTCCCATTTTTCTGGTATGGCCAGGGCTGAGATTCAAAGCAGGTTTTCTTGGCCAAATTCTCTGAAGAGAAGCCCTCTGACTCACCCTCCCTCTTCCCTCATAACAGCTGACAGGGAAGAAGTTATCTGTTCCCTCTCAGTTGGCTGCAAGGAGCCAGGGGTTTTATCCAGGCTTAATGTCTTGAGGGTGGGGGATGGGAGCCCTTCCCAGCCACCACAGGGGTTTAGTAATTCAAGTTTTTTGTTTTGGTTTCTCTGTCTTTCTGTCTATTGCCCTCCTTGGAGTTGAGCAGTACTGTCCTGGTCTGCTGACCCCCAAAGCAGGTCCCTTTGACAGTTTTTTGGCCCTTTCTCCATTGTTTTTCTGAAAGAGTTGAGCCCTACCTCCCTATTCTGATACCATCTTTCTCAAATCTTCAAGAGGTCATTTTTTTTAAATCACTAAGTAATATTGTATAGAATGGATACACCACAGTTTGTTTATTCATTCACTTATTGAAAGGCATTTTGGTGGGTTCCAATTTTTATGAATAAACCTGCCATAAATATTCATATGCAGATTTCTTGTGTGGACTGTTCTGGTTTTCTACATTAAAAATAAATAAATAAATAAAGGTTCATACTTTGCATGCATTTGGAATTCACCAGTGTTAAGCAACTGGCACAGCCGCTCCTGAAATGCAGAAATGTTTTCTGACGTGGTGGGCTGGAGGGCAGGGTGCCACTGGCTGTTTGCTTGCAGCACAGACAGTTATCATTTAAGGAATTCTCCCCCAGAGGCTTCACTTCCACATTCCTGTCATTTGACCACACCCTTGGAAGCCCTCGGGTGTGGGTTTTGGCAGTGCTGCAGAGAGCGTGTTCTGTTCTGCCAGCTGCCTTCCTTACATATTCCCAGAGGGAACCCCCCTGGTCCCCACTGTTGGTCTGACTCTCAGTTTTGGGGGGTGACTTCTGGGTTTTCTATGAGGTGGGTACCTCCCTGGGGCATGCTCTCCTTTAATTTGATTCATTTAGGAATTATTGGTTGGATGAATATTGAGAACCAAAAATTTATATTCCCACATTTTTGGTGGGTTACCCTCAACATTATCATCAATTTACTGTTTCATTGTCTTAACTGACCAGATATCACTACTCCAGGAAGCTCTGGTCCAGGAGGATAATCATTGCAATTAATTTTATTGCTAATTTCAGGTATTTCCCCCAAATTATTTTAAATGGACTTTAGGCCATTCAGTTTATAATAGTTAGCACCAAATGACTATATGTCATCAAATCTTCTTGAATCCAACTCTCCTCCACTGCTATATGATGAGCCTTAACCAAGCCTAACATGCCCCATCCCTGCCTGAAAGACTGTTTTAAACAAGACTGAAAACACATGAACTGTCCCACTTTTATCCGCCCCCCCGCCCCGCTGCTTCCCAGACATGACTGGGGCTCTGTTGAGGGAGAATTTGCCTTTCCTCTGTTGAGTCAGCTTGGCTCTGCTCGTCACCAGCCTGCTCGCGTGGGCTTTTCATGGAGCCAGCGTTCAGCCCTCGGTGTCCGCTCCGTACTTTTTAGGCTGAGGACACAGTCTCTGAGGACAGAGGTGCTATGACATGGCAGTCAACAGCATTGGCCCTGGGGCCAGACTCCATCCCTCCCCAGCTGTGTGGTCCTGGCCAAGCACCCAGACTCTGCTGAATCGTGTCCTTCCACGCCCTAGTCCCCGCAAAGGGACCTTGCAGGTGTGATTCAGTCATGGATGTGCAGAGGCAAGCTTTGCCGGCTTGTCTGGAGAGCTCTAAATGTCATCACAAGTCTAGGAGGAGGCAGAGGAAGATGTGACGAGGAAGACAAGATGATGCACTGACAGGAGCAGAGGTGGGAAGATGGCGAGAAGAGCACACATGTCAAGGAAAAGAGAAGGCCTCTAGGAGCTGGAAAAGGCGAGAAACTGTCCCCTGAGAACGTCCAGAAGAAACAAGCCCTGCTGATGCCTTACTTAACCCAGTGAAACTATTGCAGGTCTTTGAACTCCAGCACAGAAAGGGAGTAAATTGGTGTTTTAAGTCACCAAACTTGTGGTAATTAGTTACAACAGCAACAAGAAAGGAATTTGCTCAGTTTCTTCATCTTTACAATGCAGACAGAAATGACTATTTCCTGGGGATTTTACAAAGATCGACCAAGTGGGCTGACGTAAAGCCCTTGGATCAGTCTGGCAGACAAGCCACCGATAAGTCCTGGGTATCAAGGTGATCGATGATGCTAGCTCATCCCCCTGCACGGCTCCCGTGGGAAGGCTGGACGTAGGGCCTGGTGTGCCAGGGGCTCCATAGTTGTCTGCTGACCATCAGGCCAGTAGATATATAACTTTCTCTACCACGCCAGAAATTCAGCCCTTAAAAAATTTTTTTAGTGAAAGGACTCGATTGAACTCATGATCCCAAACAGCACAAAGTCCCAAAGTTACTTTGATTTGGTTCTGAAATGAAATATATACTTAGTGGCAGCAGGTTTGTCTTCCTCACTCTGCCTTGACTTACCTATCTCATTTTCCCCCATTAAAAATCCCCGAGGTAGAACAAACCACCCAAATTTGTACTGAGCGGAAAGGGCCCGAGGGAGTGGGGCAGGGAGTGAGCCGGCTGTGGACACTCAGCTGAAGGTAACTGGGCCGTGAAAGTCCTCCTGGCTCCACCTTTGGTCATGAAATGGCCGGAGGCCCCTTACATTTGTGCATCTGCTGACAGGCCTCAAGAAGACTCACTGTTAGGACAGAGGGACAGCTTCGGGAAGGCCAGCTCTAGTTCTCGAAACAAGCTGCAGCGGTTTCCTCACACAGCTTGTAGACTGCCACCCGACAATGTAACTTACATTTTCAGATATTTAGGACTCGCCACATCACGAGTGGAGCTTGATGATCCCAAACCAGTTGGAAGTCGAGATGGGTCTCCTGCCCACCCCCGATGTTTAGAGGAAGTTACCTGCAAGGTGGCCTTGGCCGTCGCCAGCCCCAGCATGGGGACGATGCCCCCGCGAGGCTGTCGGGCCAGCTCGAAGAGGTCAGCTCTGGTGTCCTGCGCTTTGAGGCCTCTCCTGCACAAAACCCAGTTTCTCAAGTTAGCCCCGAAGGGCTCGTCATTTTAAATAATAGCTGAGGATGTATGAAATCATGGCGCTTTTCTTACGTTTTTCCTATCAACATTTTCTACTTTATTTCAGAAAATTTTCTCTACCATGTCTTTACTAGTGAGCCGTTTCTATAAAACCTGATCTTGATCCTCCAGCTTTTCCCTTAGTTTTGGGGGAATTTTGACCATTTTTATGGATGATCCAAATTATGCCTGGTTAGAGAGTTTTGTCCTGATTACATAGAAACTTTAAAAAGGAAAAGCCATTCTCCAAAGCAGATTTCCAGAATTCCATCCGCACATGGTATTTGAAAGCGACTCATCTCCTTCCACCGTAGAGGAGAAGCTTCACATCACTGTGGGGACAACTGCCTAAATCGCTGATGAACCTGGGGCTTGGAGCTGGCATTCAGAACATCTGCCTTTAATGCTCTCAGCAGCCCTCGCTGGTTTAGAGCCCATGCCTGAGGCGCCCAGTGAGGGCACCCGACACCCTGCAGCTGTGGCCCTCGTCGGCCCCAGGCACGACCAGCTCCTCCCCGCTACCCGCTCTCTTCTGCCCCTGAGAGGTTGCAAGGCTTTCTCCCGTGCACTGCACACTGCATGGGCGCTGGGTCCTGATGCCTGGGGGACAGGAAGAGGTGAGGCTGGACGCTGCATGAGTCACTGGCTGGCAGCAGGGGCAGGAAGGAGGAGGGGAAGCCGAGCAGCTGCGGCCTGACAGCTGAGCGGTGGCCAAGAGTGGGCAGGGTGGGATGCGTGTCCACCCTGGCCGGGGAAGTGCTGGCCTGGGGAGGCTGGCATGTGGCGGCAGCACTGGAATGCACGGTCACCCAAAGCAGCTAAGAGTGCCTTTTGTGCAAGACGTAAGTACAGTCCAGGTTTCGTGACCACTTCTGAGAATTTAGGTAGGAACCGATGGGTGGAACTGAAGTGAAAACCCACCTGCCGTCACAGCTTGATACGGCAGATGCCTGATTTACCCAAATGTTAGGGCAAATGATAGTTACGATGGTGAAATCTCCCCTTCCTCCTTTTTTGGCTCAAAATCTTTCTAGAATGCACTAGTCTAATTGCCTGCCTTATAATACAGAGTAATTAAAATATATCGAATGAGTCTTTGATCTTGAAGATTGTGAATTCTTCAAACATGGATGAAGGATTGAGGAGACAGAAATAAAAAGTGTGGATGTCTGAACTAGCTACCAGCATGCCCTAGAGCTTTTATTTTATGAAATCCCTGGTATGGGCTATTTTCAGATGGTTTTTTTATTGGCTGAATGCTGCACACGGATCACCTGAACACACCGGTTGCTGAGCTGAGTAGGGCCTGCTGACTCGTTACGAGGGAGGCTTGCGGGGGCCTGTGGGGCATCTCGGGAAGAGGGCGTTAAGAAGATCTGTAGAATTCGGGCTTGTGGAGAGGCTTGGGGGTGGTTCTAGGAAACAGGGCTTCGCTCGGGGTCGAATGCCGCCTGGCGGTGGTAGCTGCAGGCTGGACGCTGTGAGGACTCCCCTGCGGGAGGTGAGGAGAGGGCGAGGCTGCAGCTGGGGCGTGAAGCATCGCAGCAGGATGGGGGCTGGGCAGCCGTCTGGGGGGCTTTGGCGGGGTTCTTCATTATGTCCAGACATGATGGAGACGCTTCTGCTGGCTTGATCCAGCGCAGTCAGCGTGGCCTGGGGGCGCTGGTGTTCTGTGGACGCGGTCGTGCTCAGCAGGAGCACACCCTGCCCTGCCATGGGTGCCAGGCTGGTTCCAGCTCCCAGTCGCTCAGTAGGAGCACATCCTGCCAGGCTGGCCCCGGCTCCCAGAGGCTGCTTTGCTCCTTCGCTGTGTAAAAGTCCCGATCTGTTGGCCGCTGGACAATTCGGCGCTCTCCGTTCTCTTCCTGTGGAGTCACCTGCAGCACCTGCCGGCCTTATTTGGGTCAGGCGTTCTCCCAGGAGTGGGAAGGCACCTGCAGGCGTTAGTCATTGCTGCATAACAAGTGAGCACACACGGAAGAGCTTACCACGGCAGCACGCTCGTTATCTCACGCTTTCCGTGGGCCTGAGGTGCGGGCGCGCCCTGCCCAGGCACCCTGCCCAGGACCTCCTGAGGCTGCTGTCGGGCGCGGCTGGGGCCAGACAGCCTCCCCAAGCTCTCCCCGTCGGCGGAAGAACCTAATTCCCTGCGGATGGAGGACTGAGGCCCCGTTCTTTTGCTGGCGGTCAGCAGGGGCCGCTCTCAGCTCCCGGGAGCTGCCCACGTGGCCAGGCCACCCGCTGCTCAGCCCACGGAGCCACCGAGGGCCATCTCCCTGGCTCCAGCCGAGAAGACAGCGTCGTAGGTGACTTCCAACCCCGGAAGGAGCTCCTGTCGGCTCTGCTGTGGCCTGGCGGGGATTTTACAGATGGTGGGGGCCCCCCGGGGTCGGCCGCCTCGCTCCCAGTCTGCTCAGCCTCCCGACGAGTGCTTCCACTTCCTCAGCTTCCACGGAGCCCACAGCAAGGCCCCGGGAAACTTCGCTTCTACCAACAAAGACAAGGCGGGTTAAACCTGCACATCCCTTTCCCCTCAGAGGAGGCCGCTGCCCAGGGCATCGGTCGGGATCCTTCAGCCCTGCGGCCACTCGGTGGCAGGGAAGGCCTTGCAGGAGGGTGGCTGGGGCCCAGCTGCCTTCCCGGAGGCCCCAGGGAGCTCCATCTTCACGGAGAAGCTGCTGGAGCCCTTCCCATCCTGCCCCGGAGGTCTTGCCCGCTCGGCAGGTTCCACTTTGGCTGCTGCGGCACGGGGTGGGAGATGGACGCTGGAGCCCACGGGCAGAGGCCTAGATGCCGGAAACATCCCTCAGTGCACAGGGCAGCGCCTCCCGGCCAGGGAGCCTCTAACGGGGACTGCAGGAGTGCGGGGCCCAGAAACCGGGTCTCCACCCACCAAGGGGAAACAAACAGGTCATTTCTTTTTTTCTTAAGACTTATTTATTTACTTATCCACCCCCCCCTCCAGTTGTCTGCTCTCTGTGTCCATTCGCTGTGTGTTCTTCTGTGACCGCTTCTATCCTTATCAGTGGCACTGGGAATCTGGGTTTCTTTTTGTTGCATCATCTTGCTGCATCAGCTCTCCGTGTGGACGGCACCATTCCTGGGCGGGCTGCACTTTCTTTCGCGCTGGGCGGCTCTCCTTACGGGGCACACTCCTTGCGCGTGGGGCTCCCCTACGCGGGGGACAGCCCTGCGTGGCACGGCACTCCTTGCGCGCATCAGCACTGCACATGGGCCAGCTCCACACGGGTCGAGGAGGCCCGGGGTTTGAACCGTGGACCTCCCATGTGGTAGGTGGATGCTCTATCCTTTGAGTCAAACCCACTTCCCTCATGTCTTTGCCATGCCCGGCGCTCCTCTCTCTGTCATAGCTCGCTGTGTGCAGTCCATCGAGGGGAAGTGTGAGCCGTGGTTGCAGAGCATCCGCACGAGTCGGGATTTGGGATTGTTGTTACCATGGAGCCAATCAGGGTAGAGGCTTGCACGCGTTCACAGAGCAGGCTGCTCTGCTGCCGTTCCCGCGAGCAAGAGGGGGATTTACGGCGCCTGCAGGACTAAAGGGAACATTACGTTTTCACGTGGAGGGTCAGAGCAGGCTGCAGGGGCACCGGGGAGCCGGTTCCCCACCGCCTCCGGAGGGAGCAGGGCTGGCCTACCCCAAGTCTCTCTGGCCTTTGGGGCCCAGCAGCTTGGAGAATGGTTCACCTAAACATGCTTCCCCGGAGCCTGGGATCCTTTGAAAGTCACAGGAGAGGGTGGACAGTCATGAAAGCCAGTGCAGCAGGCCGGGGCCGAGAGGGAGAGCGCTCCCTGATGGTGCGATTGCAGGGGCAGAAGCCCGATGAGGAATTCCTCAGGGCAGAACTGATGGCCCTGCAGAGCTGCTGAAAGCCCAGGCTCTGCGGTGGAGACACTGGGGGTCCCAGGTCATTCACAGCCCCCCGTGGTCCCTCCCCCTTCCCTCTGGGCACCTTCTCCTGTCCCAGCCCTCAAGGGGAGCAGCAGGTCGGGTTGTGGGGAGGTGGGGGCGCTGCAGCCCCCGGTGAGGTCCACAAAGCTGCCTGGTCAGCAGGCACACGGCCCACCCACCAGCCCACCCCAAGGGGGCCTGTTGCCAGGACAGCGCTAGGGGGGATTTCCAGAGACATTTGCATGATAAGGGATTTAACGAGCTCTTCATGTAGACACTTTGAGCCTGGAATCTTCAATGGTGGGGGGATGCTCAGGCTTGGGGCCGGTCAGAAGAAGGATACTCTGCCCTGTGGGATCTAAGCCCCCTCTCAACTGGCAGGGGAGTGGGCATCACCATCCCAGAAGCCGCGGGGCTGGGGAATGAACGATGGTCTAGGGTAGAGTTACTGTTACTCTACTATGGACTTACAGTGGTGCTAGCGATGGAAGGACTTTTTTCATTGATGTGGAGGCAGTGGCCACGGGAGGTTCTGAGGGGAGGCAGAGGGGAAAACAGGTGTAATACGGGGCATTTTTGGGACTTGGAAATTGTCCTGAATGACATTACAATGACAGATACAGGCCACTATATACCTTGTAATAACTTACAAAATTGTGCAGGAGAGAGTGTAAACTACAATGCAAACTATAATCCATGGTTAGTAGCAATGCTCCAAAATGTGCTCATCAGTTGTAACAAATACACCACACTAATGACGGGTGTTGTTAATGTGGGAAAGGGGGGGGGAGCTGGGAATATGGGACTCCCCTATATTTTCTATGTATTTTATGCAACATTTATGTAGGCTAAGTATCTTTTGAAAAAAATTAAAAAGTATATATATATATATAAATAAAAGAAAGATACTTTGGGATATGGTCCAGTACTGTTGTAGAATTTGAGAGAGGTTCAATTATTTGCGTATAGAGAGGCCAGGACTCAGGAATGATTTTGAGAAGGAAAAATCGTTTATTGACGGCGGGCGGCCGGACTCAGGTGCTTTCTGTTTGAATCCCGAGCCCCGAACAAGATTTTTGAATCCCTTTTATACAGAGAGGAAAGGCCAAATGGTCCCTTTGTTTCAGTTCTCAATAGGCTTCAGTTAGCATATATATCTTCCACATCTTAGATAAGCTTCTAGCATGGACTTCAGACATTCTAGGTAAGCTTTTAGCATATTTATTTGCATTTTCCCTAAATACTTAAAGTTTATAGACCTTGCATTGTTAAACTGTTTCCTGGGTCTGGAGTCCTTGCCATTGTTACCAAGGGCAGGACTGCAGCCTCTTACCGTCACACCCACAAGTCAGAGAGCAGGTTATCTCTGAGGAGACAAAGAGCCTCCCACCCATAGCCCACATCAGTACTTCAGACAACTTCTCAGTTCAGTCACTATTGCCAGGCAAAAAATCCACCCCCCACGCGGTGGTGATGTTACTGGATTCTGTCTAGGTTCCTGGCTATGCTGCAGAAATGAATTTCAAGAGCACCCCAGGTGAGTTAGGTCAGTAATTTATTCAGATAGGGAGGGAAGGGAAATGGGAGAAAATAACAGAGCAGGGGTTCCAGGTAGAGAGGAAGGGGGTGAAAGGGATGAAGAGGGCTGGTTTACAGACCACAGTTCCCCGTTATGGACGATAAACCCCCAGGATTGCTTGCGTGGCCACGCGGAAAAATGGTCAGAGCGGTGCACAGAGGACAGGGGCGGGTCCAGAGGCGAGAGAGTGGGGTGAGAGCGCACAGGCCTCGCGCGGTCTGCTTTATAAACTATAAACTATTATAAACTGTTAATCATTCCACCCCTTGGCTAATGGCGGGGGAGGGGCTCCAGCTGCCGCTGTTTTGATTGGTCACCGCACCCATCAATCCCCTAGTGAGGACCCAATGATAAGGACCCGAGGGAACATCGGGGCTTTTCCTGGCTTCCAGAAGGGGTCTCTGTTCTGGAGAGCAGAATCCTGGAGGCGGGGGTCCTCCAGCAGACATCCTGTGGGTTACCGATGTCCACGTGGACTTGCTGCCAGGTTCCAGATCCGTCTATTAATTCCCTACCTTCTAGCCTGCTTCAGTAAAGCACTGGCCATTGGATGACATCCAGGAGTTCTGGGGTCAGCTGGCTTCTCTGTGAGCGCTGCCCCCAGGTTGCTTTCTAAGCATTTAAAAAATGAAATGAATTTTTGCATAAAGGGTAGCCAAAGGAGCCCTTGCTGTCTAGACCCAGCAGTTTCAGAGGGGACCACTGGCTGTCTGCGGGTCCCTGAGAAGGAAAAGAACTCTGCCTCCTGCCAACATTATTTCCTCAGTGTGCCATTTCTTTACTAGACTCGGAGTTTGCAGTTTTACCTGTTTATTTCATTTTAAAGGAATCTTAATTTTCTTTACATTAGTATTACAATGTCAAATTAGAAAATACGTGAAAATGAAAATTTTTAAATGAAAAGAATAATTACCAGCCATATCTACACTGTGCAGAAATAACTGCTATAAGCATTTTGGCATTTATTCTTCTGTGCCTCTCCCTCTTTCTATATATATACACATGAATATATACACACATATAGATATATAATCTACTTTCAAAGAGACATAAATAATATATTTCTATTTAAAACACAAAAGATACATTCTATTCATACACATAGATTTACTAATAATTTTATATTTTGTCATATGAATAGTTTAAAAATAATTTTATAATCAGTTGTTTTCACTTAATGTTAGAGGAAAAACGGTGCTCACTGAGACATGGAGACTGAGGACTGTAGGCCGGCAGGAGTTTTCCAGCCGAGGGGTCTGAAGATTAGACTTCCGCCCCCACCAGCACGGTGGGTCTGAAGAGAGACTTGAGCTCGCTGGTGGGAGGTGCAGATGTGAGCTGATACAGTGCATCAGTAGGCATGAAAGCACTGATGCAAGGGGAGGGGCTGGACTCTGAGTGTAGCTGCTGGTTAAGAAGGGGTTGTAAAAGTGAGTTCTTCTCGTGCATGGCTTGGGGGTAGTGCTCTAGGAGGTGGGGTATTCTTGCTGGGGTCTGGAAGGGGTGGGTCCTTATCTGCTCCACTCCCACTGTGATAAGCCTTAAACTTGGGGGAAAATAGCTGTTCTCCGCACACAGGCATCTTGCTTAATCCATTGGATTGGAGTCACAGCCTTATGACCTCTTAATCATTGCAAGCTTTGTAAGGGAGGAGCTCTAACGGTTTAACATTGTGTCCTAGACATAAATATGATATATGCCCACCATGTCGTTTCTTTATGGCTGCAGAACATTCCCCATTAATTTATTCTGCCTATCTGCTACAGTTGAACGTTTAGGTCAGGGATTCTCAACCTTGGCCCTCTGGACATCTGGACCAGACAGTCCTCTGTGGTGGGGGACTGTCCTGCGCATTGAGGAGTGAGGGTTAGCAGCCCCATGCCTCTGTCCCCACCCACCCCCACCAGTCGTGACAACCACAGTATCTCCAGACATGTCCCCTGGTCCCTGGAGGCAACGTGGACCACGGTGGAGAGCTGTTGATGTCCAGCGATGTCCGTATTTTTACTATCCCTAGACAAAGCTGTCTGGATTTCCTTACACAGAGATGACATTCCAACTTTGTCCAGCTAGCTCCAGGGGGCAAATTCCAAGAGGCTAAGTTAGCTTTGCGGAGAGGAGACATTCACTTAAGAACCTTGATATACTTATCCGAATTTCTGTCCAAGTATCATTCTTACAAAGTTAAAAGCATGGCTCACGCATCGTGGGCACATGCCTAAGAACGGCATCCCTCTTCGTGAGGAACCAGGAGGATGGCCAAGCTAGCCTTCAAGGAGGTGGGGAACTGGGGACCAAGGTTTGAAGCCACTGGGTGGAGGTGGCTAAATCACACTGACAAGGAACCTGGAGCTCTGGGCTCATCCCCGTGAATCCCTGCCTGTGTTCACTTGCCTCAGTGGACAAGCGTCATGCACACTGCCGGCCCTTTTTTACAAACTGCCCCTGGCCCTACCAGGCTCCCGCATCCTCACCCACGGGAAATAAGTCAAAGCCAAGAAGATACTCCTAGTGAATCAGATGAGACTGTTACATCCTTGAAAAGATATATAGTCATCCTTTGTGTATATCGAGGTTTTGAATTCTTCTTTTCTTTCCATTGTCTTGCAGAAATTTTGAAACATTTACCCTCTCCTCCACTGAGTCAGCTCCCACAGTTGTGAGGGAGCATGGATGACTGTCGTTCCTTTTATTATCTCCCATCCGACAGCATTTCATTATTTTGTTTCCATTTATTTGATTGCTGGCGAGGTCAAGTTCTAGTGCTTCTGTGTGAATTCCTGTTATGCCAGAGACAGCTTCCGGGTTGTCTCTTCCATTCTGCTCGTTGTCTTGTCCCCAGGCCATATCAGGTAAATCTGGTTGATTCACAATCTACTTCTTTATCTAGCAGAGCAGGTCTTGTTTTAAACGTCACACCTTTTATTTACAAATGGGTGGAATATTAATTTTATAGAAAAAAGGTATTCTTTTTTTTAAAGGGCAGTGATTTCTTATTCTCTTATCAAGCCAAGCATTTTCCTTTCATTTTGACGTCTTAGAACATATTGTGGGGATGCAACTTCTCTCTGTGTACTGCAAGTGCCTCCCGTCTTAAATATCCTACCAGTGCTCCTTTTCCTTTGACTGGAGTGCCTGGAAACGTGGAGGCCAAAGGATTTAGAGCAACATCCAAGAGTTGGTTGAGCATGCCTGGGGGCTTGGGGTGGAGAGCTCATCATGCAGCATGGCCCTATGTCTTGCAAAGAATTAGCAGATACTTATTTATTTAATCTACCTCTGAACCAGTTTTCCCAAACTAGACACATGGATACCTCACATGGGATTTAACAGAACGGCTCGATGAAATGCTGTTTGGATCAGAAGGGTTGAAAACCTCTGGATCAAAGCGAAGTCTCTTCGCAACAGGACTCCTCAGGCCCTTGGCTTTCCTAACGCTCTCTGTGACGCTCTGAGAAGGCACTGGTCATTTGACTTGGGCACCCGTCTACCCCCCAGAAAATCATCACTGTGAACATTAGTGTTTTAAGCAATGCAGCTTTGGGAAGTTCCTTTTTCTGATATTATTTTTCATGAAAAATTGTGACAAAGATGAGGTGTCTAAACAGTGGAAGGGAAAACCATTGGAGTTAATGGTAGTGGCTGACAATGAGAATATGACTCTGTCTCTCGTAGAAGGTTGTTTGTCCAAGGAAGCACCGTCCATCCTCTCTGTGGTCCTCCCCACTCCCCATCCCCCTGACCCCCGCCTCCTGTGAGGATGGGAGGACGGCAGTCAAAATCCTTCTTCTATGGTTGAGGGAACTGAGGCTGCAGAAGCTGATGGCCAGCAGTCATGGGGGGGTGGGGCCCCGTTAGAGATCTGCACTGTTGAGTCCACGCCACATTAGCTCACTTTTGTTGTGTAACAAAGTGCCACCAACCCAGCAACTTCAGCCAGCAGCCCCTAACTAGCTCACGGTTCTGTGGGTCAGATGTCCCGGCACCGCACGGCTGGCCTCTCCGCTCCGTGTCTCACGTGGTGAAACCACAGGGTTGGCCGAGTCCGTTCTTTTCTGTAGGTTCAGGGGAAGACTCTGCTTGCAAGCCCTTCCAGGTGGTTGGCAGAATTCCGCTCCCAACAGTTGCCTTCCTTGCCGTGTGGCCCCTCCATTCTCAAAGTCACACCAGAGAATGGCCTTCCTGTTGGATCCCTTCATGTTTCAAACCGCGTTGCCCTGGAAGAGGCTCCCCTCTTTTAAGGGCTCACCTGATGAAGTCAGACCCACCCAGGATAATCTCCCTATCTCAGATCAATTTATCTGGGACTTTAATTAAAATTTAATTTAACTCCACTAAATTGCTTCCCAGCAGTACCAAGGCCAATTTTGGACTGAAGAGCTGGGAGGAGGTGTGCATTTCCAGGGGGCAGGAAACTTGGGGTCATCTGAGAATTCTGCTTACCACACTCCGTATTTATTGGTGGCACAGAATTGCCCTTGCTTTTGAGATGTTCTACATGCCTCAGATGCCCATGCATGATTGTGGAGATGAAAAATGGGCCAGAGTAGGTTGGATCTGAGTGGGAGCCAGCAGAATGCATCTGAATCCCGGAGAGGCACCCAGGAGGCCTGGGGACCTCTGCCCATCTGGCAGAACACACGTCCCGGGCTGCCACCCCTCTTCTCATCTGGGGCCTGAAAGATGCTTGCAGGGCTTAGGTGCTGTCCCGTTATGCTGAGTGTTGCTATTCCAAGTTAGCAACCCCTGCTGTGGGCTGCTACTCTAAGTTAGCAACCTACGAGGACTGGGCGGGCTTCCACGGCTCGGCGGTGAGCCCCTAGGCCAACGCGTAGGCCTAGGTTCTCCAGGCGTGGGGGACGCGCGGTAAAAACCACGGAGACAGCCTGTGAGAATGAGCTAGTCTAATTTATTGCGGAAATACACTTGATTATATAAGGTCGGGTCAAGGGAGGGGTAGGAATTGGGGCGGGTAAACTACAGGGCGGTAGTGGATAGGCGGAACTGTGCAGGCAGCTATGAAGTAGGCGGTGATTAAGAAAGGGGGCAGATTATGAGTTGGCTAAGTGGACTGGACTGGCGGGAAGGATAGCAACGGCTGGAAAAGGGAGATAACAAAGGCTAGGAGGAGGGGTGAAGGGAGGCAGCAACAATTGCTCCTTTTGTTTTATAAAAAAAAAGGTGTGAGAGAGTAGAGGGATGGGCTGTGGAGGGTGAGAGAAAAAGAGGGCAGGATTGACTGGCGATGGGCAAATGACATATCATTTGGCCAGAATGTATGCATCGCCCTTAGGGTCGGTGCGTGCCGGTGCTAGACGAAATATCTAACATGATGTTGCGCACGCTTTTTTGGGGTGGATAGCGCTGTGGCTAGCTTAACTGCGAAGAATTCTCAGACGTATAGCAATAAAGGGGGGCGGAGGGTGCACCCAAGCCCTTTACGCCGAGGGAAGCGAACCCGTGCCGACGGCTAAAGTCAGAGAGCTTCACAGCAAGCAGCTTCACAGGCGGGAAGTACGGTGGGAAGGGGGGTGAGGACGTGGTTGAGATTGAGGAATGGAATCAGAGGTAGCAAGACGTTGGTAATGGATTTGAACAAATGAGGAAAATACACTGTCAGCATGATCTTTGGCAAGGCGGATGATTCGTCGAATGGCCCAAGGACCAACGGTGAGACCTAGGATGATGAGCAGAACTGGGGTTAGTAACGGGAGGAGATAGGGGAGGAGGGGCTGCAGAAAGCCCCAGGAACCAGCAGTTTGGGCTCGTTCAAGTCGGCGTTGGTTGAGACCTTTTTCAAGTTCTTTTAAGCTGGAGTCTACTAAACCGGTATAGTTGGCATAGACACAGCATTCTTCTCCCAGAGCTGCACATAGGCCACCTTCTTTGAGGAGGAGGAGGTCAAGGCCTCGGCGGTTTTGCAGGACAACTTCTGAAAGGGAATTGAGGGAGTCTCTAAGATATTTGACTGCATCTTGGAGGTAGATGATATCAGAGTCTACTGCTTGTCTGAGGTTTTGGAGGGCGGAGGCTTGTGTGGCTAGGGCTGCAACACCAGTGGCAGCTCCAGCTGTAGCTAGGAGGGAAGTGACAGTGAGTACAGCAGTAATAGGTTCGCGTTTGTGGAGGTAAATAGCTTCTTGAGTGTGGTCAAAGGCTTCAAAGAAATGTAGAGGAGTGTGATAGATGACTCGAGGCGTGAGGAGGATGAGAGCACACGTTTCTTTGGTCTTGTTAAGTGTGGCAACAGATAAGCATGGGGTAAGTCCGGTGGAAGAGCAGAGCCATTGGGTGGTGTTTAGGGGAACTAAGTATTTGGCAGAGATGTTTGGGGAGGTATAGTTGGTACAGGCAGTAAGGCTAGGAGTGTGGGAAGAACGGGGGTGAATGCATAAACCTTTGGAAGAAATGTGCGTAAAAGTGAGTGGGACATGAGTAGATTGATTCCAATTGCAGGAAGAGGGGGAATCGTCGGTGGAGGAAGTAAAGAGTGGTGAAGGGATAGCAAGTGGATCATAGAGGGGGAGGCTGGGGGAAAGACACAACCAGCAAGAGCGAGTGAGGTTGGGGTGGGAGGCATTGAGAGAGGAATAGGAGGCGTTTAGGAGTTTGAAGTAGGGACTAGAGGGGATGAGAGGATGTGGTTGTATACCTGAAGCGGGGGGGGGAAGTGGGGCTTGTAGAAGGGACGACAGCGGCCGAGGTGGAAGAGATTTTGAGGGGAGTAGATGAGGACGGAAGAAGGTGAACAGTGGGTGAGGGAGGAGGGTTAAGGATGTGGTTGGGACCAATAGCAGAGGGTGGGGCGGAGACAACACGCTTTTGGATTTCAAACAAAGCGCCACGATCATAGTTGCTCATATACAACCGGAGTCCATAGGGGCGAGTGGCCAGCCATGTATCGTCGTTTGGGTTTTTTACTGTCAGCGAAATGAAGTCCCAACGGGAATTGTTGGCTACTTGGAGAGAGAGATACGGGTCTCTGTTGGGGGCGCTGGACCATCCATGGGCCATGGTCACACATCCCCAAGAGGGACAGTAGAAGTGTGATGGGTCATGACAACCTCGAGCACTAGCAGGACAGATGTAAAAACCAGACACAGGGTTAAATTGAGGGCCAAGGAGACGATTGTTTCGAGAAAGCAGGCATGCTGTATTCCCGCCTCGACAGGATGAGGAATGGTGGAAGCCTACTTTTGCTTTTTTGATGTTACTCACTTGGCATTCGGGACGGAAGGAAATTCCAGCAAGAGGGCAGATGTGCGTGAAAAAGGAGGGAGCGACACTAGTAACATTATAAGCGAGAACACGTTTTTCTGGAAATGTCTGCAGGGTCCAGTTGAATGGCTGATGGGAGGAGGAGCTTTGGGCAGAGGGGGCTAGAGACAACATGAGAATGAGGAGATGGATGAGGTAGGGGAGGGTAGGGGAACAGGAGGCGGGGGTATGAACAGAGCGGGCTCGTCGGAGGAGTTGGAGAACTTGGCGTTCGATGGGGTCATCATCTTCAAGGGAAAGACGGCTTAGGCGGCGGGCAAAGAAACGTTGTCGACGTCGTTCGCGGCGAGAAAGAGCTGGTGTGGTTCCCATGGACGACGGTGTCGGAGAGGTAGACTCGGGTGAATTTACCTGGGGGCGTATAGTGGTCATGGGAGAAGGACGACGAGAGAGGTGAAAATGCCAATTAAAAGTAGAAAGGCGACAGCGAGGAGGAGGCGTTGACGGAGGTTCCAATCTGTTGGGGCTGTAGCTGCGAGGCAAACAGCTGAGAAGATTGTTAAGAAAATGAAAATTACAAGAAAGAAGCAGAGTAAGAGTGGGTGCGAGGGGAGCTTGAGGAGCATCTGCACTGAGAGCTCTTTTCTGATGAACTATAAAGCACGTTTTGGTGAAGGTCAGGCACTTGTCAACGGCGGGTTGCGGAGGTAGCAAAGGCTTTTCTTGTGGAGTATGCAGAGTTGGGTCCTTTGAGAGATCTGTAATGACAAAAGAAGGAGAAGAGAGCCCTCATAGAGGAGGGGCAATCAGCAGAAAGAAACTCGGAGAGAGCACTTATTTAAATATAAGCATTTCAGGGAGGGGCTGGTTGGTGCTGAATTTGAGCGAATGGGGCGACATCTGGGCTTCTGCTGTCAATGTTGTCTCTCACGGAGGGCATAGGGTACTTATCATTAAGGGGAACCTTGGGGTCGGTGGCAGGCCTGATATAGCGCCCAGGGACCCAGAGTGGTTGTGGCTCAGAGTCTGGGAAGATACAAGCAAAACCTCTCCCCTGTGCTAGCAAGGGAGCCGGGTCCTGCCAAAGATTTGTGGCAGGGTCTTTCCAGTGAACAAGAGGGACTTGCGAGGGTTGCCACATGGGTCCCCAATGTTTGTGGGTTGGGGAAAGTCCCTTGTCATCGAAGGTCAGGAGATTGTGATGAATAAGGCAGGCAGTGATGACGTCAGCAGGGGCTTTATGGGGGGAGGAAGCTCTTTCTTTTTGAATGAGTAGCTTGAGCTGTTGGTGAGTGCGCTCAACAATTCCTTGCCCTTGTGGATTGTAGGGGATGCCAAAATGGTGTGTGATGTGGTACATTTGTACGAAGCTGGCAAAGGTGGCACTGCGATAGGCTGGTCCATTGTCGGTTTTGAGATCCCAGGGAATTCCCATGAATAGAATGGCTTGTCGGAGTGCTTTGATGCAATGTTTAGCGCTCTCTCCTGTGAGGGGCACGGCGTAGCACAGGTGCGAGAAAGTATCAACTGCAACATGAAGATACTTAAGGCGTCCAAAGGCGCTAACGTGTGTGACGTCAAGTTGCCAGCGGGAGTTAGGCCGTAGGCCGCGGGGATTAGCTCCGCGAGGCTGCAAGGGTCCAAGAGGCAGCAAAGGTGCACATGTTTGGCAGGAGCACACAAGATGTTTGCATGTTTCAATGGGGAGGTCTGGGAAGAGCTTTTGAATGGATCGCTCTGAGAAGTGGAATTGAGAGTGTAGGAGCTTAGCTTGGTTGACAAAGTCTCCCAGTCTTGTTTTGTCAGTGAGGTTTTCTTGAATGGCAACTGGGCATACATGGCGGCCGGATGCTAAAGCGTCGGCGAGGGCATTTCCTTGAGCTAGCGGTCCTGGCAGGCCAGAGTGACTTTTGAGATGAGCAATGAACCAGGGTTGTTGCCTTTCTTCAAGCAGTCGCTGTACAAAAGCGAGTGCTTGGTCAATAGTTAAGTCACTGGGTAGGAAAGTAGCAAGCGGGAGGCTGCAACACACTTGTAAAGTGTATAAGCTGTCTGTGAAGATGTTAAGAGGCTGGTCCGGGTAGAGATTGAGGACTGCGGCGACAGCTAAAAGTTCACCTGTTTGGACAGAAAAGTCATTAGCAAACACCAATTGTCGTGGCTTAGGTTCTCTTGGCGTATATATGACAGCAGCGAATGCCTTTTTTGAAGCATCGGTGAAAGCAGTGATGGCAAAAGGAATTGGCTTTCTTGCGGGCAGCGGATGGAACGGGTTGGAAAATGCTAATTGAGATACCCCTTGTAGTAGTGGATGATGCGGATAGTGATTGTCAAAAGAGCCACGAAAGAATTCTATTAGGCCTTGCATTTGGGCATTATTCATGATGAGAGAGGTAACTTCTTTTGCATCAAAGGGCCAAACGATGGTGTGTGGCGGGACGCCGTACGTTTGTATGGAGAGAAGTACTAAGTCAGTGGCTAATGTGATCCAAGCCCTTGTAAATGGGCAGATTTTTGGGAGTTTACTTTTTGATGTGTGTAGAAAAAGAAGAGGACCATCTTGCCATAGGAGACCCGTTGGGGTGACTGGTGTTGGCAAAACTAAGGCAAGGATTGGGAGATCGGGAGAGAATCGCTCTAGGCGGCATTGCTGGAGTGCAGCATTTACTTGTTGGATGGCTTCTTTGGCAGCTGGGGTGATGGTGATGGGGCGAACGACTGCAGCGGATGGACTGCACTTAGTCTGCAGGAGCTCGAAAAGGGGTTGCATTTGCGCTGTTGTGATGGGGAGTGCTGATCGAAGCCAATTGATTTGTCCGCAAAGCCGTTGGAGCTCAGTCAGCGTCATGTGATCAGAAACATGGATTTGCGGGCTGGTGGGCTGAATATATTGATGAAAATGAAAGCCTAAGAACTGGAAAGGTGGCTGGGGGTTGACTTTGTCAGGTTGCACTATTAATCCAAGACTTGAGAGGTTTGTCGTAACTGCAGAGAGTAGATCATTGAGAAGTGTTTTAGAACTTGCTGCTAAAAGAAGGTCATCCATATAGTGGATGATGTATGTGTGCTCTGGATGGAACTTAGAGCGTAGCGGCTCAATGGCATGATTGACATAGAGCTGACATATAGTTGGACTGTTCCGCATGCCTTGTGGTAGTACTCGCCATTGGAATCGGAGTGCTGCTCCTTGATTGTTGGTACACGGGACTGTAAACGCAAATCGTGGACAGTCTCGCGGGTGAAGAGGAATGGAGAAAAAGCAATCTTTGATGTCAATGGTGGCTGCATAAAAATGCTGAGGGACTGCAGTGGGATGCGGGCAACCAGGCTGAGGTGATCCCATTGGCTTAATATGTTTGTTAATTTCTCGAAGGTCATGAAGGAGGCGGAACTTGCTCGTGTTCTTTTTACTGATGACGAAGACTGGCGAATTGTAGGGACTGGTAGACGGCTCAATATGCCCTGCTTGTAGCTGTTCTTCGACGAGGGCAGGGAGAGCTTGCAGTTTATGAGTTGGCAAGGGCCACTGCTCGACCCAGATGGGCTCCTCTGTGTCCCATTCCAGAGGGATAGGGTCAGGTCTTGAGGTGGGAGCAGTGGCCCCTATAAGGGGGGGGGGCGGCGCAGCTATGAAGGCTTCTGTGGTGATTCGAGCTTTTAGCTGGCTGAGTACATCTCTTCCCCACAGGATGGTTTGGACTGAAGAAAGGACGAGTGGACGAATCTGGCCTTCGTGACCTTCTCGGTCGCTCCAATGCAGAGGCTGGGAGGTTTTCCAGGAGGTAGCAGCTCCCGTGGCGCCGATGACTTGAGGGCCGGTTTCGAGGGGCCAATGATTGAAGGCGGCGATTTCAAAGGGAATACAAGAGATTTCAGCACCAGAGTCTAAGAGCCCTTCAAGCCATTGTCCGTTTATTTTAAGCTCTAAGGAAGGTTTTTGGTGACGTTTGATAGGCATTGTCCACATTAAGGTTTTGGAGCTCTCTGGAGGGCCTCTTGGGGGAGGGGCTGAGGCCTGCCCCGCTGGAAGTTTAAAGGCTGGGAGATATATTGCGATGAGCAGCAATCGCGGGCCCAGTGATACCCCTTGCCACAGCGCGAGCATGGTGTGGGGGGGCCTCTTGGTCTGTGCAGTGCTACGGCAGGGCGGGGAGCTGCTTGTTGAGGGCACTCGCGGACAAAATGACCGGGCTGACCGCATCGAAAGCAGGCAGAAGTGGAGGCAGATGACACAGCCATGGCGGAAGCGAAGGCAGCAGTAAGTGCTTTAGTCTGTGGGTCAATATCTCGACAAGCCAATACCCATTCATGTATTGGCTTATCACGGATAGGAAGAATAACGGCCCGGAAGGGTGCAAGGCACCCATCGAGAATGAGTTCTTTTGCTAACACAAACTGAGCATCTTCGTTAGTAATTTTCCGCTGGCATGCTTCTAAAACGCGTGCGACAAATGCTGGAAAGGTTTCTTGCGAGTCTTGAAGCATTTGCGTAAATTTGGTGGACTGCTTGGTAGAAACTAAAGAGAACAATCGCTGGACAAGAGCTTTTACTCGGTGCCAAAACCCTGGATCTATGTTTATATAAGAACGAGGGTCAGCATAGTTGTTAATTCCTGTGTAGGCGTCAGCTGGATCTTGGATACCCGCCTGGACATTTTCTATCACTTGCTTATCAACAGCTACTTGATAGTAAGCACGCCATTCAAGGAACTGGCCTGGCGGAATATTTTTGGGCGCTGGACAAGATGGCGGAGCGGCGATGTCACTTTTAGGCGCCTGCCAAGATGGCGATGTAGTTACGTCATTTTTGGGCGCCGGCCAAGATGGCGGCGAAGTCACGTCATTTCCGGGGGCCGGCCAAGATGGCGGCGAAGTCACGTCATTTCCGGGGGCCGGCCAAGATGGCTGCGACATTATGTCCGGGGCAGGGCCGGAAGATGACGAGACAGGGAGGGGCGGGTAAAGGTGAGAGGAGGCGCCTTTGTTCCCGCTGGCGGGCTCGGACATAGGTGAAGAAGAAGCCGGAAGTGCGCCATTTTGGGCAGAGGTGGAAGAAAAAGGAGAAAGTCCACTATTTTGAGGAGCTACTGAAGCGGCTTCTGCGGGCCGTGGGGAGCGCGGGCGGGGAGGTTCGCGCTCGAGAGCGGCGGCGAGCTGGTCAGACAGAGAATTTGGGTCGCCAGGATCATCGGGCTCATAGTCATTGGGTTGCTTAACTGATTTGTCTCGGATGGCTTCTGATGGTGCACCAAGGAGACAGGCTCTATGGCGGAGGTGACTCGATCTATGAGTCGAGAGTATGTGTCTGGGCTCCAGAGCTGGCAGGTGGCGAGCCATGGATTAAAAGGGAGTAGCAGGTCCCAATATTTTTGGAGCTGTTTTAGGGAAACGCGGACTCCATTGGTATCAAGCAGGGCGGCTAAAAGCCGAACCTGAGGGGTATGGTGTGAGGAGAGAGAGGTGCCCATAGTGGGAGAAGAAAAGACGGCGATGGGGTCCCTACCTGGAGAGCTGAAATGGTCGCCAGTAGACAGCAGCAGCAGCAGCAGAGAGGGGCCGGAGGGCGGTGGAAGGAAAGGATCCCGGGCGAGCCCCCTGCTGAGAGTTGCTATTCCAAGTTAGCAACCCCTGCTGTGGGCTGCTATTCTAAGTTAGCAACCCCTGCTGTGGGCTGCTATTCTAAGTTAGCAACCTACGAGGACCGGGCGGGCTTCCACGGCTCGGCGGTGAGCCCCTAGGCCAACGCGTAGGCCTAGGTTCTCCAGGCGTGGGGGACGTGCGGTAAAAACCACGGAGACAGCCTGTGAGAATGAGCTAGTCCAATTTATTGCGGAAATACACTTGATTATATAAGGTCGGGTCAAGGGAGGGGTAGGAATTGGGGCGGGTAAACTACAGGGCGGTAGTGGATAGGCGGAACTGTGCAGGCAGCTATGAAGTAGGCGGTGATTAAGAAAGGGGGCAGATTATGAGTTGGCTAAGTGGACTGGACTGGCGGGAAGGATAGCAACGGCTGGAAAAGGGAGATAACAAAGGCTAGGAGGAGGGGTGAAGGGAGGCAGCAACACCATTATACATATTTTACAAGTCTGCTTAAGCTTCATTGCTGCCTCTGGTCTATAGAATTCTCAATACACTTGGGGTTGTTTGTTCTTATTTGGGATGTGAATATAGTTCACGGCTTGTTTGTGCTCAGTAGTTGTGAGGATTAGGCTAATGTGTCAACTCGGTCAGGTAATTGTGCCCAGTTGTTTGGTCCAGCAAGCACTGGGCTAACTGTAATACAAAGGCATTTATGGGCTTTAGTCACCATTGATTTTACTGCAGTGGTAAATCATAGATAGCTGGTTATAATTACATCAGGGAGATTGCCATCAGCAGTGAGTGATGCTTAACCCAAACAGTTGAGTGCCTTAAAAGGGGACGTGACCCCAGCATTGAGAGAGAATTTCCCAGCTCATCTTTGGACAGCCATTGTCTCCCAGAACTCGTCAAGAACCTTCATGGGACTTTCACTGCAGCCCCTGGTTGCACCTGCCTGCAGAACCTGGACTTGTGCACCACCACCGCTGCGTGAGAGACTCTTATAGAATCGCATACTATTGACAGATGTCTTTTGTTGATTCCGTTTCCGCAGAGAACCCTGACTCATACCATAGTCAATAGAAAGAACCCACCGATTCCAAATCCCTGCGTGAGCTTGGCAAGGATGTCAGCCCCGCGCAGAGCCGTCCACTTCTGGGGCTGCACCCGATCCCACTCTCTGATGCTGGCCTAGACTTGTACGTCTGTAAACACGGCTCACTGTGTGAAGATCCTAGCAGGTGGACCCCACGCTGGGTCCCTGGGTGATGGGTGGCTGCAGCTCTCCATCAGCCTGCTGTGGCCCCACCTTGGAGGCCTCTCTGCAGGTGCCATCAGCTGTGACTTGCCATTTCAATGTGACACTAGCTGAGCTCCCTGGGAGGGCAGAAGCCAGGGCCCTGCGGTGTTGGTGTCTCTGCGGGGCTTTGGGTCCCCAAGGGCTCCCCAGGTCCCAGCCCTTCCCTGAGCTCTGATGGCGTCGAGGCTCATCTTCTCTGAGGAGCCACATTACGATCATGGAACTGCCGGTTTTCATTTTTGACCAATGCCCAACTGTCTACTTAGGAGAGTTCAGCCCGTCCTTCTTTCCACCGTTTATTGGCATGGGGGTGGTTTTCTGATGGTCTTGTGAGAAGGAGAAAGGGATACAGGTCGGGAATAACCCAAGAGTGACGAGAAAGAAGCAGCTCGCGTTGGAAGAAAGGCGAGATGACGGAAGCGGCATTTGAAACCACGGCCTTGCTCAGTGACCATGTGTGGCTTCACGGGGAATCTGAGTTTATCTCATCGCTGAGAGTCCCCCGTGAGAAGTAAAACTGGAGGGAATCTGGGGGGCGTTTCCGCAGTTTCTCAACCGCTTTGGCGGCTTGTACATGGGAACCAGGGTGTGGGGTGATTGAAGGCGCTTCTGCATTCTCCTACGAGTAAGTGCGCCAGCTCTGGGCCCGATGGCAGGTGTGAGCTCGGACCTGGCTGGAGCCTGTAGAACCACCTCCACTGGCTGAGAGGGGGAGAAAGTGAGCCGCTGCCCACCCCTCCAGCGCAGGTCTTCTGGTGCTGGTGAGCTTGACGTTTCAGAGAAGGGGCAGCAGCTGCGGGGGCACTGCTGGGGCCTTTGCCACTCGCTCTGGCCCCGCCCCGTCCACCCAGGGGTCTCTCGGGCGTCTCGGGCGCGGCTACCCCGCGTCAACCGCGGCATTCTGGAACCGTGCTCCCCCAGCGCCTCTGGCCTCCGTCCCTGAGGGTCCTGTGGGTCCCTCACGTCCTCAGCTCACCCCCACCCTCTGTCCTCCCCTCCCCGCTATGGGCAGGCCACACTTCTTCCCTGGACCACGGGAGCGCAGAGCCCCCCAGCCTCTTGCTCCCCACTTTGGAACACAGACGTCACCTGCCAGCAGCCCCCACAGCTTCCGTTACACCTGAAAGAAGATTCAGCTGTGGCGAGGGGCAAGGATGCCAGCATCGCCCTGCCTGCCCTCCCGCCCGGCTGCAAGACCCCACCTGAACTTTTTTTTTCTTCTTCTTTTTTCCCTTTTATTTTATTCTATATGTTACATTAAAAAAATATGAAGTCCCTACATACCCCCCACCACCCTCGGCCCACTCCTCCCACATCAACAACCTCTGTCATCATCGCGGCACATCCACTGCACCTGGTGAATACATTTTGGAGCACTGCTGCACCACATGGATAATGATTTACATTGTAGTTCACATTGTCCCCCAGTCCACCCAGTGGGCCATGGCAGGACACACAACGTCCAGCATCTGTCCCTGCAGCACCACCCAGGACAACTCCAAGTCCTGAAAATGCCCCCACATCACATCTCTTCTTCCCTCTTCCTGCCCTCAGCAGCTACTGTGGTCACTTTCTCCACATCGATGTACAATTTCTTTATTACTAATCACAATAGTTCCACAGTAGAATGTCAGTAAGTCCACTCTAGTCCATACTCTATTCCTCCATCCTGCGGGCCCTGGGGGTGATGTCCAGTCCCCTCTACATCACCACCTGTCCTTTCTGCCCACCCAAGAGGTGGGGGCCTGCCCCTCTGGGGGCCTTTCTATCCCCGGTCCTGCTGCCTGGAGCCAGAAAAGCATCCTCGGCCACAGAAGGTGAACTGGGGTGGGGGCTCATCCGGGAGGTCCCCAAGGCCCTGGGGCGCCTGGCCAGCACCGCAGAGGGGCTGGGCTGCTCATCGAATGAGTGGGTGAGGAAGTTGTCACCTCAGAAGGTCCCAGCATGGAGCCAAGAAGCGGGGTAGGATCCTCTCCCGAGCTCAGCTCAGCCCGACACTGGAAAGAACACTACTCCCGAGGGGTGCCGCCCGATACGGGGCACTGGCCGCAGGGGCCATCTGAACCTCAGCGAGAACGACTGCAGACTAAATCATTCGGTTCTGCAGTCATACCAGCATCGTGGCAAGGCTTGATAGCTACAGGCGACCGGTGGTCACCCCATCGGACAGGGCCGGTGTAGACGGTTTCATCGCTGCAGGACGTTCTACTGTCCAGAGGCACAGGTAGCCTCCCCAGGCCCCCACGCTGGGGCAGGGCAGGTGGACAAACACACTGAATCAGCCCTGGCGCACACACACAGGGGCTGAGGCTCCACCCGGCGCCGCGCCCAAGATCCTGGGGTGTGGGGGCCCCCAGGCGGGAGGCGGCTCCTGCAGCCACCCTCCCAGCTCTCCTGAAACTGCGCATCTGCGCGGAGGCCCCCAGCACGCCACGGCGGCCCGCCCTCCACTTCTTCCCTCTGCTTCTCTGAGTTAAAGAATCCCCTGCTTCTGTTCAAGGCGAGATGCGCACATGGAGAGGCTTTGTCAGGCAAGACGTTGGGGCCTCTGGGGCTAAGGCGCCCTTCCAGAAGCAGTCCCCAGCCCCGCAAAGTAGCAGAGCGCCTGGGAAGAGCCGGTCCACGCGGGCCGAGTCTGTCCCCGCACCTGGCAGACGACCTGGTGCTGCCAGAGAGCCCCAAGCCTGGGCGGGGATGGGAGTCCCCTGGGCCCAAGTGCTCACAGCCCCTGGTGGGCAGGGTTCTCACGGCACGCGATTTCCCTGGGTGCAGACTGAGTCTGGAACCATCTACCAGCCTTGCATGGGTGCCAGGCACTGGGGCTCCACGGTGGAGAAACCTTCACCCCGCTCAAGCCTCCAAGGCTCAAACCCCAGAGGGAGCGTCTGACAGTGCCCGCAGCCCTGGCCCAGCGCAGGAGAGACCCAGGGGCGCGTGGACCCAGCTGCTGCGCAGGGGCGCAGGGGCTGCTCGCCCGCCGTTTCCCTCTGCGCAGAGCCCCGGAGGAGGCCGAGAAGGCGTTTCAGGAGCTCTTGCAGGGGGGCCCTGCGCCCGAGGGACGTCGCCGGGTGGCGGTGGCTCCAGGGGACTTCTGGGCAAGGCTCTTGGTTCCGAGCCTGGGTCCCTCTGGCCTGGGCTGGCGGGGCTCTTCCAGCGTTTCCAGGCCCCCGCGCAGGCCTGCGCTCCCTTACTCTGCGCGCACACGGGGAAGGTGGCTGTGCCAGGCCCCACGTGGGTGCAGGAGCCGCTGTAAGGAGGTTGTAGACGCTCAGCCTTGCAGCAACTGCGCTCAGCCCTGTCCTGCTGTGGTGATGGGCGGGCGCGGAGGCAGGACGGCAGGGGAAGAGCCGGTGCACCCCGCGGCTGGTTTAAGTCTGACCCGCTCACCCAGGGCACCAACGCACCAACACCCGGGAAGAGCTGGGGTCTCACCCTCGGCGGGGCGCGGGGGCTCGGAGCACTTGGGTGAATTAAAAGGAGTTGGATGCGAGGGGGAGTGGATATCGCCATCCCAGGGTCCACAGGATGGAGGAATAGAGTATGGATGAGAGTGGACTTGCTGATATTCTACTATGGAACTATAGTGATTAGTAATGGAAGAAATTGTAGCATTGATGTGGAGAAAGTGGCCACGGTAGCTGCTGAGGGCATGGAAAGGGAAGAAGAGATATAATGTGGGGGGGCATTTTCAGGACTTGGAGTTGTCCTGGGTGGTGCTGCAGGGACAGATGCTGGACATTGTGTGTCCTGCCATGGCCCACTGGGTGGACGGGGGGAAGTGTAAACTACAGGGTAAACCATTATCCATGCGGTGCAGCAGGGCTCCAATACGTATTCACCAGGTGCAGGGAATGTGCCACGATGATGGAGGAGGTTGTTGATGTGGGAGGAGTGGGGTGAGGGGGTGGGGGGTATACAGGGACCTCATGTTTTTTTAATATAACATTTAAAAAATAATAAAGAAGGAAAATAGAAAAAGAAGGTTAAAAAAAAGGAGTTGGCACACCTGGCGCTGTCTCAAAGGGTGGCTTAGGTGGTGCTAGTGTGGTTTGCTCGTGGCGACAGACAGGAGCGGCCGAGCAGGGGTGGCCAAGTTCAGCGGGGCGAGGCCTTTCTCAGCATCCAACGTGGGGGGCCAGCTTCCACAAGCTGCCTGCAGGGACGGGGCTTGGGGGTGCAGGGCAGCGAGCGCTGAGCTTCCAGAGCCTCTGCTCCCGGCCGTCCCACTCAGCCGGGCCTCAGGGCCCCCCCTGCCTCGCCCTAACACCCCAGAATACCCGTCCTGCCTGCTTCCCTGCCACGGCCGCGCTCGAGTCTGTCTCAGCTGCCAGGCAAAGTCGACGTGAGCCCGTGTCACCCGGCCGGGCCCTGGCCAAGAGGAGGCTTGCAAAACGGGAAGGAGGGGAAGCGGCTGTGGCTCAATCGGGTGGGCTCCCGTCTACCATACGGGAGGCCCTGGGTCCCCGCAAGCTGGGGCCTCCTTGTGAGGGCAGGCTGGCCCGCACGCTGGGGAGCGCCGCTGGCCTGCCAGCACCCTGGAGAGCCGACTCAGCAACGTGACACAACAAAAAGGGAGACAAGCAAAAAAAACCAAACAAACAAAAAAACAGGAGTGCACAGGGAATGGACACAGAGAACAGACAGCACGCAAAAAGCCGCAAGGGGGGGATTAAAAAAAAAATGGGAATGAGGCTCCCGGGTTGAACACAGACTGCTGTGCTGGTCCTGGGCCCCCCCCCCCAGGGCAGCGGGGTTCCACCTCCCAAGACGCCCCAGACCTGCAGCTGCGGGAGTCAGCTGGGACTTCAGGGTGGGTGTGAGGAGGGGGTGGCAGTGGAGAAAAGAGGGGCAGAGGCTTGTACGCAGTCCATGGGGTGGGCGATTGAAGGAGGAAGCAGGGCACAGCCACGCCCAGACGCCCTGAGCCACACAGGAAAACGGTGACAGTTGCAGGACGTTTTCCCCGAGAAGAAGGCTCGTCCTTGCCCAGTCTGCACGGGCCACTTCTCAAGCTTTTGGACGCTGCAGTGGCTGTCGCTATATGTTGTGCTGGGGATGACACAGGCAACCGAGCTTCGTGTTGGATAAATGTCGGCAGCCACGTTGATTTTGAACTGCTATTAAGTAGGGGTTGCTTTTCTGTCATTTTCCTGAAGATTTTGAACAATGACAGACCCATGCAAGCTTCATGGTACCTGAACCCGGATGGCGCTCGCATTTTTCTGATGTGTATTTAATTCGGTTTTGGCTCAGCATCTCTGTTTTTCTTGGGTTTTACATCATTTATGAGGTTGCATGGATACACTCTAACAAAACATCATCTATAATCAAGTGAGACCCACAGAAGAAAGAAATGCGTGCCAATCCCGACAATCTTAGCCTTTATGGGAATAGCTCTTTGCTCTGAATGATTAGCCAAACATCTGTGTCAACACGTTCCGCGCTGCAGATAGAGACGTTGGTGAATGCTGTATTTATGAGGCGCTTTCCAGCTCCGTAGACAGGAAAATGATCACCCACAAACAAAGGTCTCAACGCAGCTCTTCTGAGTCAAGCCCATTCTCCTAATTAATTATAATAAAGAAAGAAATGGGTATTTCTATTGTGTGTCTATGCGAACGTGTGTGTAAATGTGTTGGGCTCAACATATATTTACTGTCAAATAAAACAGTCTCCAGTCACTCCCATATCAAACAATGGGGTCCTTCTAGGGAGAAAACTGCTTTCTTTCCCTTATTATGCAAAGGCCGATAACCCCATTATACAAAGGTTCTACCCTCCCCCTCCAAGCCAGGTGTCATCCAGCTCGTTCTAGACTGAAAGGGGGTGGAGACCTCCCCAAGGAGCCTCTGTTTGATTAAGGCTGACAAAGAATTGCAGTAATTGCCTCCATTGTGAAACATTTCCTACAAGAGTCCACATCTGCACTTAATTGTTGAACACGGACATGACCGTTTCCAGTGTTTGTTGTGTGGAAATATTTCCCCTGGTGATTACAAACACACAGCAGTCAGACGAGCCGCGGGCCTGAAGTCCACGTGTGTGGCGTTGGGAGAGCGGGGCGGATCGTGGGGCCTCCGCCTCACGGCAGGGGAGCCTTCACCTTTCGCTGCGGGTTGCTCTCTGCCGGAGATGCATTTTTTTTTCATTTGTGACCGTGGATTTTTCTTCTGTCCACAGACAATGAAACAAGACCTGCCCGCACTGGTGGCTAGACAACTTTCTCAGCATTAGAGTCATAGACCCAGCTCGTGAAAAAAACAGGATGATGTGCATAACTCAGTGAAAACTGGGCATTTTAATTACGTCTGAATCAACTGGGTGTCTCTCCTGAGCTGGGGGTAGGCGGCCGTCTGTTTTATCAGCTGCATCCTCTGTGGGGATGCCAGACATCTAGAAGCCCTCAGGAGAGGGCAGCTTGAAACCTGTGATGCATCAGGTCAACTCTCCTTAAACCTAGACACAAATTGCTTGAGTTTAATAAAATGAAGTTTTAAATAAAATGAGTTTTTCTTCTTAAATGTCTGTCCTTATTGAACTTGGCTTGTTCCAAAGAACTCCAAACCATGGTATGGGAGGGAAACTGGTGGAAACAGGGCCGTCTGAGAGATTTTGGTCTCAGATTCCAGCAGATTCCTTCGATTAATAATGCCAATTGGATGGAATCCAGTTTCAGATCTGATCTTACTCTGGACAGCAGTTTTATCTTTTCTTTTCCTTAGTTTGCCTTTTTCACTTTGTAAAAAGTTCACTTAGAAGGCACATTATCAGGCAGCAAACCTGGGGCAAACGGTTCAAGTAGATCTAGGTGAAAATCTGAGTGTGTTTACTGGATCGCAAGCCTCTGTCCTGACTTCTCTCTCTTACTTGGAAGAAAGCACTGCTCAGGCTGAAGTCACTGTGTCCCCAGCTGGGTTTGTGATCAATTCCTGCAACCTCAATGTCTGACAGTGCTAGGGGTTGAACCATGTCTGTTGGAAACTGAGGCACAGTGGCCTCACAAGGAGAGACGTGCTGTCTCCATGGCTACGCTTGCAACCTAAGGAAAGCAGTAATTAAGAGTTCCCGACGGGAAACGGACTTTGGCCCAGTGGTTAGGGCGTCCGTCTACCACATGGGAGGCCCGCAGTTCAAGCCCTGGGCCTCCTTGACCCGTGTGGAGCTGGCCCATGCGCAGTGCTGATGCGCGCAAGGAGTGTCGTGCTACACAGGGGTGTCCCCCGCGTAGGGGAGCCCCACGCGCAAGGAGTGCACCTGTAAGGAGAGCCCCCAGCGCGAAAGAGGGAGCAGCCTGCCGAGGAATGGCGCCGCTGACGACAACAGAAGCGGACAAAGAAACAAGACGCAGCAAAAAGACACAGAAAACAGACAACCGGGGGAGGGGAGGGGAATTAAATAAATAAAAATAAATCTTAAAAAAAAAAAAGAGTTCCCGGCAAATGGGATGAAGCTGTTAAAAGGCGGAAAGAAAAGATGAGCACATACCTTTTGTAGTGAATAGAACACTTAGACTTTGTACCTTGAGATGAGATTTTTAAAAAATTCCTTAGACTACGGGTGATGCTGATATGCTGATAGTTAACTGCATGTTGCTGCTTGATGTCACATAGGCTACGTGTTCCTGCTTGTTGTCACGTAGACTGGGGTATATAGAGAGCCTCTTGTAAACAATAAAGTTGTCTGAGGAGTTATTACTCGCAGACCCCCTGATCCCAGCTCTCTCGCTCATTCTTTGTTTCCTTCCCCCTTTTCTCTTTCTTTCATTCCTGATGTCCAAATCTCCAACACGTGTCCTCCCAAAGGATAAGTTGATGTCCTAACCCCTCACCCTAGAATGTGGACTTATTTGGAAACGGGGGGATCCCAGATGGAATTAGTAAAGATGAGGTCGTCGTGGAGGAGGGTGGATCCTAATCCAAAATGGCACCAATAGGCGTCCTTATAAGAAGTGGAGAGAGCCAGGAGAGCCGTGGGGAGGGCGGCCACGAGCAGCCGGCCACCCACGTGCCGATGGAGGTGGGCCCCGCAGCGTGCGGCTCCAAGCCTGGGGACGCCACGCTTGGCTGGCCACTGCCAGAAGCCGGGGCGCAGGCGTGGGGCAGGTTCTGGGGAGCCCAGCTCTGCCGACACTTCCAGCCTCCAGATCTGTGAGAGAACAACTTTTTATTGTTTTACTTTTAATTTGTAACGCAGCCCTAGGATGCTAAGACAAGCAGTGTGACCTGGCCCTCTTGATTTTCCCCGCTTGTGTTCATTCCAAGTCTCGGGTTGTCCGGGCTTTTGCCAAATTCATCAGGAAAATCACTTATTACCTTAATGAGGAGCTTCAGACTGGAAGGGAAGACTTGTTTTTTGTTTCATCCAAGGTTGGCAAAGAGGTCGCAGACACTGCTTCACAGTTCTGACATCCAGCCTCCAATCTGTGCTACCTCCCCAGCCACACCTGCTCCTTGGCCCTGCGTTCCGTCCTTGGAATTCAAGTTTTAGGCAGAAGCTCAATTCAACAAGTCCCCATGGAAGCAGATTTTATATATATCAGCCCGAAATTTACAAGGGGACTAAGCCGTAGGGGGAGACGATGTTTAGATGCTGAAAGAAGTTTGACTGAAAAGGAGGCACATAAATTCTTTTTCTCAGTAGCTTTATCACAACCCACATACGTTTGACTCCTGCCCTTGCCCTTCAGATACCATCCATACCCCGGTGTGGACGATGTCTCAGTTGCTACAGCCTCCCTGGACAGGGCAACGTGGAGAGAGGAGATGACCGCTGTGCTCTGCTGAGGTTCAAAGCCCGGCGTGGACCCCCCGCCCTCACACCCCCCTTGCTTGGTCTCCACGGTGGCTGCCAAGACGAGAGGCGCAGGCGCCTGCCTCCCATGTGCACTTAGAGTACCGGTGTGATGCTACTTGCAAAGTCCTTGCTTTTCAAAATACTATTTATTGCAAGCAGATTGGTGGGTACAATAAAATACAATATGAATTCTGGTCGAGCATGTGTGTTAATCACAACTTGTAACAGAATCCAAAATCACTCAATTTTTACTTAATTGATAGAGCTTTCCCTTTTCAGTACTCATAGGGAAATTTTCATTAAGGCTTAGTCTTTTACGATGGAAATACAGGTTCCATCACATTGGAGTGTGAAATGAGAATTAAGTGAGTTTTGGAGGTTATAACATAAACTGTTCAAAACCCTGGCACGTGGGACAATTGTGGAAATTAATACGGTTCTGATCCAAACAATGGAAAGCGAATTAGAATCAGTTTCGGGAGTTCGGATTGATTTCTTTGTATTGCGACTGGAGCGTTGGAACATTGTAACACTCAGAGAAAAAACTCACTTCAGTTTTCTGAATGCATAGATGTCCTTAAAATGTATAATTGACTTAGCAGTTCTGGACCATGTGTCACTCTTGGATCAGTCTTCCTGGGCTTTGATTTTTATCTTTTTTATTTTTCATTGAGGCACAGGGGAGTGAACCCAGGACCTCGCACGTGGGAAGCAGGCCCTCAGCCACTGAGCTACAACTGCTCCCGCCGGGCTTTGATTTCTGTTCTGGGATTTGATCTGGTGTTCCATTAGGATTGGAGTCCTCAGAAAAATGGCACAGATGGACTTGACTCCCAATTTAGAGCCAATTCTACAACCACTCGGGCCGGGCTCCCTGTGCCTTCTCAGCCTGTTGTCCTGGAGGGGAACGCAGAAAGAAGGGCCAGGCGTGGAGGGACCCAGCCCCTCCAAGGCACTGTGTCTTTTCCGTGCCTAGCTCAGCAACGGTTTTGATGCAGCACTGGCAGCCACATCAGGGGAGATGGAATTCTGCAGGGGAACCTGCACCTCTCATTGCTTACTGAAATTATTCACTTGCACAAAATAGGGCAATTCTCCAAGAGCTTATTTCCAATTTTTGAACTAAATATTGAACTATCTGAATCAAAATTATTTTGAGTCTTTCAGAAAGTATCATAATGTGCCCCCATGTCTTTCTGAAATGTCCACTTTTGATGGAATCAATTATGTTTCATTATTATGATAATTGCTAGCCAAGTTATGGAACTCACATCCTCTATCCTTCTAGTTTGCTCCATTTGGTTTTGATGTGAAGAATCATGAAAATATGAACATTTAATGTTTGTTATCTAAAAGTTTCCACTACATTTTCCCCTGAGATATTGTTCTTAAATTTTTGTTCCAAAGGACTGAGAAAAACATGTTTTCTATAATACCTCCATGATTGTCTAACTGTCCAAAAGTAGAGTAAGTAGGTAAAAAATGAACTAAAGAGCTGGTGAAAGCTCTTTGCTTCCAGTCGCTGTTGACTCTGCCAATCTGTCCAGGAGAGAGAGGGAAAGAAGAGAGGAGAGGGAAACGGACTTGGCCCAGTGGTTAGGGTGTCCATCTACCACATGGGAGGTCCGCGGTTCAAACCCTGGGCCTCCTTGACCCGTGTGGAGCTGGCCCATGCGCAGTGCTGATGCGCGCAAGGAGTGCCCTGCCACGCAGGGGTGTCCCCCGCGTAGGGGAGCCCCACGCCAAGGAGTGCGCCCCGTAAGGAGAGCCGCCCAGCGCGAAAGAAAGTGCAGCCTGCCCAGGAATGGCGCCACCCACACTTCCCGTGCCGCTGATGACAACAGAAGCGAACAAAGTAACAAGACGCAGCAAATAGACACAGAGAACAGACAACCAGGGGAGGGGGTGGAATTAAATGAATAAATAAATCTTAAAAAAAAAAAAAAGAGAGGCGAGAGTATCTATCGATCATCTGGACTTCCCCCCATAAGAGAGCGGGAGAAGGGCTGCCCTCTCCAGGTTGCGGGGCAGGGCTGGCGCAGGGCGGGCCCCTCTTCCTTGATGGGGTGAAGGTTGAACTCATGGCAGAGGCTGCGGCAAGAGTCCCCAGGTGAGGGGAGGGCACGCACTGCCGTGCTGACCCCCACTCTGTCCGGTGAGGACCCACCCCGGCAAGCCCCCAAAGCCAGCAGCTCGTGTACATGTTGGCAGTGAGGTGGGGGGCCTAGAGACCCCGCGTCGCTCCTGACGCCACCGCCCACCGCGAGGCCACCCTCTCTGGGCTCCCACAGCTCCCAGGACTGGGCCCCCTGCACGCGTCCTCCGTGCAGGGCTTTCCTCCTGCCCCGTCTTCCCCTGCTCTCCGCGTTCTGCCAGGCTGGGCTGCAAGGCGCCCTCCACCTTTGCTTCCCCAGGAGCTACAGAGCTCGGCCCAGAGCAGGGGCATGGCGGACGTGGGCGGAGAACTGCCCGCGCGGCTGCCCACTCCCCGGCCTCCAGGCCATGCGTGGTGGAAGAGACGTGGCCTGCAGCCGTGAGCACCGGGGCAGCCTCGACGAGGACTCAGCAGCTCCCGATCCCTGCTGGTGAACAACCAAACACGTCAATGCTTACCTATTTTAGCACCACCTTTTCATCAGTCTCTTTGATGGAAAGGGAGCACGGCTTGCTTTCTGCTGGGCAAAGCTGTCCAGCTCTCCCTCTCTCTGATTTTTCTTTCTTCCATGGGCATTTTTTAAAAACTTTGTTTAGCCCTATCTCCTCTTCCTTGTCTCTTCTTCCTGAGTATGATACTACTGGCCATCTGCTCACATCGTCTCTTGATGTGATGGTTCACTTCACATCTCAGTTGGCTACCTTATGGGGTCCAGTTTTTTGGTCAGGCACTGGCTTGCTTGTTAATGCGAGGGTATTTCATATATCGGATTTTATCCACTATCAGTTGATTGCATCGACGATCAGTTGGTTTAATCTACAATCAACAAAGGATTGCCCTCAGCAATGTGGGTAGTGTCCTCATCCAATCAATTGGAGGTCTTAAAAGCCAGAACTCAGGATTTCAGAACTCCGAAAGGAATTGGACTCCACTTCAGAATTGGCTCTTGCTGGAATTGCCAGCCAGCAGCTTCCCCTGGGGTGTTCAGACTAAGGACTTCAGCATCACCTTTATTGGTATTTCCAATCTGTGCCTGTCCCCATGGTTGCACAAGCCGTAATAAAATTTATATTGTTTATATTATAAAATTATAATAAATATCTATCATCTATCTGTTTGTCTATCTATCTATCCATCTATCTATCTATCTATCTATCTATCCATCTATCTATCTATCTATCTATCTATCCATCTATCTATCTATCTATCTATCTATCTACCTATCTACCTACCTATCTATCTATCTATCTCCTGTTGGTTTTGTTTCTCTGGAGAACCCTGACAAGTTCACTCTGTAATAATGGTGCATATTTCTTTCTTCCTTCCTCTGCCCTCCTATATCCACAGATCCTCAAATACTTTTCCCCTCCCCTCCAGCTCCCTTGCACGCCCTCGAGCTAGAACTCCCCCTGGCAGCTGGTCGGGCCAGCTCATAGTTTGAAGGATTCGGTCACTGTGGTTTGTCTATACAGCTGTGGTTCTGGCAGGGTCCAGGAACCACTAATCCCATCCCTCACGGCGGACCCAATGGTTTGCTCTCACATCGACTTTCCAGGCATGCCCAGGCTCTTAGAGACATGACACACTCACAATAAAGTCAAAACATGCGTCACCCAACTCTTACTGAACCCCCACGCCCATGTGCAATGCCCTCTGCGGGTCCCCTAACCCTGCTGGAGCTGGGGCCCCCGGGTGCTCCTGGTCAGTGGAGGGGGGTCTCTGCCGTGCCTGCCTGGCTGGTGGGCTTGTGGTCTGTGGACACAGGCTGGCTGTGTGGCGTGGCGCAGTCTGGGGGAGCTGGGGCCAGCGGCTGCCCCTGCAGGGAGGAGCCCGGCAGCCTCCTGCTGGCCACTTGGCAATGACACACGCATGTGGAATTGATGGGTGAAACAGGACCAGTAGATTGCATCCAAACCAGAATAATTTCAAAGATGGGCCAGAAGGGAGTTAGGAGATAGGCCATAGGGAGGACACGGGCTGGTCCACAGCGGGGCTCTCCGGCCATCCGGGGCCAGCAGTAGTCACGGGCTGCCTGAGGTCCAGGTGGAGGCAAAGCCAAGCTTGTCAGAAGGCATCTCCACCGACGCACAGGGCACTCGGGCTGGGACGTGAGAGCGGGGCGTGGCTTCCAAGCTCGTCTGGGACCTAGGGGGCAGGCCAGCTGCCCAAGGCCACGGTCTTAGGACCTGCCACCAAGTCCTTTTGAATTCTTAAGATGCACGAGTTGTTTACAGCTCCTAAAAGGGAAATATTTAGGGAAGAGGATCCTGGGTGAATGGGTGGCGCTAGGAGAGGCAGAGGTATCCCCGAAATGGAAAGCACCAAAGGCAAATCTCTCTTCCTTCCTCATTTCCCCCGAGAATGATTTGGCCTGGGACATAGTTCTATTGCCTGGGTGAGTAAAGAAATAGTAAATAGCATTCTTTGAAACAACCTACATTAGAACGGTTATTGTCCTCCAAGGGGAAAACCATCAAATTCCCAATGGGACTTCCATCCTTAACACAAACAATTCAACTCAAAGAGGGCTTCTGGATCAGTACCACCTGCATGTACATAGATTTACTGGGCCTGACTCCCTGGTTTGAAACCAAAGTCTCATGGACTCAAGACCTATACCACGCTTTGCTCAGGCCATGAATCTGTGCATAATCTCATAAATAGAAACATAATTCATAGTTAAGCTAATTTTCCTCATAAACAGAAACATAATTTGTACTTTTGCTAGTTTTCCTCACTTGTTGCACAGATTGGCAATTTTTAGTTCACACATGCCCTGCTTTTATTTATAACATTAAAACAGGTACCTTGACTGTATTTCAAATGACTAGTAACTACCTTGAAGGGGAAGAAAAAAACTGATCCACATAATTTAGAAACAGAGTAGTTCACTATATACCACCAGTACTGGCCAACATGAGATGGGAGAGAACGTCCTACAAACCCTAGTGTAGTTGTTTTGCCTGTATCTTCTATAGCTCTAGCTCTGTTTCCCTGTGTCCCGTGTCTCTAGCTATGTCCATGTCTATACTGACACCGACAGCTACATATTATCTAATGTATCATCTAGCTACTCTGTCAACTTGCTAGTTATCTATTTAGTTATTAATGTATTTATTTTTGTAGCGATGTGGGTGAAAGAATTCTGAAACCATGCTGTGTGTTTTATAGGACTGGGCTGAGGAGTAAATATGTTGACGCTGTGGGAAGTCAGCATTCTCATGGTGGAAGAAGAACCATAAAGTTATGGAATGAGCAAATGCAAGGAGTAACCCTGTGGAGACTGTGGGGCATTGGAGGTGTCAGTATAGATTTCCGCTTTCTAACATACATGGGTGCACATGCGTAGGCCTGCAGTTATGGACTCATGCCTTCACGTGTGTGCATGTGTGTTATGTCTATTTCCTTGCTCTGTCTGCTAAGTTGCTGGAAGCAGATGCACCCTGGTAGCGAGGTGCTCACCCAGTGCCCTGATCTTGATTTCTAAAGTGTCATTCTCTATTAAAAAGAATGCAGGGCTCCTCAGGTGAAAGGCAGATTCCAGGGATAGAGCGAGGAGGTACACGATGAGCTTAGACTATCTTAGTATGCCAGAAAGTAAGGAAGGACTAATAGCAATCATTGGAAAAATGGAAGTCCAGGTCTGCGTGGGTAATCAGGAGATACAGTGGGGGGTTCCTGCCGAAGGCAAACGCCACATCCAGCTGGAGAGAGGGGAGAGCTCTGGGCTCAAAAGGCCTCGTTCTGCAGCCAAGACAGTGCAGAAGGGTTCAGGCGAGAACTGCGAATGGTTGTTCAATCTGTCGGGGCGTACTCTGACCAGGAGCAGGAGGTTAGCTTGTCTTAAAGACTTTCCTGCAGAGTTCTTATTAGAAGTAAGGGGAAAATAGTAAGGACAGAGTGGAGAAACTGGACACCTCCTTGGCTGGGTGATTGAAGTCACGGGGCAGACAGACAGACGCCCTGGGCCTCTGAGCAACAAAACCCCCATGGACAGCAGAACCCCAGTCTACCTAAGAGGAAGCACGGGACATTCTAGAAGCACGTTCTGTATTAAAGAAAGGGGGAGGGGTGGTGCACTTCCAAAATGTCAGAATTACAAAAGATGAAGCCAAGGAATTGTTTCCGATTAAAGGAGACCGAAAATATAAGATAATTGGATGCAGTATGTGATCCTAGACTGGATCCTAGGAAAGAGGAAGACATGCTACAAAGGACATCATTAGGTCGATTGGAAAAATCAGAATGTGGTTGGTGGGTGAGATAAAAGTGTTGTATCAATGTTAATTTGGGGAAGTGGTTGCGGCTCAAGCAATTGGGCTCCTGCCTACCACGTGGGAGGTCCTGGGTTCAGTTCCTGGTGCCTCTTACAGAAAAGGAGCAAGACAGTGATCTGACATGACAGGCTGGCACAGTGAGCTGACCCAACAAAATGATGCAAGAAGAGACACAAAGAGGAAACACAATGAGAGAACAACAAAGCAGGTTGCTGAGCAAAGTCAAGTGATTCAGTGCCTCTCTTTCACATGGGAGGCCCCAGATTTTGTTCCTGGTGCCTCCAGATGAGAAGATGAGCAGACGTAGAGAGCACACAGCAAATGGACACAGAGAGCAGACAGTGAGTGCCAACAATGGGGGCGGGGGGGGGAGAAATAAATAAAAAAGATAAATCTTTTAAAAAATGTTAAATTGAATTTGATAATGGGACTACAGTTATGTCGAAGAATATCCTTTTTTAGGAGTGAAAAAACCATGATGTATGCAAATTGTTCTCCAAAGGTTCAGAAAATATTATATATCTATTTATATGTATGTATATATACACGGAGTTATGTATGTGTGTGTTATGTAGATATATGCATGCATTATATTGCAAAGACCATGTGCATAGGTGTGTGTGTATATATTACATATACATATATATAGAGAGAGAAACAAATGAAAAAGCAGGTTGGCACAAAGTTAAGAGTTGATGCTGAATAAAAGATATATACATAAAAATAAAGAAAAAAGATATATACATATTCTTCGTACTATTATTGCAACTTTTTCTTTAATTTCGAAATAATTTCCAAATAAAATGTTAAAGAACAACAACCACAGAAGCAGGGCTCTGTTTTCTCAAAAATAAACCTGGAACAGGGAGTCTGACCGGGTGGGCGCCTTCACGTCCCGGGCCTGGTTTTCCCCGTGGCGGGCAGGCGCGTCAGGTGCTGCCTGGCTGTCCTCGGCGCGTCGGGCCGTCCCCGGTCCAGGCGCTTTGTTTCTGTCATCCTGTAGGTAATGGAGTGAAGGGGCACAGCCGGGCAACGAGCAGACCCAGCTCTCCTGCCACCTCAGCCAAACCATCGATAGGCAGAAACCCGGTGGTTTTATTTGATCTGGAGAAGACTTCCTCAAAGATCCCAGGGTGTTGAAAACAAAAGATATTTTAAATACCGTGGGGCTCTTAAAAGGTGGTCTAGAGGGTGTCACGCTGCCAATTTCAGTAACATCAAATGGGAGGAAAGAATTTTAAGATGACAGCTAGGGACTAATTTAAGAAGAAAAATAATGTATACATTAAAAAAAAAATCCATTGCCTTAGACCCCAAGACTTAAACACTCCTCATTTTTCAGAGAACGACGATAGGATCAGCTTCTATTAAAAAGCCTGGAGCCTCTCGAGATTTTGCGCACATTCTGCCATGTAGTCTTCGTGGCATCTGCAGCTTGGAGGGCTGTGCAGTTGCTACCTGGCCAGGCTAAAGGGCAGACATCAGCGGTTCTCAAAGTGGGGTCCCTGGGCTGGTAGCATCAGCATCACCTGGGAGCTCAGGAGAGGTGCAAATTACAGGGCCCCACCCAGACCTGTGGGTCAGAGCTCAGGGTGTGATTCTCAGCGTTTAACAGGCTCTTCAGGCGATTCCAGGGGACACAGAGGTTGGAAGACTATTGGACCATGGGCCATTTTCCAGCTCGTAATTCCAGTGGAAGGTCAATTGCTCAAGGACCAAGGTGTGCCTGTGTTTTTACTTTTTCTTGTGGTAGCTTATATGCAATTCAGAACTGCCTTGTAACCGCTTGGCAGTGTGGAGTTCAGTGGGTTGGTTATCTGCGCAGGGTTGCGCTCCCATCACCCTCCAGCACCCACCTTTCCATCGCCCGGCTCAGGGATGCCGAGGGAGGAGGTTTACCTCCAGCTCTGCCACTCACTGAGGCCTCGGGGAAATGAGAGAAACTTGTCGGTGTTACTAGTAAATTGGGGGGATTGGTTGAAGACTTCTCCTCTCCCATTGCTTTGGGTGTTTTGTTTCCTCGCGGTGCCGCTGACCCGGGCTTGGGCGGTTTGGTGGCTTCTCGGCCCTGCTGCCAACGGGAAGGACTCGTCCTCCACGAGTTGAACCAGGAGTCGCCGAGCGCGTTGGCCTCCCTGGAGGGCACGGGGGACCGTGCTGGCCAAAGCGGGGCGCCTTCGCCACCCCAGGTTGGACATGGGCCGTGCTCGCGGGGAGGGGCCTGGCTGGCCATGGCGCAGCAGCCCGCAGGGTGGGAAGCCGGCCGGGCCGAGGGGGCCGGAGCCGCGGGGTGGGCAGCACGGCCCTGCTGCACCTCGGGCGCTGCCGAGTCGCACAGGGACGCGCCTCCCTCCGTACCGGGCACCTCTGGGGCCCAGCAGAGGCATCGCAGCCCTCAGGCCTCGAGTCTGGGCCCCGTCTGTCCTGGGGAGCCCGGGGCCGTGGGCGCCCACCACGGCCTGGCAGAGCCCGCTGCGGCCCAGAGGGGACGAGGGAGGGCAGGGGCCCGAGAGCTCTCCCCACCCTGACCCTCAGTTCTCTCACCTCCCCAGCTGATGCCCGTGTCAGATGGTGGAGGGCACGGGAAGGGCTACCTAAGCCAAGAGGGCAGGGCCTCAGGTGCAGGGACGTTGCTGGAAGAGCCTCCTGGGGTGTCCCTGTCCCCCACGGCGGAAAGCGCCCTGAGTCCTGGGCTTAGGCCGGGGGGCCCAGGCTTGCACGCGAGGCCCCCGCAGGCCCTGCTGCGGCCCGGCTGCCCCAGCCCCTCCTCACACCCCGGCACCAGGCCTGCGCTGGCGCAGAGGAGAGCTGGCTGACGGCTGATCGGCTGTGCGGCCCAGCGGGTGGCACCCCCCAGAGTTGTGACCCACAAATGACATCTGAACCCCGAGACCCTCGCTGCCCCCCGGGGCCTTTTCCCTGGTGGGGGACGTCTTTCCTGGATCCGCACCGGTTTTCGTTCATTACCCATTTCGTCTGAGCCGGGACCACGGCCCCCGGTCCTGTTGGTTAGGGCTTAACGCCGTCGGGAGTGGGGTTTATCCGGCTCTGCTGACCAGCACCCTTCCGCCCTCCTCCCGTCTCCCTCTTCCTGGGTGTGAGCTCCCGGGCACGGTGCCCCGGTACCTGGCACAGAGGAGGCACGCCATAGCGCATCAACAGCGCACGTGGAGGAGCAAGGCCGTGGGCTGTGTGCCACCTGGTGCTTCCACAGGAAAAGCCCCTCTGGTGTTGACATGAAGCTGGAACTGAAAGTGCACCCCAGAAACGTCTCCGCGGGCATTCTTCATAGCTCCTGCCTCTCTGGGAACTCCTGCTCCCTCCCCAAGCTGAAGCCAGCAGCAGAGGAGACGACGAGGGGCGTGAGGGAGGGGGGTGACGGAGGTGTTCCCTCAGGCACCCCTGCACTAGGCCCTCGGGACACTGCCGCGTCCATCACCAGAAAACGGGGACCTTGGCCAAGTCGAGGCATGACCTGGGAAAGGCTTGGTAAGTTCCCAGTAGCAAGAATGAAAGTCAAGGTCAAGAATTAGAGTGCTGAGGATTTACAGAGGATCATGCAAACTGGTGTGAAGTGAAAGAGCAGTCTCCCCTCAGGAAGGGCTGTTTTGCTATGTTCCTTTGTTACCAGCATTTATTTCTTCCCGTCCTAAATTTATGCGGTGCCTCTTTCCACAGCCTCTGAGCGGGAGTGACCTGAGAGAGAAGGATCTCCGGCAGAAGAATGGCCAAGGACAAAGGCAATTCTGGAGAAGCAAGCACGTTGGGTGTGGGTTAGAATCCTCTTCCCATGGAAACCATATTTCCAAGAAGACATAAAAAGTCAGGACTTCTCTTACCAGGATAAGTTGTCTGATAATCTTCAAATGAAGCTCTGGAGAGGTACAAGAAGAAGTCAATGTTTTTTTCCTACCTGAAGGAAGCCTCTGGCTCTTTCACTTCTCATTACTAAATGTTTTACGGATGGAAAAATCTATTCATAAAAGAAGAGACAGCAGGGAAATGGATCATGGGGCTAAGGGGAAAAGATCCTCGGACGTGATGTGGTTTTCTGATAAGCAGGGCTGGAAGCCAGTTCTGGAATACAAGCATTTGGAGGGCCTTGGCTTGGCTGTGTCTGTGTGTGTGCGTGCATGTGTGTACGAGGGTCTCTTTGTATAAGTGTGACTCTGTGTGAGCATGTGTTTCTTTGTGTGTGCATGTATGTCTGTATATATGAGTCTGTGTGCTATGTGTTTACGTGTGTCTCTGTGTGTGTACATGTGCCTGTGTGCATGTGTGTATATATGTGTCTATGTGTGTGTCTGTGTATGTGTGTCTATGTGTCTGTGTGTATGGTGTGCATGCCTCTGTGTGTGTACCTGTGTGTATGAACGTGTGCATATGTCTCTCTGTGTGTCTTGTGTGTGCATGTGTGTCTGTGTGTGTTGTGTGTGTCTGTGTGTTATATGTGTGTGCATCCCATCCTTGGAAGTCTCAGTCATTCAACAGAGTCCCAGTGGTCCCTGGCGAGTGGGAAGGAAAGGAGGGAGAGAGGAAGGAAGGGGCAGAGAGCAGAAAGAGGGTGGGCTGACCTGGTCCCTGGGGTGGTGGTGGCGGAGGGGGCTGGCCAGCTGAGAAGACACATGGCCCAGGGCTGGGCAGGCTTCCAGGGCAGAGCCAGGCACAGCATTTGCCTCCAGACCCCTGAGTGCCCTCTCTTCTGTGCTGTGTCCCACTCTGCTGTTGTAGGGACTGGTTAACAGATCATTGGGGAAGAGGAAAATCTTTCTGTACTCTGTAGGCACAGAGACTTGAGACACCTCCAATTCAGAGGGACTGAGTCCACTTCTCCTTGCTGCTACCCAGGGACATGATTCATCTCTCGGAGCCCATTTCTTGATCAGTTGAGGCGGGTGTGACTAATATATGATCGCACACATAATATATTTACATTTTATATACCCATACATATATCCATATATATCTGTAATCGATGTGAAAAATTGTTCATTCCAAAGACCCCCTGCAGAGAGCAAATTCTAAGCATACACATGTGGAATTTGCACTTTCTTTCATGTCCTTTATGATCTGGGTTTAATGTTGAGTCCTGTGCTTATTTCTAGATCCAAATACTTGATTTAAAAATACAACCATAAATTATTATATAATTTAGAGGAGGGTGTTGGGATATGAAATTAAATACAGATGAAGTAGTAGACTTCTGTTGAAAACCCACCAAGGGCTTTCACTGCTTAGAAGATAAAGTCTCAGCTCCTTGGAGTTTGTTTAGAACATTTCCTGCAAGCTCCTGCCTAATTTTCCAAGTTATCATCCCTTCTCCCCCAGCAGGAATGGTCCCTTCAAGCCAGCACCAGTCTACAGAGTATTCTCTGGGTTCTACACACCAATTTCCACCTCAATCAGCTTTCCAATCATTTACTCATCTGGAGCATTCTTTTCTTCATGCTCAGCTCCCTAAGACCTGCCCAACCCAAGAATCTGTGCCAATGCTTCTTAAACAGTATGCTTCAAAAAGAATGCAGAAGCCGGGGGCCCTAATGCTGTGGTCTTGGGTGACCCAAAGTCCCATCACCGCCTCTGTCTTCCAGCCTTTTGCAGCTGCCTGGGTCTCCTTGAAGGCACGTCTTTGAACTCTTGTAGAGAACAGGTAGCACTGGATCATTTTTTTATGGGCTGGATTTGCAGCAAATGTCTGCCTCTTGAGATTAACAACCAGCATAGTCTGTTGCCCAGCTGTCCCCTCAGAGGCCTATATGCCAATTTGGGGTGGCTCATGATAAAGGGGAGCGATACCCTGCAGTCACTCCAAGGAGTTTTCTCCAGCTCAAGGGGAGCTCCCTGCTCTAGAGATGGTGCTGGTCAGGTCTGCCCACGAGAATTTTCTGCTCTCCCATCCTCCCAGCTGGGAGCTCTTCGAGACAGGGTTGCCTTCTGATTTACCTCTTTTCCTGTGCCAAGTGACAAGGGCTGAAACAGGCAGGGACTTATACAATGTTCTCAATGGAATTATGTTTCAGCTTCTCCTTTCCTTCCAAAACTGCCAGCAATTGCAGATTGGAAAGGGCAGAAACTCAAGAAACAGCAACTTGGAGTTGGAAGAAGAAAGAATCAGTGATCTTGAAGAGAAGACTATTGAAATTATACAATCTGAGGAGCAGAAGGAGGAAAGAATGAAAAAACTGAACAGAGCCTGAGGAATCTGTGGGGCACCACTGAACATATCAATATACACATTATGTGAGCCCCAGAAGTAGAAGAAAGAGAGAATATTCAAATATATTATGTCCAAAAGCCTCCCAAATTGAATGAAAACCACAGATGTACACATCCAAGATGTACAATGAACTCCAAACAGATTAAACCCCAATAAACCTACACCATGCCATGGTATAATGAAACTGTTGAATGCCAAAGGTAAGTGGGCAATTCTGAGAGCCAAGAGAGAAGCAACAAGTCACACACAGGAGAGACTCAGTAAGAGTATGTACTGATTTTTAAAGAAGGCATTGTAAGACATATTTAAAGTGTTGAAACAAAATGTTGCCAACCAAGAATTCTGTATCTAGGAAAACTGTCTTTCAAAATTTAGGGAGGAATTAAGACATTCACAGAAAAGCAAATATAGAACGACTTTGCAACTACTAGACTAACCTTATAAGAAATATTACTGGGAGATCTGCAGGCTGAAAGGAAAGGGCACTAGACAACTGACTGAAGCCATATGAAAAACTAAGGATCTCCAGTAAAGATAATGATATAGGGAAATATAAATACCAGTCCTATTGTATTTATGACTTGTAACTTCATTTTTTACTTCCTATGGGATCTAAAAGGCATATGCATAAAACATAATGCCAAATCTGTGGTTTTGGGCTCATAATGTATAAATATGTAATTTGGGACAAGTACTATATAAAGGTGGGGGATGAAGAGGTATAAAACATAGTTTATGAATGATATTGAAGTTACCTTATTATCAAAGCAAACAAGATTATTACAGATGTAGGATGTTAAATATAAGCCCCATGGTAACCACAAAGAAAATATCAGAGAATATGCAAACTCTTAGGGATGGAATGTAGCATTCATTTTCCCAGGGATGGGGCACAGGGACAGTGGGGAATTAATGCAAAATGAGCACAGGGTTTACATGTAGGGTGAAGGGGTGTTCTAGTAATGGACAGTGGTAAGGGTCCTGCATGTTCTAATGTGATTAAGCCCACTGAATTTTATTCTTGTGAGGGGATGAGATGGGAATATTTTGCTATATATATGCTTCCAAAATTAAAAAAAAAAAGAGAAAATGACAAGTGAAAAACATGAATTTCTTGAGCTTGATTCTATAAATGAGTATCCTTGTTCATAAGAAATGTACATGGGAGTATGGTGTGTTTAAGGAGTAGGATGTGTGCAGTCTGCTATCAAATGTTTAGAAAATAAGTAGATATATAGGTAGGTAGAACGATACAGCGAAGGTGGCAAAATGTTGAAGTTGGTGGAGCTGGGCCTCTGGGGAGGGGTATTCGGAGTTTGTCATATGAAATTTGTTTTATTTTTGCATCTATACTGTAAGTTTGAAGTTATTTCAAAAGAAAAAGAAAAAGAAAAAAGACAAATGGTCCTAAGCCAGACTCTTAAAAGTTCATAGCAGTTGCACACAGAAGGGAAGCCCCTTTTCTACGTACTCACCCCACTCCCTTTTCTCTTCGTATTTTTCAGAATGTGGGACAGCCCTTGTGCAAGGCATGCTTCCAACGAAAGCATGCTCATGAAAGATTCAGCAGGCAAGAATATGTGAAATTTAAAGATTTAAAATTCTAAGTGTCATGATATCAGTCAATTCTAAAATACCAAATCTTAGCAAAGCAGACTGTTTTTGTTGCCTAGAACAAAATCTGTATCCTTAGAACATTTCCATGCTGAGCTACCCCTGCTGTGTCCACTTCTCCTTCTATTTGCCACTAAAAGAACCCAGCTCCCCTTCTTTTTTTTCCTAAAGATTTATTTATTTATTTATTTACTTATCTGCCCCTCCTGCTTTTGTCTGTTCTCTGTGTCCATTTGCTGTGTCTTCTTTGTCCACTTCTGTTGTTGTCAGCGGCATAGGAATCTGTGTTTCTTTTGGTTGCATCATCTGCTATGTTAACTCTCTGTGTGTGCGGCACCATTCCTGGGCAGGCTGCACTTTCTTTCACCCTGGGCAGCTCTCCTTATGGGGCGCACTCCTTGCACATGGGGCTCCCCTATGCAGGGACACCCCTGCGTGGCAGGGCACTCCTTGCGCGCATCAGCACTGCGCATGGGCCAGCTCCACACGGGTCAAGGAGGCCCGGGGTTTGAACCGCGGACCTCCCATTTGGTAGGCGGACGCCCTAACCACTGCGCCAAGTCCGCCTCCCCCAGCTCCCCTTCTTCATCCCCGCCTCCCATCGTTGAAGTCACCTGGGGGAGGGCGGGTGGACTTACCTGTGAGTGGAGGTCTGTTTGTGCCTTCCCTTGCTTTCTGGTTCCTCTCCTTTTGTTTTCTCTGCCCACCCTTTTCTGAACATGTATTTCCTTGTGCTGCCCATTGAAGAAAGCCCCTGGCACGGGCTAGAATGTGTCCTCAGAAGCATGGACCCTCCCACTGACCTACCCCACTGCTTTAGGACCTGAGCTGCACAAAATAATCTGAACAAATCCTTGGTATGGTCATAACTTGGGGGCCCTTTGGGCAAGATCCAGGTTTTGTGATGTCTCCTTTACCACAGGCCCTTGGTAAAGAAAAGAATGCAAAATTAGATAAGAAAGTGGGTATTTCCTTAGAATGAGAAAAGAAATTTCAACAAATCCCTGGAGAACATTGGTGATACTGGTTACTCTCTTTTGAAGTCTCGTTGGACAAAGCATCAGAAATGCTTCTGGGGGCTGAGAGTAACAGCTTTCAGGCCGTGCTGGTTCTTTGAATCCCCCCATTTCTTAGAGTCACTCTCTGTCTTCCTGAAAGTCCCTTCCTGCAGTTCTGGCTCTTAATTGAATTTCAAGCAGCACCAGGGTCTAGAATCTATGAATCCCTTCCAGGTGCCCACAAGGAGGGTTGGAGTCACCTGGCCCAAATTTCTATCAAGCTCAGGCTTAAAAACATAAAACGGTCACATTCCCCATGAAACGGTCTTTGCGCTCGAGATGCTGCTTTCTGTAAAGCGAGCAAGTTGACAAGCAAGTCTATTTATGTCACAGATTTTGACCTTTGGTCATCCTCAAACCAGCCAGGTTTTGCTAGTGAAGAGTCCCAGCAGAGACATGTTATTTTGTCCCTTTTCAAATTTGGCATCAGTAAGAGGACCTTAGTCCAGCCTGCATCTAATCGCACAGAGATTCAACTGCTACGACTGACTTGAAGATCAAATCGAAAGCTTTAAAAGGCAGCTCAGAACATTCAAATATCTGAAATACTCATTCCAGATCACGCCCTTCATTTTATTTTCCTCCTTGGAATGTCCAAGAAAGTGGACATGTCGCCTTGATGTGAATTGAAAGAAATCGTCTCCTTAGCCAGCATAATGAAACTAGTTGGTCCTGGTAGCGAGCTCGGGTCTCTGCACTGACACTTCCTTCACGTGAACGGGAGGTTCCCACTGTCTTCCCACGGCTCAGCCCTCCTCCCGCTGCCCTGGCTGTAGATAAGGCTGGTCACTGGTCTATTTCTTTTCTGATCTGCAGCAGGATAAGAAATCTCTTGGTGCCTCCTTGGTGACGCTGTGCCTTATGTTTGTGTGTTTTGGATTGGTTTATTTTGCTTTTGGGTGTGGGAATGTTCTCATCCAAAAGTGAATCTTTGTTTCATGTTCGTAGGCTGTTTACATTTTAAAGAATTCTAGCAAACACAGTTCACTCCAGTTTCTCAAAAATGCCACGCTCTTTGTCCTCTATAAATTTTACGGTCTCCAGCTTGAGAAAAGTCCAAAGCTTTATTTTGGTAGGAATTCCCAGTAGGTGACTGAACTTAAAGTAGCCGCAAAAATGGCATCTTTCTGAAAGTAAATGTCTCAGTATGTGAGACCGGAGTACGTGAGGAGTGATTATATTTATATTCTACAAAGATTTACATAGAACATCACAATCTTAACTTATTTGTGAGAGGGCTATAGAAACAGACATATGTAGAAAGGTCTACTTAAGTATATTCAAACTATGATTCCTACTTCACTGTTGAACAATCAGGTTATTTGTTTCTTTTTAAACTAAAAATTTCACATCTAATCCAGAGCCTTTACAGATGATCTTAAACTCCTGTGTAAGTACCGGCACACTCTCCAGACTGAGTAGAACTGGACCCACTAATACATCATTACAGGCGTGACTGTGAAATTTGGTAAAAAATGATTTTCACAGAAGAGTAAAAAATAATTCTTGGCCTCAAATTTCTGATGATCGGTCCATTTAAACTTCTGCGACCTTAGCTTCCAAACATTTTGGCCATATTAAACAAAATAAAACAGATTTACTGGCAATATTAAATCTTGTGGATGTAACCATGCATTTATGCATTCGTACATTCATTCATTCATCTATATATTTTCTAACTTGAGTAAGTTGGGTTCTCCTTCCACAGTGGGATACAATGCAGAGAATTATGGAATATCACTATTTCTTACATATCACCTTTGTTCCTTCTCTCTGGTCAAAATGAATTCACTCTGAAGAATTGAGAGCAACATAGAATTTGAGGAATGGAAGGAGACGTGGAAAAGCACCTGGAACCGCCACCATGCCTTGGGACTAGGGTGGAAACGGGGGACTCTGAGGGCATTTGAGTGGGTCGTGATCAATTGCCACCTCTTCGCAGTTTCCCTGACGCTGGGGGTCAGAACGCAGGTGAAACCACCAGCAGTTTCTCACTCCACCCTGGGGGTTGAGGACCACGACCCAGTCATGTGGGCTTGAGGCAGGTCAGGAAGAGTGACTTCTGCCATGTTGGATTTGCCACTGAGGAGCCAATCCTCCAGGTTGGCTGGGACCTTACGAGAAATCTACGCGTACCCAAGCACTGTCATCTCGGTTGGAGTCCTAATGGAGATCCATGGTGTAACAAATGAACTTATTGATAGCATTTGTGCCACGGACTTAGGAACCAAGGTGTACCAATCAGTCCAAAAGGGAAGGACAAGTCAGTCTATGGCTAAGTCTATGGTGAAACCCCACAGCTATCCTGCACAGAATACTATTACTGGCTAATGTTAGGTTGTAGTTCCTTCCAATGAAACAAGGATCTGGAGTTAAAGGGCTCACATATTTCTAGGCTTCACTGGGCAAGTATTTTTCTAGAGTAATCTGAGATGAAAAATAATTTTAAATAGCTGAGATCATGATTTTTTCTTAAATGAAGAAATATTGGGAACATATAGAATTACAAGGACGTTTTTAAAAGCTTTGGTGTTTCACACCCTGTGATGACAGGACAGTTTTAGCACATAGGTGTGTCACCTCAATGGGGGCAACCATGTCACTGTGTGATTATTTACTGAAAACTTAAAGGAAGGTCAGAAACCACTGGGATGGTCTCGATTTTACAAAGGATAAGATCAAATAGGAGTGGGGCTTTATCATGCCGTCCAAAATCAATGTTTAGAATAGGATAAAGGAAGCACAAAAATGCAAAGGAACACAAGTCCCTGGGCTTTTCATTAAGATGTTTATCCTAAGTGGGATTACATTTCCTTGCTTTTGAAAGTCCAGCCCTGGCATTTGGGAGGCCAGATCTTTTTGCTCCGAGGCAATCCCTTTTCTTCATGTAAATGTTTGTTGGTCCCCAGGGGAGCCTGAGACTTCTAGCCCCTCGCTCTCCATCCTCGCACTCCGCCTGAGTGGGGGGTCTGGATGGAGGAAAGGCGCGACATGCTCTGTCGGTCTTGGTGATGGTGGGGTAGTAGTTGAATATATGTTACAACTGGGGCAACTTTAGCCTTCTATTGAGATGGCCACGAGACTTGCCTGGCCGCCTCTTCCCAGCACGCCAACATCCTAGAGGAAACTGGCTGGGCTCTTGCCCATAGCTGGGGAGAGTCTGAGGCTGCCCATCCCAGGTCCTCCCAGCCCCAAAATGGAGAACACAATGCTCAGGAGTCCTGCAATTCAGGGTCCTCAGGGCCACTCAGGCCTCAGCTCTGCCCTGGACCATGGGTGACCCTGGGCAGGGAAGCCCCTGCTCTCTGCCTGGGTTTCCACGTGCTTCACTGACGGAGACGATAACCCCACTGCTCTACCTCCAGGACTGCTCTGAAGAGGAAATGTGACAATGCACATGAAACACCTTGCCCAGAGCTGTGTAGCTGTGACATGGAATATGAGAAATGATAGTTGTTTCAACAAATGACGATAAAACAATCACACATTCACATGCAAACAATGAACCTCTCATCTTGCACAAAAAAGTAGTAAAACTGGAACCACTGGAACGTAGACCTAAATGTAAAACCTAGAATGATGAAACTTGAAGCTTTTCAAAGAAAATATAGGTGAAATACTGGTGACTTTGGGCTAGGCAAAGATCTCTTAGATGTGACAACCACAAGAGAATTCATGAAACGAAAAATTAATAAACTGGGCTTCATGAAAATTAGAGTTCTGCTTTGCTAAGGGAATCAAAAGATGAACCATAGATTGGGAGAAAGTATTTGCAAAACCCAGTCTGATGAAGGACTTATATCCAGAACAATCAAAACTCAAGAATAAGAAAACAAACCACTTGATAAAAATGGGCAAAAGATTTGAAAAGACACTTCGCCAAAGATATATGCCTGGCAAATAAGAAGACAGACAAGAGTTCAGCATCAGTATCATTAAATAATACCATGTCAATTAAAACAATGAGGAGAAACCAATATGCTCCTACTTGAATGGGCAGAACAAAACAAAAGTAACCTGAACACCTGCGCTGGTGAGGATGAGGCGAAACCAGCACTCTCGCGCCCAGCAGGTGGGAATGAAAAATGGGACAGCGACTTTGGAAAGCAGCTTGGAAGTTTCTTGTACAGTTAAACATACACTCCTCATATGACCCAGTGATCCCATTCCCAGGTATTTCCCCAAGCAAAATGAAAACTGATGTTCACACTCAAATCTGTAATAAGAAAGTTTATTGCTGCTTTATGGCTCTATTCATAATCACCCAAACCTGGAAACAACCCAAATAGCCTTCACCTGGTGCCTCAGTTTCCCAGCTGCTAAAACGCATCCCAGACAAGGGGTGGCCTAACGGCCGTTTGCCGCTCGCTGCTGCAGAGGCTGGCGGCTGGCTGCCTCAGGGCTTGGGCTCTCCTAGCTGACCTGTGGTCTTTGGGGTGCTCTGGTGCAATAAGAGAACATGCTGGCCTTGGATGGGCAGATGCCTTGTTCCCCAGGGGTGTCTCCAACGCATGGCACCAGTGTGGGGGTGCCTGTTAAACTATTTTCTGTGTTTTTGAAATATTTCACAAAGAAAACATTTTAAAAAATGAGATGGAGGGGAATAAACGAGGGGAGCAGAGAACACTGGTGCCCGGGGACCAGCTTCAGGAGCCGGCCTGGATGGGCATGCCACAGGTCCAGGCCCAGGCGCCTGGGGGAACTGGGAGGGCTCAGGGAGCTGCCCGAAGAGGGGGACGAAACAACAGAGCGAGCCCGACAGTCTGCACAGCACTGGGCTGTACTTCCTTTGCACATGCCTTTTGGATGTGTTAAAATTTCCAGAAGAGAGGAAGAATCCTGGTGACTTCTGAGGAGAGACTCGCTATCCCTTTGTTTTTGCAAAGACAGCCTTTCAGAGGCACGAGTGCAAGTCCACTTTGGGCACCAAAGCCGGAAGTTCCACATGCCAGGAGCTCAAGCCAAGTGAGGCCGGCTGCCTCGTTCTGGCATCGCCTTTGGGGAATCCTGCAGAGCGAGCCTTCCCAGGACTGTCTGTCGGGTGGTATGCCCCCCTGGAGCTCGCTGCCCGGGGAGAAAGCTCTCCAGGGGGCCCCAGACAGATGTATGCCCCTGGGACCAACGGAAGGCCCGCGGTGGGCAGGGGAGAGGAATGGACGCCACCGCATTCCACCGCCCGGACGGACCGCCCCCAGGCGGGACTTGCCAGTCTGGAATCCCTGAGAAGAGGTCAAGCAAGCACACAGACTATTGACATTATTCCGCAGGATGAAAGAGACCTGAGACCTTTATAGCCTTGTCGGGGCTATTTAGTGCTGATTTATAAATATCATGTCAGCCTGGCAAGGCCATTTGTCACTTGTCTTGACAATCGCCACAGCTTGTCACTAGGATCTCAGAACACAGTGTCTGAGAAAGTTTACAAGAGCTGGGAGCCCAAGCATGGGCATAAATAGAAAAATACATATATATACACTACCAGAATGACAATTGTGAGCTGCCCTGGCACGGGATGTGTCCAGATTTCCCCTGGAAGCTCTAAAGGCAACCAAGTAGAGCTTGGGAAAAGGAAATATTTCTGAGCTTCCAGGAAACCTCAAAGATGGGCTCGAGTCTCCTGGCACCCCAGCGTTTCGCTTCTCTAACCCATCTGCCTGCTCCTGTCTCTCCCTCATCCCCAGACTCTGGGGTTCACGGCTTAGGGAGCTCTGTAACCAGCAAAGGCGCCACATCTCTGTGTCCTTCTGATGTTTTCTCTCTTCAGAGCTCCTGCAGAGAGATCTAAAGACATTTTTTCCCTCCTCAGCGTCTCCGGCTGCCCCTCCACGTGCTGATGCCTGGGAGACCATTGGGATTTGACCGTGGAGCACAGGGGGACAGGGACCTGGAAGGCAGGGGAGCCAGCCCCTGGGGGAGGTGCATGCCGGGCTCTGTTGATGGCCCAGTCTTGTGCTCCAAATTGGGATGCTTGGATAGGTCAAGATGGTTTTGACAGCAAGGGATCTGGAATCCCTGCAAGTTTTACAAACGGACGGGCAGAGCATATGGTGAGGAAGCCCCGGGTCCCTCCAGAGCAGGGACACAGACAGCACGTGGGCCCCAGGCCTGCTCTGTCACTTCCCTAGTGCGGGACCTTGGGTGAGTCACTTAATCTCTTAGACCCTCGGTTGTCTGGCCTATAAACGAACGGTTCTCTAGATGTTCCTTTTTAAGATCCTTTCCCAGAATGCTGGTTCTTCCTAAACACAATCCTCCAGCTCTGCTTCAACTTTAAAAGAGTAAATTATACTTAAATTCAACTGGCTTACGCCAAACAGACGGGACTCTGATGGCCTCTGTTCTTGGTGTGCTCCGTGTGTGCGTGTGTGCACTTCTGGGGGCTGCGCAGTCATCCAGCAGAGCTGGCACGGCCTCGTGCAGCTGGATTTTAACTCAGCGCTTGGATGCCTGATTGTTGCTTAAGCTGTCGGAGAAAAGACTGCCTAAGAGGCAGCTTTGAAAAGAAACGTTTCTCTGCTCCCAGATGATGGCCCGTCAAGTGACACTCAATTCAATGCAAGTAACAACCTTCAGTCTCCTGGAACGGACGATAGAGATTCAGGAACTGGAGAGCCTGCTGGAGGCTCCGGTCCATTTGTCAACGTCTCCCTGCTTTGAAGAGGAGCAATTTAACGTCCAGTCCAGCAATACCAATTTAAGCGGGAAACGTCTGACCAAATAGGAACTACAGAAGAAACCTCTGCGGGCCCCGAACACCTCGAAACTGATGTTGTCCAGCTGCCCCAGGGCCCTGGCGCCCACGGTCCTGTCCTGTTCTGCTCTTCGTCCCATTCCTTCACCACAGGAAGCCAGGCCCCCTCCAGCGGGGTGGCCGCAAGCCTAGCGGTTGATCCCGGTGGCTCTTTCCCCGCACGCGTGTCCCCGTCAGCACACCTCCTCTGCTCCACCTGCAGACCGCATCAGACCCGCAGAGTCCCACTGCCTCTACCTCAGCCAGCCCGGAGCCCCCACTCCCCTCGGGATTCTTAGAGTTGCCTCCTAAGGGGCCTCTGCCTTCTTTCCTGCTCATCTCTTCCCCTCTGAGCAGCCAGAGGGAGCCTCACAGATCACAGCTTCTCTGACTCACCACCCCCAGCTCACTGGGAGATACAGCACAGTCACCCGAGGGTTGGCCACACATGGCGCCCCTGGCCTGGCCCAGGGCCCAGCACCCCCGCCCCACTTGCCTCCCCAGATGTCTCCCAAGGATCCTGCTTCTGGGACTTTCCTGGCCGGTAGACTGCTGTGCCCTTTACCCTATGTGTGCCTGGCTCCCTCCCCTGCCCCTTCCTTCAGCTCTAGGCTCAAATGTCCCTAAACGGTGACGTCTTCATTCAAGGAAATGATGTCCCTCGGCCTCCATGCTCCTCTGCACTTCCTGTCATTTTCCTCCATGGAACTTTAAACTTTTTGGTATATTGTATGTACGCATGTACTTGTGTGTGTGCATGTGCGTGCAGGTTTGTAGTCGCTCCCTCTCCCCAACCCAGAATGTCAGCTCCAGGAAGGAAGGGAATTTAACTGTTTGGTTCACTGCTGTCTACCTTCAGCCCCTAGAACAGAACTGAGATGATGGAGAAAGGGCATGAGTCCAAAGGTGTAAAGGGGTCATACCACTGTCATCTGGCCATTTATGCAGGATGACTGTTAACGCAAAAAAGGAAATCCAGAAGAATCTCTGAACGTCATATGAAGACTTAGAGACTTTGTGACACTAAAGAAAGATGCCAAATGAATGCTAATTTTGGTTTTAAATTATTATTAAAGGCTATATTTTACTTCCTTCCACCTAATACCTTGACTGCAGTAACTCCCCTAAAACCCCCAAAGCTGGTGTTAAGCTGATAGTGTATTTCACAATTGAGACCATCTTATAGTCACAGAAACAGGGTGGTCGCTGTGGGGTCTCTGGTGACTCCCTGAGCTTTGCTGGCAAAACCCCGAACTCTCACTGCACCCCTCTTGGCATTCCTATTTTCCCGCCTCTTCTCATTCACCCAGCTGTGAGCTGGAGCCTCATGGCATCATCCTTTAGCATCTGTCTTCACCACTGACTGCACTTGCATGCATCATTTGCCTACAATGCGGGCACATCCCTTCACAAACAAGGGCACCTGCTTCATTTGCATACAATGTAGGCACCTCCAATCACAAATCAGGGTGCATGCTTCACTGAACACAAAGCCAGTGCCTCCAATCACAAGTGACTACAAATACACTGTTTGCAAACAAAACAGGCGCATCCCATCAGGCCAAAGCCCTGCCTTCCTAGAAATACCCTCTCAGCCATGCAGGATGGGGACAGAAAGTTCTGGAAGGGAGAGTCTTGCTTCTCACAGACGTTCAAAGGGAAATATTATAAAAGAAAAAGCTCAGAAGTCAGTCATTCCAGTTGTACTCAAATTCCTCTTCCAGCTCTCCAATCTTTCAGAAGAAAAACTAGGGAGCCCAGATGCTCTCTCAAATCTCTACCAGCTATCAAAATCTTAACCTTCAGTGACTGGATTTAGTCAAGTTGATTCTTCATTTCAGGTTATTCCACAAACAGATATTGCTGGACAGAGAATCTTTCAGACATCTTGAGACAGTTTTCTAAGTAAGCACAAATAAATTTCAAAGTCAAACGATACAAAACAAAAATGAACCTAGATACATCTTTAAACTTAGCTATCTCACATCAAGTCCAAAACCATCTAATGATTATCAGAGACCAGCTAATTCTGGTCTTTCCCACAATTGACAGTTCTTTAAAGACAGTTTAAATATGGTAACTGAATTTATTCCTGCTCCCACATTTTTTTTTTTTTTCACAGAGAAATGATCATTAGGATGTTTCTGACTCAACTCTGGATCCAGCTAAGATAATAAATCAATGTACTGGGCACAGCTGGAGAGAACGAGGCAAATCAATGAGCATATGTGATATAGGCTATGGGTTGGGGCTGTTCATCTCTTCACAAATAACCCGAGCTATGTGAGAGCTACAGCCCTGCCCTTGGTAACCATGGTAACAACTCCAGTACCATTAAGCAATGTAAACTTTATATACTTTAAATATTCAGGAAAGATGCAAATCAAATGTGTTAAAAGCTTACATGGAATGTATGAAGTTCATGCTAAAAGTTTACCTAGAATGTAGGGGATATGTGTTAATTCAGACTTATTGAGTACTGAAACAAAGGACCATTTAACTCTTTCTCTGTATAAAAAGAACGAAAATCTTATTTGGGGCTCAGGTTTTGAATAGAAAGGCCCCGAGCCCAGCTAGTCATCAATAAATTCTCTTTTCCTTCCCAAAATTATTAGAGTCCTGGCCTTTCCATACTGAACCTCTCTCAATGTCTACTACATACGGATTACCAAAAGGCATTCAAAAACAGTTTTAAAAATTACAGACTGTGTGGAACAAAAATTCTCTGTGAGATCTGGCCCTGAGGCCAGACATCTGTGAGCTCTTGGATGCTGAGGCAAAGTCCCCACTCATTTATTGCCTGAGGACACTAAGGAAGGAATAGACAGGTGACTCGGTGGCAAGCAGTGCCCCCCCTTAGAGGCAGGTCATCTGAGCTAAGCAAGGAAAGGAGACTTCTCTCTTCTTTTTGGTTTAACACACTGAAGTGAAGTCTTCTGCTCATGGCTCACGATGTTATATTGGAAAGAGAATTGGGGCCACTTCCTTCAGTGTGGCCGGCACAGACCCCGCAGCTGTTTGGGTAGATTTCCTTGAAAGTTCATGTGTTGCTCGCCCTGGACTCTGGCAGCATGTGGGTGGCTCTGGGCTCCCACTATTAAGTGTCCCCAGCTCTCGTGGACCTGACATTGGAGGTGCACCAGCTCTGAAGAGGAAGACGCCTGGTGGCTGCTTGAGCTAATCCAGCCATTCCTGTTTCCTCACACAGGTGGCTTCACCCAGGGGGTCCAGAAATGCATGAGCTAATGGAGCATCCTGCAAGAGACCACCAGAGAAGCTAATGAAAACCCTTCTCCTCTTTCTGCAAGGCGAGGGGCACGTGGGACGAGACCCCGGAGAAGAATGAAGTTACAGAAATGGAAACATTTTTTCCAGCACCAAGTATTTACCATGATTTCTCCCACTTGCCCGTGTCTGCTTGCCTCCGTTACCTCTGGGGTATCGCTACTTAATGACCCGCACAGATGGAGCCTCTAAGAATTCCAGGCCCCTGCTGCGGGCCGAGGGCACTCGGCAGGGAGTGCTGGTCACTGATGTGTCCCCGCTGCACCTAGTCAGGCCGGCGATCCGCAGCTCGTGGCGTGGGGTGGGTCTTTTGCTTGCCCATCTCTCCGGGCTAATTTCTCCTGTCCTGTTTCCTGCAGCTGCTCTTCAAGGCACTACAAACCTGGCCGCTGAAAACAACGGGCATTTACCCTGAGTTTTAAAGGCTGGAGGTTTGAGGGCAGAAATCCAGGCAGTGGCAGGGCTGCGTTCCCTCCGGGTCCTGGCGGGGCCCTGGCCCCTGGCTTGTCCAGCCTCTGGGGGCTGCCCGCATTCCTTGGCTTGAAGCTGCTTCACTGTGATCTTCACGGCCCCTTCCAGCCTCCCTGCTCTGTCCTTCGTGGTCCCATCTCTCTCTGCCTCCCTCTTCTAAGGACACTTGTGATGCAGTTTAGGACCCTCAGATAAGCCAGGGTCATTCTCTCCTTGACATCCTGAATTGCAACTGCAAGGTCCCTCCCGCCATAGATGGTAACACACTTGCAGGACCTGGCGTCTTTGGGGAACCATGATTGGTCTGCACTGCATCTCCCCAATACGACTGAAAGAGAGACATCCAGGAAGAAATAAGTGGAGAGAGGGTGGCTGTGCAGTGAAGGCAGGTGACCGGGTGCCCTAAGCCCCGGAGGGCCAGCCCGATCTAGCAGAGGGCCTCGGGCTCAGGGAGCACAGCGCCTGTGTCAGCCCCCACTCTGTTTCACCGCCGACTCCGCCACGAGGGCCCCGGGGGCGGCCGGCTCCTTTGCTGCTTGCAGGCTTCAGGCAGTCGGGCGTTTACCAACCACGTGCGAGCCTGATCTTTCCAGAAAAGCCCCCGGTCTGAGCAGCCCAGTGGGTCCTCAGGCCGCGGGGAGGAAGTTCGAGCTGCCGCCCGTGCCCTCCAAGCCCTTGGTGGCATCAGGTACCACCCGCCACCGCCCTGATCAAGGGGCCGTCGGCGCCCGGCTGCAGCAGCTGCAACTTCCCGCCACCGGCCCTGCAGCGCCGGGGCGCCCGGCACACGCTGCCCGCCGGCGGTGCCGCCGTGCCCCCCGCTCCCTCTGCGCAGCTCCGGCCGCGGCTGGGGAGAGTCCTGTCAGCTGGGCGACTTTTGCTTCATATGTTTTTGAGGCAAGGTACTTTAGGGAGAGGGAAGGCGAGTCTAAGACCCGGCGGAAAATCAGTGCTTGAAACAAGAGGCCCTGACGCCCTCCTGGAACCTACCGGGGAACGACGCTGCAGAGGAGGCTGCCCGAAGGGCCCCGCGAGAACCGCATTTGGAGCGAGATCTCCTTCCGGGTCAAGCGGAAGCCCCGTACCCTCCAGGGGCCTCACCATTGGGCCCCCTGGAGAACTGACAGGTGGGATAACCAATCAGAACAGCGAACAGCTGGGACCCTCCCCCAAATATTAGCAAGGGCAGGAACAACTAACAGCTCGAAAGGGGACCCTACAAGCCAGATCACTGTCCGAGGAGCCCACCCCTGCAGGTTCAGGTGCGTAATCCTGTTTCTCTGTAAACTACTGGCCCAACTGAACCAGCATGTTCTTGAATTCTTTTAAGTAACTGTTAGAGGTTTGCTATAATTAACAAGCTGTGCCTCAGTTTCCCCTGATATGCACTGGGGAGAGGCTAACCCCATCCCCCTAAGCCTACGTGTCCAAGGGCATGGCGCTTCCCCACAGGTTAAACAAAGAAACCACATAGAGAGGGGAGTAAAGGGAAATGGAAACCTTCCCTACCTGCGTATCAGAGGGGGGAAATTCCTACAGAGCAAAGAAACACCTGCTCCTGCAGCATGCCAAGAAAATAGCTCCCTAACCCACCATCTTCTAGTCACTGTCAGGGAAGTGTCCGCCTCTAGGGCTTCCTGTTGGCCCCTGCCCCTCACGCGGACCCTCAATCCCCTTCCACCAACTATCGTTTCCCCACCTGGGAAAGTGCCCCCCTTCCAATGGGGGGCTGAAGCCTGTTCTTCAGGCCCCCTCCGTCGGGAAAGCTTCTCAATAAATCTTTATTTGTCTATAGTCATTTCAGTCTCTGTGTCCCAGTAAGCGCCATATTTTCTCCAACAGTAACATAGCCAAGAACCTAGAGGAATCCATCATGCCCCGACGTCCCCAGGCTCCATTTTGTTATTAGGTATATAAAGACTTATAATCTATCTTCCTATTAAATTGTCCCATGTATTATTATGTAGGAACAGCCTTATCCCAAATGCTTTGGGCCTTAGAATCGATTTTATCTGATGTCAACATAACCACCCCAGTTGTAGTTTCACTAGGATTTTTCCGTTATAGCTTTTTGTGTTTGCCCACTTGCAACTTTTCTGCAGCTATATATTTTAGGTATGTCATGTGTAATATAGCCAAGAGCATATAGCCAAATTCTGTATGTTAAAAATGATCTCTGACAGCCTTGGGTTAGCTGTAGAACTATTTTTTTCTTACTCTGGTTTTCATGTTTTATAAACTTGAGTTATTCAAGTAAGTCTTTCATGATTTTGCCTATTCTGAAGTCTCCTTAACAGTATGTATTTTATATATTTCTTTGAATTGACTCAACTTGAAATAAAATTTCAACAGGTGTTACCTAGAGACCTTGTCCTAAATAATTGTATCAATTAGGTCACAGGTTTAATGAAATAAATACAAATGTGTATGTGACTTAAAGTGTATGAAACTAAATATGTAAGTTTTGAAAGGCAAAAATTGTCCATTACCACCTGAAAGGTCCGAGGGTACCTGCAGAAGGCATACCATTCTTTAAGAAGCCTGGAAAGTCTATAATCTTTTATTTTCTAAAATAATTTCTAAAGTAAGAGCTGTTTACGGAAGCTTATTGAGATCAGGCAAGACTCACGAAAGCTTTTGCGTGTGTAAATACACATGACAAAATTAACAGCCAAGGGCATCTGGGGCAGAGGGCATGGAGGGTAGACAAGCAATGAAACCAGAGCTAGGAAAGGCACATTATGCAGCCGTCCGCTAGTCAGAGGCTCCTTATTGTAGCTTTGTAGAAAAATGAGCAGAAGCCGAAGCATGACTATTTAGTAGTTATAATACCAGGAGATAAAACACCCGTCAGACATTCAGAAAGAACACGGGCGTTGCTGCGGTTGAAGGACGAGGAAATGCCTGCCGTGGGTCTCCGTGGAGAGCCACTGTGTGGGCTTGGCTTGGGAAGGGCGTGGGGTGAGCACCCTGGGTTCACCTGCCCGTGCCCTAAAGCCTCAGTGTGAAGCTGTGGGTCAGGCCGGTGCGGGCGATCCCGGCTGCTCTCAGAGGGTAGAAGAAGTGCAGGGAAGCCCCTTCCCTTGGCGCCGCTGATCCTATGGACCCACGAGGGTCCCGAGGGCAGAGGGTCCCCAGGGTGGAGGACCATGCACCCAGCTTGGAAGAGGCCCGGTGTGCTGAGAGCTCCAAGTCCCCCTTGACCTGCACGGGCAGTGTAGCTCCTCCAGTTTGCTGGTTACTTGCAGGGTCAATTAGGCCAGCCCTGGCTAGGTTTAAGATCTAGCTGGGAAAGCTGAGACCCCTGACAAGGCTGTGGACCCAAATAAAAGGCTCCACGGGAGAAACCAGACCCAGAGCCACTGGCCAGGGTGGAGATGGCAGTGCCGCGGTCTGGAGCCTCTGAGCCGGGCCTCCCTGCTCAGCGTCCGGGTTCTCTTCTCTGAAATCAGCCCTGGGAAACCCTGAGTTCCAGGGCTGTGGGCACTCATTTTTACATTTCTTTTCATTTGTTTCAAAATAGACCCTTTTTTCTTACTGAAAAAGACGATTTAAACTATGCAGAAATAACAGATCAAAATACACATATTCCTCTCCATTGTTCCCATTTGTTTCCCAGAATTACTCTTCTGGCACGCACCACAGACACACAACATACGTGGACACAAATACACAAAGTATACCCATAGCTCACACACACACACAACACACATGCACGCTCACACACAACACCCACATATGTATGTACATACGCACGGTCACACCTATACTCACATGAACATACACACTTTTCTTTTAAATACAAATTATATCCTATTATATATGTTTTTCTTTGGCTTGTTCACAAGTTTAGCTCCAAGCGGGGCCTTAGCCCGCTAGTCACCATGCTGTCCAAATGCCACCTGACCTGGACACCCAGAACTTGGCTTTTTTTGTCAAGCCAGCCTGGTTCTGTCCATGTTCTCCCACTTAATTAGCCCTGCGACAAAGGGTCAGGTTCTTGTACTTTTTTTTTTTTTTTAATTTTATTTTACTCTCCTATTAATTAAGATGCTATTGCTATTTGGTACATTTTAGATTCTTTTTTTGTAAATATTTAGCACTTTGCCTGGCTCATAGTTGAAGATGTATTAATAGCCAACCTTATTATTACATTTAATATTCCTTTTATGTCCTAAATTTCAAAACAACTGTAAGATTATTGTCCAAAATTTTTTGTGTGATAAATTCTCTTAGTTATTTCCTGAAGGGACTGGGAAAATTCTTCAGATATTTTGGAGACTATTGCCATTTTCTTCCCACACATTGTGGTTTTTTTTTTCTGTGTCTGTGTTTTTCCTTATTCAAGTCGTGTAGAATCCATGTGAAAGTCCCCACGTAGCCTCTGTGTTTGGTATACATCCTGAGCTCTACCTTCCTGTCCTCTACTCCTGTCAGTTGGACTCTAGAGCCCTCCAAATTCCCAGACTGTTAGGTGGTTAAGGGTCTTTGTGAAGAATTTCCAGGTATGTGGGTTCAATGAATATTGTGGAATGGATCCTGGGACTTGTTGGTTCACTGGAATGACCAAAATCTCTTTTCCCTGAGAAGGTAGTGAGAATTTGGTTCAAGGGCGCCTATCCAGTGAGAAATGGCTCAAATTCTCCTCTTGAAACTAGTCTAGCCTATGTTATTATATTATAACAACCACATGTTGTTGAGTTCTGTCTATAGGCTTGAATTTTTATTTACTTTGCACAAAGGTCACCTAGTATATTTTACTTTTAAATAATTTGACTAATATTGGTTATAATTTTGACCAAGTGTGTTGAATCTGGAAGCACACTAGCATCCAGAAGTGGTTATAATTTGTGCTATCTCAAATCTGTGTGGAGTATTGGCAAGAGAGAAGCATAAAGGTAGAGCATGGAGGAGCTGGGGCTGCTGGAAAAAAGAGGAATGGCTCATCTTCTGACATTCAATGAGCGAATTGCAAAATGCAGCTCCAGCAAATTAATATGCATTTTGATTGTGATTTCTCAGCTGATGGCTGAATGAATTTGAGACAGTCACCACTGTGGGGTGTGTATGTGTATATTTGAAATTGGTTTCTTCTTTTTGCCATCAACAATTAGTTCATTGGTAAAAAGAACTAGAGGAGGATGGGTGGGTAAAACTCAAAACATGATTGAATTGCAGGACTTGGCTTTAACTGCCACGCCCCAGGCTTGGCCACAGAACTCCAAACCAAACACAGTCCAGGAATCCCTGTGTCTTAATGATGACCTCTGCACTCCAGGCACAGAAGCGATACGATCTTTGAAAACCCAGGCCTTTAAAGAGGCTGCAGAGGGAAGAACAATGCTTGGATTTTTCCAGGGCAGGATGTGTGGGCTGAATGGCATTTTATTTTATTTTTCCTCTACTTCCTGAATATGTAGGTAACAGTTGTGGCCCCAGGGGCTTGTGGTGGGGGTGGAGCTGCAGTCACTTACTGACCCACTTGGGCACTTGTGCAGTGAGAGGCCCATCTGGGCTCGGTGTCCAGGAGCGAGGCAAGGACGCCTGGCCCCAGCTAAGGCTCGGGGAGCTGCACGCTTAGGTACCTGGAGTGCACTTTCCATCTGCAGCCAGCACCTTGGCTGCTGGGTGACAGGACTTAGAGAGGATTTCACATCAGTGCAGCAAGGAAGAGAAAGCCTTGATGAGCTGAGTGCGGCTGTGGAGTGATTTAAGAAGGGCCTTGAAAAGACTGACCAGTCTTAAACGCTTCACATCCACTGGTGAACAGGGTGCACTGTGATGGCCATCTTTGGTTTGGTCTGAGTCCGAGAAGGTCTCATCCTCTAGATCACAAAGTGGTTGCACACTTTTGAAAGGCACTGGCCATGTGGGGCATGTGACAGTTGACACTAGTGGCAGATAGAGTTGCTGGAGAAGAGAGGAGAAGGAAGAAGTTCAACCACAGAAGAATGATTGCCAATAGGCAACCAAAGGCATTGAGGAATCTGGAGTCTCCTTCACCCCTGCCAAGAATCACACTCAGTTAAATTCGGCCCAGAAATTGCAAGTCCTAAGAATATCAGGACCACTGAAAGCAGGGTCAGGAGTCTCCCCCAAATAGGCAATTAAACTATTTCCTGTAAGCAGTAAATATTGCTCTTCTCTATCCTACCGGGCAGGCATCAGTCTCTTAGGGTTATTGGAAAAGATCAAACAAAATGACTAATGCTTTCTGTAAACGTTTCCCTCCTTTTCTTATATTTCTTTAACTGTACAAATCATCAGAGGTAAAGGAGGAAATGTACATTTACTTGCACTTTGAAGAAAGTGCAAGTAAACTTCCATGACCTTGGATTAGGCAATTGTATTTAGACATGACACCAAAAACACAAGCAATAAAGGAAAAAAAATGATAAATTTAACTTCATTAAAATAAATTATGCTTTGAAGGACACTATCAAGAAAATGAAAAGATAGCTCTCAGGATGAGAGAAAATATTTGCAAGTCATATATCTAATAAGGGACTTGTATCCATAATATATAAAGAACTCTTAGCATTCAGTAAAAAGACAAGTAACCCAATCAAAAATTGGCAAAGGACTTAGGTAGACATTTATGCAAATAAAATATGCAAATGGCCTAGTGGCAAATAAAAAGGTGCTCAAGATCATTAGCCATTAGGGAAATACAAATTGAAGATACAGTGAGATACCACCTAACACCAATTAGGATGGCTGTAATAAAAAAGATGGATAGCAACAAGTATCAGCAAGGATGTGGAGACATTGGAACCCTTGTGCATTTGCCAGTGGGAATGTAAAATTGGGCAGCCCCTTTGGAAAACCGTTTGATAGTTCCATAAAATATTTCAAGTAGAGTTACCATATGTAGTAGTTTGAGGTTTTTGTGGGCTCTAGAAAATGATGTCATTAAATTAATTCATTGCTATGGGTATGAATCTATTGTAGGTGGGAACTTTTGATTAAATCATTTCAGTAAAGGACCTTTGATTAGATCACTTCAGTAAGGCATGACCCAGGGTGGATCTTAATCCTTTTACTGGAGTCCTTCATGAATGGGGTGAATGTAGAGAGAGGGGACTGCACAGACAGAGAGAAACCTCCAGAACCCGAGAGAGAAAAAGCCATGAGGGCAAGGAGCAGAAATCACCAGAACCCAGGTGAGAAAGCCACAGGAGCAGAAGGAGCCAGGGGAAGCCAGAAGCTGCAAGCAGTGGAGCCAGAGGAGATGGGAGAGCCAATGGATCTGCCATCATGCCCTGCGCTGTGACAGGAGTCCAGGATTGCCAGCAGCTGTGTCTTTGGAAAGACACCTTTGCCTGATGCCTTCATTTAGACACTTTTCTCAGCTTTGGAACTGTAAGATTTATAAATTAATAAATCCCCATTGTACAGGTCAGCCCATTTCTGGCATCCTACTTTTGGCACCTTCTGGCAAACTCAAACACCACATGACCCAGCAATGCTACTCCTCGGTTTAAACACAAGAGACCTGAAAACATACATCCACACAGAAACGTGCTCAGGTGTTCATAGCAGCATTACTTGTAATAGCCAAAAAGAGAAAATAACTTAGAAGTCCGTGAACTGAGGAATGGCTAAATAAAATGTGGTATATCTGTACAATGAACTATTTCTCTGTAATAAACAGGATTGAAGACGATACGTGCTACAACATGGGTGGACCTTGAAAGCATCTTGCTAAATGAAAGAAGCCAGACACAGAAGGTCACATATCCTCTGACTCCATCATGTGAAACATCCTGAATAGGCAAATCCATAGAGACAGGAAGTAACTTTGTGGTTGGCAGGGACCAACAGGCTGCTTGCTTGTGGTATAGAGATTCTTTTCTTGGGATGACGAAATGCTTGGATTTAGATAGTGGTGATAGTTACACAACTTTGTCAATATGCCAAAAGTTGAATTATACAGTTTAAAAAGGGGTCTATCGGAACCTCTTATATTTTTTAATGTAACATTTTTCTCTGGTCTATGTATCTTTTTAAAAAAAGGCAATTAAGTAAAAAAAATTTTTTTTTTTTTAAAAAATGGTGACTTCATGGTAGGGGAATTATACTTCATTTTTAAAAAAACAATAGGGAAAGAAGACACCGTGCATGCACAAGCTGTTTGTAAAGAAGACGGGGGGAGTATTATTTAAAGACAAAAGCTGTGGATCTCTAATCAAATATTTTGGCCAAAAAAGTGTATATTTTAGGGGGTATTGCTGGTGATGGGCATGTATATGACTCACCGAACTATTTCAGTGCTCTCCAGTGGATCACTTGATGAGGATTCAGTGAAGCCAGGGCCCAAGTGCAGGGGAGCCTTCCACAGCTGTGCCCTCCAGGCCGAGCCTCGGGGGGGGGGGTGCCTCCCACTCCTCAGTTGCAGCGTCAACCAATCAAGGAGCAAACAGGGAAGCCTCAGAAGGAAGGGGAGCATCCTCCCCCCAACCCCTCTCCTATTAGAAGAGCATTCCACCAGCAGGTCTGTGTAGTGGGGTTGGCCCCTCCAATTTAAAGACGATATTGAAGGTGTCTCCACGGCGCTGCCATTCCTCACTGCAAAGAGTCTGAGAGTGGCAGGATGCCAGCCTGGTTTATGGGGTCATAATGCTGCTCGGAGATGTCCAGGCCAGCTTTCAGCTCTGCTCAGAGCCCAGCCTCCTGCCCAGCCGGCTCCCCCTCTGTGCGAAGGTCGGAGGTTGTGAGTGAGGGCAACAGCCAGAGGACGCCGTCTCCAGGAGCACAGCCCTGGGCCACTTCTGGCCGTCTGGGCAGTGTGCAGTCCCAGGGGCAGAGGCGCAGGGCCGCCAAGTTCCATCCGAAAGCAGCTGATTTTCAGATACTCCAGATAAATCAATCAGAACCCATTGGGAAAATAAGAAAGGAAGTGACGACCTGTTAGGCGTCTGGGGACGCCATGCCGTGTGGAGGTTGAGTCATGGTGAGATGAGTAATGCCGAGAGGAAACAAATGTACAGAGGCTTGTGCAGATCCAGGCGAGGAGGTTGTGGGGTGAGGGGGGATGGGGCCAGAGGCTAAGGTTTGGGGTGGTCTTCCCGGAACTCCCTCATCACTGGTCATAATCTCCATGCAGTGCCTCGTCATGATGAATTTTGCCCAAGTGGATTGGTGGATTAATTGCTTCCCACGGTGGTTTGCCTTTGAGACTCTGTCCTACTGCCAAGGATGTGGCTCTCTCGAGTCCCATGCGAGGTTCTTCTGGCCCCAGATCTTACTAGGGGAGAGGGAGGTTGCAAGAGGGAGCTGCCAAGCCTGGCCAGCTTTCCCACAAGTGGTGTTAATAGAAATCGAAGAGGCAAAATGTAAGTTGATCCATAAATTTGCAGTGTTTAGAGGATTAATGAGGACAATTTGGGATTAATCATGAAACACAACCATTGAGACAAAAAAAGGCACTGCCCTAGGAATGGTTTAATAACTTTGAAAAGAAAGGGAAACCGTACAGCAGTAGGTTTGCCTTCAAGCTCTAACCTCCACCCTGGGATGTGCCTGTCTTAAATATCCCAGGGAGAGTGAAATGGACATGTGGACCGCTCTCTTCCAGGTCCTGAGTTTGCCAAATCCAGCGGGGAAGGTGGGTACACAGTTACCCTTGGGCCATGTAAAGGCTGGTCCTGCTTTGGAAACCCGGTGCCAGCATGAGCCCTGGCTGCTGTAAGTCCAGGGGCACGAGCAGCTGCTCAGACCACGAGCAGACACCCCCGTGGCTGGTCCAGCACCCGTGAGCATGACCCGGAGGGGGAGGCAGCTGGCAGTTCTGGGCTGCAGCCCTGGTGCCATGGGATTTCTCTGTTGGAAATTGATCCTTCCTTGATAGACATTCTCGGGATCATTAGTCTTTTGATAGATTTCTCCAAAAGGAGAAGACTTAGCATTCAAGTCTGGGCTGAAAGACTCCTCTCCTTGTGATTCACAAATCACCTTTCTCAAAGGAAGGTATTCTTCAGAGAAGGGGATTACACTTGAAAGAACCAGGGAACACTTGCAAATAAGTTGTAGGCATGGGCATAATGGTGGTAAACAAACAGCTTATCTGGTTGTGGAAGGAAAGTGGGAAAGAGGAGGCATGCTGGTGGGAGGGAATTTGTCTAGTTTCTTTAGCTTTCTTTCTTTCTTGCTCTTAAACAATTCAACTTTATTGACATGTAATTTACTTACAATAAAATGTGCTCATTTTAAATGTGATCAATATGATCAGTTTTGACAAATGTATTCACCCATGTAACCATCACTCAAATCAGGACATACAATATCACCCACACCCCCAGAAAGTTCCCTTGTGTTCATTTCCTATCAAACTTAACTGCTCAACCCACTGCCGACCACTGATTTGATAGATAAGAATTGGCACATGTACATTTTTGTATCAGTGAAATAATACGTACGCTCTTTTGCTCAGCATATTTTTGAGGTTCATTCATGTTTTGGGGTGTAGCAGAAGCTTATTCCTTTCTATTGTGTAGGAGTATTCCACTGTATGGCTATACTGCAATGTGTTTATTATCAGCTGACAGACTTTGGGTTGTTTCCAGTGTGGGGATTTACAGATAAAGCTGCTGTAAGCATTCATCTACAAATATCTGTGTAGCTATATACATTTTTTTTAATACACTTAAAAAAATTTTTTAAAGATACGTAGATTACAAAAATGTTACATAAAAAATATAGGGGATTCCCCTATGCTCTGCTCCCTTCTCCTCCCACATTTTCCCACATTAACAACATCATTAGTATGATACATTTGTTACAATTGATGAACACATTTTGGAGCATTGCCACTAAGCATGGATTAGAGTTTACATTGTAGTTTGCACTTTCTCCCACACAATTTTGTAAATTAAGGCAAGATATATAATGGGTTATACCTGTCATTGCATTGTCATTCAGGACAATTGCCAAGTCCTGAGAATGCCCCCATATTACCTCTTTTTACCTCTCCATGCCTTCAGAACCTCCAGTGATCACTGTCTCCCCATCAGTGATATACGTTCTCCCATTGCTAGAATCACAATAAGTCTATAGTAGAACACCAGTGAGTCTATTCTAGTCCTTCATTCATTCTCTAATCCTGGGGATTCTGGGATGGTGATGCCCACTCTACCTCTAATTGAGGGGGGGGGGGCTTAGATCCCATGGGGCAGATAGATTGGACTATTTTGTTTTTAGTTGTACACTCTCTCTGCTTCTTGGGATAGTTGTTGTTCATCATCATCTCCTTGTTAGTTGTCCTGGGTGAGTCTAATGAACTGAAGAGTAGGTGTTGCAACTATTGAGATTCAGGGCCAGCTGGCACATGGACAACCCAAAGATTTAAGTCTCTTGGATGTATTCCTACCAATTCTAGTATGAACTATAGGTTCAAATAGAAGGGGCAGAAGAGTCATGTGTAGGGAAACCACAACTGAGGCCAACTCTGTCACAATGGAGCATAAATTCCAAAGTAGGACCCACTGGCAGGGCACCAAACTCCTGAGCTGTCTGCTCTGCCTATAGTGTCTGAATGTCTCCAGAGCCCTTAGGAGCCCCACTATTTGAGGCAATATGTACTTTTGCAGTCAATGAGATCCTGCTGAGATGTGTATAAGCATAACCTCTGGAATGACCTCAGCCATATAAATCATTTGTCTTTACCTTTTCCCCCTTTTTGATCAAGGTCTTTTTCCAGTTGCAATGCTAGTTGGTGCTTGGAAGAAAGTAAGCTCTCAGTGCTACGGAGGCTTATCCCCAGAAGTCATGTCCCACACTGGGGATAAGGTATTGCATTTATATGCTGAGTTTGGCTTAGAGAGAGACCATATTTGAGCAACAAGCAGGCTCTCAGGATGTGATGCCTAGGCATACTATAATACTAGGCTAAGTTTCAATTTTAAAAGTAAAGGTTCATAAGTACAGTCATCAATATCAAGGGCCTGTCAATGGACCATTCTCCTTCACTAATTATGCCCCTGTACTTGTGAATGTAGCAGAGCTCCCCAAGATGGGAATTTGATATTCTTTCTGTTACTGTGTGACTCTCCACCCACTGTGACAATGCCCCACAAACACTTGAACACATTTATGTGCCTTATAAGCATTCCCTTGGTGAACTTTCCCCCATGTATCCCCCATCACTGACACTCCACCAAGGATTCTCCCATCACAGTTGTAACCCTTCTGTGATCCCAAACTTCTTCAAAAATGAAGCCAACAAAATAACCAAATATAAGTAATAAGAAAATGAAATAATAGTTTTAAAATTAAGAAATGAAACAAAAACATTTTAAAAATTGAAATAAAAAATTATGAGAAAAATATTTAAAAAAATTTTTGATGTTATGTCTTTTATCACTGTAAGATCTGTTGACTTTTATGTATAGTGACATTTTCTTCAGTTTATTCCCCCAGGGTCTTATTTTTTTTTGTTTTGTCTTCAAAGAAGCTTTACGTTATAGAAAAGAGACTTACAGAATATAGGGGATGCCCATATACCCAACATCCTTCCTCTTCCCCTTTCCCCTATTAAAAATTTTTTACATGTGGATGGTACATTTGTCACAATTGAGGTACAAATGTTGAAACATTGCTACTAACCATGGTCAATGATTTACAGTATGGTTTACATTTTGGATCATACACTTTTATAAATTTTGACGAAATTTAACTTGCAAGATCATGTGGGACAATTCTATCACCCCCAAAATGCCCCGTGTTTTATCTATTCTATTTCTCCCTCCCTCATCCCCTTGGGACACACAGCAAACACCAAGCTTCACTCCTTGAAGAACAGGATGCATAGTTACTTGCAAAAATGTTGAGGCTTGACATACTGGCCTGTCCTCCCCTATTAGGCATTGCCTATGCTCTCAAGAGACTCCCACGCCTCTATATTTGAGAATGTAACAGTATTCCCCAGGATGGGAGTCCAACATCTTCCCTCTTATTATGTGGGTCTCCACCCACTGATACAACCCACTATGACAAGAGGAACAGTCACACAATCCCTAGTGGCCTGCCCCAGGTATTCCCTGTCCCACTTGTCCCGCCTGCCCTGCCCTGTGCTATTTTCCAAAAGAACTTTCCTAACATTGTAGTTTCAACCACATACCTGCAAATCCACAGAGTTCATTTGCTCCCTCCCCCAACCCTCCACCCAGTTCCATGGACAGGTCCAACCCACCCTCCATACTCTACCCCCCTCACAAACCAACACTGCCCAACCCAATAGCACCACTGTCATGCCCACCAATTGAGAAACAGCGCTTCTACCTTATCATAGATTTTGCCCATATGGGCATTGGCTCACAACCTTCTTCTCCCTTTCTGTCTCCTGTAAACCTATCTTCCAGTCTAGCTCTATGAGTCTCCTCAATTTGCTTAATTCATATCAGAGAGGTCATGTAATATTTGTCTTTCAGTGCCTGACTTGCTTCACTCAACATAAGGTCTTCAAGATTCATTCATGTTATCCCATATGTTAATATGCATTCCTTCTAACAGCTCAATAATATTCCATTGTATGTATATACCACAATTTGTTTATACATTCATCTGTTGATGGACATTTAGATTGTTCCCAAATTTGGCAATAGTGAATAATGCTGCTAGAACATTGATGTACATATATCTATTCATGCCCCTGCTTTCATTTCTTCTGGGTATATACCCAGCAGTGGGAATGCTGTATCGTATGTCAGTTCTATAGTTAGATTCCTGAGGAACCACCAAACTGTCCTCCACAGTGGTTGTACTATTCTACATTCCCACCAGCAGTGGATGAGGATTCGTATTCCTCTACATCCTCTCCAACATTTGTAGTCCTCTGTTTTTTTAATGGCCACCAGTTCAATGGGTGCAAGATGGTATCTCATTGTAGTTTTGATTTACATTTCCCTAATAACTAGTGATGTTGAGCATCTTTTAATGTGCTTTTTAGCCACTTGTGTTTCTTCTTTGGAGAAGTATCTATTCAAAGCACTTGCCCGTTTTAAAATGGGTTGTCTTTTTATTTTCGAAGTGCAGAATTTCTTTATAAATGGTCGTTATTAGGCTCCTATCAGATATATGGTACCAAATATTTTCTACTATTGAGTAGCTGCCTTTTTACTTTCTTGACTAAGTCCTTTGAGGTGTAAAAGTTTTTAATTTGAGGAGGTCCCATTTATCTCTTTTTTCTTTCACTGCTTGTGCTTTGGGTATAAAGTTCATGAAACCACTTCCTAATACTAGATTCTGTAGATGCTTCCCTTCACTATCTTCCAAGATCTTTATGTCTTATCTCTTATATTTAGATCTTTGATCCTTCTTGAGATAATTTTTATATATGGTGTGAGATGGTGTTCCTCTCTTATTCTTTTGAATATATGAAATATATATCCAGTTCTCCAAGCAACATTTGTCGAAGAGGCCATTTTCTCCCAGTTGAATGGACTTGGTAGCCTTGTCAAAATATCTTTTGATTGTATATGTGAGGATCTATATCAGAACTCTCAATCTGGTTCCATTGGCCAGAATATCCTTGTGCCAATACCATGCAGTTTTGACCACTGTAGCTTTGTAGGATGTTTTAAAGTCAGGTAATGTGATTCCTCTGATTTCATTTTTCTTTTTCAGTATGACTTTGGCTATTCAGGGCTTCTTGCCCTTGCAAATAAATTTCATAGTTAGCTTTTCCAGTTCAGGAAAAAATGCTGTAGTAATTTTTATTGGGATTGCATTAAATCTGTAGATAAGTTTGGGTAGGATAGACATCTTGATGTTTAGTCTTCCTATCCATGAATAGGGAATATTCTTCCATTTATGTAGGTCTTTTTTGATTTCCTTGGACAGTGTTGTTTAGTTTTCTGCATAAAAATCATTTACATCTTCAGTTAAATATATTCCTAGGTATTTGATTCTTTTAGTTGCTATTGTAAATGGTACTTTTTCTTGATTTCCTGCTCATATTGCTCATTATTGGTGTCAGAAATGCTACTGATTTTTGCACATTGATTTTATAATCTGCCACTTTACTGAACTCATTTATAAGCTCTAGAAGCTTTGTTGTGGATTTCTCAGGGCTTTTTATGTATAGGATCATGCCATCTACAAGTAGTGGCATTTTTACTTTTTCCTTTCCAATTTGGATGCCTTTTATCTTTTTCTTTCCTAAATACTTGCTTGAGCAAGTACTTCTAACATTATGTTAAATAAGAGCAGTGAAAGTGGGTGTCCTAGGATTATTCCAGATTTTACAGGGAAAGTTTTAGAATTCCACCATTAAATATGATGTTAGCTGTGGGTTTTTCATATAAACCCTTTATCATGTTGAGGAAGTTTCTTCTCTTCCTATTTTTGGAAGTGTTTTTATCAGGAAAGGGTGCTCTATTTTGTTGGTTGCTTTTTTTGCATCTACAGAGATGACCATGTGTTCCTTTTCTTTTGATCTGTTTTTGTGGTGTGTTACACTGATTGACTTTCTTATGTGGAACCATCCTTGCACACCAGGGGTGAAGCCCACTTGTTCGTGGTGTGTAATTCTTTTGATGTGTTGTTCAATATGATTAGCAAGTATTTTGTTGAGGATTTTAACATCTAGGCTCATTAAAAAGATTGGTCTATAGTTTTCCTTTCTTGTAGCCTCTTTGTGTGGTTGTGGTATTAGGGTGATTTTGGCATCATAGGATGAGTTAGGCAATGCTCCCTCCACTTCTATTTTTTGGAAGAAGAGTTCAAGCAGGGTTGGTGTTAGTTCTTTCTAGAATGTTTGGTAGAATTCATTTGTTGAGCCATCTGGTCCTGGGCTTTTCTTAGTTGGAAGGTTTCTGATGACTTTTTCTACCTCGTCACTTGTGATCAGTCTGTTGAGTTCCTCAATTTCTTCTTTCATCAATATAGGCAGCTTGTATGTTTCTAGGAATTTGTCCATTTCCTCTAAGTTATCCCTCCTCTTGGCATACTTCCTGTTGGCATACAGTTTTTCTAAGTATCCTCCTATGATACTTCCTCATTTCTTATTTATGTATTTATTTATTGCATCTTCTCTTTTTTTTCTTTCTTAGTCTAGCTAAGATTTGTCAATTTATTAATATTCTCAAAGAACCAGCTTTTGATTTGTTCTTTTTCTCTTGTTCTTTTTTTCAATTTTATTTAGCTCTGCTCTAATCTATTATTTCCTCCTTTCTACCTCTTTTGGGCTTAGTTTGTTGTTCTTTTTCTAAATCCTCCAGGTGTGCAGCTGGGTCTTTGTTTTTAGCTTTTTCTTCTTTTTTAATATAGTCATTTATGGCTATGAATTTTCCTCTTAGTACAGATTTTGCTGCATCCCATAGGTTTTGATAGGTTGTGATGTCATTTTCATTTGTTTCATGGTAGTTGATTTCTTTTGCAATTTCTTCCCTGACCCATTGATTATCTAAAAGTGTGTTGTTTAACTTCCATATCTTGGTGCCTAATCTGCTTCTCTATCCCTTACTTATTTCTAGCTTCATTCCATTGTGGTCAGAGAAATTCCTTTATATAATTTCAATCCTTCTGAATTTACTGAAAGTTGTTCTGTGTCCTAGCATGTGGTCTATCCTGTAGTATGGTCCATGTGTGCTTAAGAAGAATATATATCCTACTGTATTTGGGTGTATTATTCTGTATATGTCTATTAGGTCCAGATCCTCTAATGCATTATTCAAGGTCTCTGTTTCTTTATTGATTGATTCTCTGTTGAGATGTTCTGTCTAATGGTGATAATGGTGTATTAAACTCACCCAGTATAATTGTAGAGGCACCTATTTCTCCACTTAGTTTTTCCAGCATTTGCCTCATGTATTTTGAGGTGCCCTGATTAGGTGCATATATATTTTTGATTGTTCTTTCTTCTTAATATATTACCCTTTTATTAATATGTAATGTCCTTCTTTGTCTCTTATAATAGTTTTTCATTTAAAGTCTACTTTATCTGATATTAGTATAGCTATTCCTGCACTTTCCTGATTATTGTTTACATCTAAAATTGTTTTCCAACCATTCACTTTCAGCTTCTTTGTGTCCCTGGTCTATGTGTGTTTTTTATAGACAGCATATAGATGGGTCATATTTCCTTTTCCATTTTGCCAATCTGTTACTTTTTATTGGAGAGTTGAATCCATTAATAGTCAATGTTATTACTGTCAAGGAATTACTTACATTAACCACATTTTCTTTAGTTTTATGTATGCCATATATTGTTTTATCTCTATTTTGATTTTTTTTATTCTTACACTCTCCTCCAACTCTCTCCTTTTTTATCCTTTCAACTTGCAGAACTCCCTTTAGTATTTCTTGAAGGGCAGGTTTCTTATCAACATACCCTCCTAATTTCTGTTTATTGGTGAATATTTTGAACTTGCTCTCATTTTTGAATGTCACCTTTGATGGACAGAGGATTCTTGGCTGCAAATTGTTTTTTTTTTTTTTAGTACCTTAACTATATCATACCGCTCCCTTCTTGCCTCCATGGTTTCAGATGAGAAATCAGCACTTAATCTTATTGTACATCCCTTATATGTAATGGGTCTCTTTTCTCTTGCTACTTTCAGTAGTCTCTCTTTGTCTTGACCATTGTACAATTTGACAAGTATATGTCTTGGGGTAGACTGGTTAGGATTTATGCTGTTTGGGGTCTGCTGCACTTCCTGGACATGTATTCCATGGCCCTCAATAGAGTTGGGAAATTTTACCCCATTATTTCCTCAATACTCCTCCTGCCCCCTTTCCTTTCTCTTCTCCCTCTGCAATGCCTATAATGTGTATGTTTGTTGTTTCATGTTGTCATTCAAGTCTCTAAGTCCCTGCTGGATTTTCCTATCTTTCTATCTGTCTGTCTTATTTCAACTGTACTGTCTTCCACATCAGTGATTCTTTCCTCTGCCTTTTCAAATGCTGTTATGTGCTTCCAGTTTATTTTTTGATTTCTTGCATTTTTCCATTCATCACTATCAGGTCTGTTATCTTTTTACATATGTTTACAATTTCTTCAGTATGTCCCCCCATTGTCTTCTTAATATCCTTTATCTCTTCCTTCACTTCATTAAGTTGATTTATGATATGTTTTTGGACATCCTTGATTAGTTGTTCCACAATCTGCTGTGTCTCCTCCTGTGTTTTAGTTTGTTTGTTAGACTGGGCCGTGTCTTCCTGCTTCTTAGTATGGCTTGTAATTTTCTGTTTGTGTCTGGGCATCTGTTTATCTTGATGTGTTTATTTGGTTGGTTAGCTTCTCTTTATGCTTCAAGGTTTTATTTTGTTTTTTTGTTTTTTGATTTTTGTTTTTTTTGTTTTCTTTTCCAGTAAGGTTTTATTATTAGCTATGTCATGATCAGGATCCCAGGGGGAGGGTCACCATGTACCTAGGTCCCCCTTCTCCACCCTGGGAGAAGGATGAAGGACAGGGAAAAAGTGCAATGGATAGTTCAGATCTTCCCAGGAAATGTGCCTTCTGTCCTGCTATTGTCCCAGGCTGACACCCAAGATAAAGGGCAGTGGGACTTACACACATGCCAGTACCATGCACACACGGCGACATCACCTCCTTTAGCAGTCATTGTCTTCTCACAATGGTGGAAGTCCAGGTAGTCCTGCCAACAGTTCCTGGTTTGCTTCTGGTTGGGCAGGCGGCTGTCAGTGGGGACAGTTCGGTAGTGTCTGCTTTTGGCCTTGATGTCTTCTCCCATGGTGCTGACTGCTAAGGTGACCCTGAAGTCGCTTGAAGCTCAGTGTGGCCCTCAGCCTAGACGTTGGTCTCTACCGGAAGCAGAACTCAGCTGTTGTTCTTTTACATCATAAGGTTAATTTTTGATACTTTGGTTCCTTTTATTTTATATCCTGAAGTTATCGGTGTTCCTTTGGAAAAAATATTAGGACAGGAGAAAAGGAAAGAGATACAAAGATAAAAAGAATAATAGCAATAATAATACAAAAATGTAGAAGAGGAACTGTGCCAGAGCTAGAAAACTAAGTAATATGTCTAAAGAATCATAAAAACACAAAGGAATAAGAACAAAGAGATGTGGAATAGAGAAAATGAAACAAGAAAGAAAACAGAGAGGGAAAAAATAGAATGAATTAATAGGCCAGACAGATGAGTATAGAATAGAAGGAAAGAAAAAAAAGGAGAGAGAGAAAAGGAAAAATGAAGACCAAATAAGAAGTGATGGAATGGAAGATAAGTAGTAGAAGTCAGAATACAGAAAAATGAAGGAAAGAAGATAAATAAAGTACTTTGAAAAAATAAGTAAAAGAAAAAAATGAAACATAGAAAGGGAAAACACCAAATAAGAAACAGCACAGCAATGGAGAAACAACGCTGAAAAACAGCCTTCCCTCGTAGGCCCCTGGGGGCCTTCCCAGGCTGCTCATCAGTTAATCTCCGTGCAGCCTGCCCTCCACGGGTGATGTGTCCAGGTTTAATGAATACAATAGAGGAAAAAGAAAGAAGAAATGCAAAAAAATGTAAAACAAAATGGTAGTAACTCAGTCTATAATTTTCCTATCTTAATTTGCTAGCTGTGTGCCTTCTCTCTCCCTGGGGACTGGAATCAGTGACCTCGGACCAGTGACCTTGACTCAGCAACCTCAAACTGCCCACCTTTTACATATAGGCAGGAATTCCCCAGCTGCACTAAGCAGCTCTATAGCACACATAGGCTTTTTTAGCGTATCTGGCTCTTCCTGCCCCCGTTTTCCTTAGGTGAATTGACTTCTAACAGTTTTCAGGGGTTAAGTTGGGTGCCTGTCTCTGCCCCTCCCTGACCAGGCTCCTCCCTCCCAGGGTGGCCGGGTGTGCCATCTGCCCGAGCAGATTCCTTCCTCCTCTCTCCTCAGGGCCACCTCGGTGCTGGTGTCCTCCCCAAAAGTCAAAGGGGGCTCAGTTGTCCAAACCCATGAAAAGGAAACCTTTTTCCACCCTCTGCCAGACCCATCTTCCTCCCAGGGAATGCTCCCTCCCACTCACCTGGCTGGTGAGAGCCGGGGCGTCCTCGGAGCCTATTTGCCTAGAGGGTGGGCTTAGTCACCTGCAGTTACCAGCCACAGGGGCAAGCAAATCACGGGTTTTCCCTTGGGCTCTTTATCTTTTTGTCCAGCTTCCTCCAGATGGATACCCTGAAGCCTCCTGCTCTGTGGATTCCCAAAACAGCTCACTCAGGTAGAATTTTGCCCCTTCCATTTTTTGCAAAAGAGCTGGGCAGTGCCTACCTTTATTGACACCATTTTCCTGGAATTCTAGATGTATACTTTTATTTCTGGGTCGTGTGGTCAGGGTCATGCTTCCCTTTATATGAACCTGCACAACTATTTTCTGCAGTGGTCCTGCCATTTTCTATCCCACCAGTTCTTTGTGAGAGGAATCCTGCTTCATAAAGTTTTATAGAACATAAACATTTGGAATCTACTATCTGACTTTTCTCCTAATTTCAGAATCCTCTTAGAGTCATTTCTGGTAGCTCTCACTAGACAGTGTCTCCCGGCATTTTTGTTGGTTTTAATGACCATGTTCAAAAGGACCTGAAATTAGAGACAACACTGCATGTTTAAAATATTTGCAGGTGAGTCTTCTGTAAGGAAGTACGTACTTGACAGTGACCCTATGCCACTGCGCGTCTGCCCTGCTTGTGAAATGGCCTGGCGTGTCCTGGCCAGTTGGGACTCAAGCGTGGCCTCCCTGCCCTAGGGGCGGGCAGTCTGGGTCTCCTCCGTGGCCCTGTCAGGCTTTTGCACACTCCTCCCTGAGAATGCCTCTGCTGCCGCAGTGCAGTAGTTCCTCACACCCCTGCTGCCCTCTCCCCTTTCCCCTGGACAGATGGAAATGGAGCCATCAGGTGGCTTAGGCCAAGCTCGTGCCAGCACTGGGTGCTTACTCCCTTTGCAGACGGCCCTGGTAGCAGCTTTCCCAGGGTGACTCCCCCTCAGCCCTCAGCGCCACTTGGGAAGGCATGTGGGTGGGGTGGGGGAGTCCTGGTGAGGGATGGGGGGCACTCTGAACATCCTTTTGGAGTGGGGGGGCACAGAATCTAAGCCTCCCCCAGCAGTGGCACAATCTTGAGCAGTGAAGAATCATCCTGCCCCCAACGCAGTCTAAGGGTATACTTAACAGCCTAAAGAAAAATCCCCAGGGTTTCCTTCATTGTTCACGAGAAACCATCAGCTGTATCATCAGGCAGGTGAATCAGGTGTCCACACCAGCCAGCGGCAGGTGCCTGGTCAGACAGCAGAGCCCTCTGTCCTCTAGGATGGACAGGGGAGGGCCGAGTCCTGCCGTGGGAACTGCCCCTTCCCTTTCCCCAGCTCCTCGGAGAATGGGTCGGCAGCTCACCTTGTGCTCATGCTCTACCTCCAGTTCTTTATTCCTTGTTTCTCAACCTGCTGGACTGTTCCTGGTTTGGTCTTTTGCCACGTCCCTGCAGACGGTCCCTGGCCTCCTCCTGTGCTCCCCAGGGCCCTCGGCGCCGCTTCCTGAATGCTCCACCAATCCAATGGCTGCCAGCATCTCAGCTTCTTCTCGGGAGTAGGTCCCCCCTGCCTTCCGGGACTTTTGGGGGAAGGTCCCCTTTTTCCCTCATCCCCTCTATGCCTTCCATCCTAGGTTTGGTATTTTGATTCTTTTGCCACATGTGGCATCAGCCTGAAAAGCTTTCCCCCTTTTCCTCCAGGCCTGGGCGGTGCCCCTACCTCATCAGAGGTATGGCTCTTCACCCCACGCTCACCCTAAACCCAGTGCCTGTACCGCAGAGCTGACCTTGAACGTTCCTTGAGGGTTGAGTTGTGTGTGCTCTTCTGGTAGCTGCTCATTGGTCCATGTAGGAAGCTTGTTTCCACAGTGCAGTTAGAAAGCTGGCTGAGGACCGGCTGGACCCCAAACCTCTGAGTCCTCCCACGATGTGGCACCACCTGCACCCACAGAGGCGCTCAGATTACCTTACCGATGAATTGGAGTGAACGAATCTCCTTAAAGCCCACTACACACTTCTGTTTTTAGCCTTTATAATTTGCGGGATGACTTTAACCCCGTGTTGTTGAAGTCAACATTTGAAAGCTCTAGTGGCTCAAATGACTTCGGGTGTGTAGAGACGCAGCAAAAGGGAGAAAACGAAGACAAGGAAATGGAGGAGACACCTGGAGAGGTTTCTGGAATTGTCGCAGTGTGGGCTCACCCGGAGGGCCGCTGCAGGGGCGGTGTGGGCTCGGGCGGAGGGCTGCAACACACGGAGGGGCCTTCCGAGAAGGCGCTCCGGGGCAGGCAAGGTGCGGAGGATGCACGGTAGGAAGAAGACTACCGAGGAGACCAGGATCTGTGCGCAAGTCTGATTTATTCAGGAAGTACAGCCGTTAATATAGGGCGCAGACGGGGGAGGGGCAGGGGGCGTGGCCGGGGGCAGCAGACGGCTGATAGGTTCGTGCAGGGGTGCATCACTGGTTGCGGGCAGAAGACGGGGTAGCCAGGGTTCTCGGCGGCAGCGAGGCGGGGCTGTCATGGCGCGGCGGTGGCCCTCCGGGGAGAGGCGGGGTTAGGCCACCGAGGGGGAAGCGGGTGCTGCTGGGCAGAGGGGCGGGCAGCACGCCCGAACCCCAAGCGGAGGGCCTTAATGCCCGTTCCCGCCACCCGGGTCCGACTCACACCGGCGCCTGGAGACGAGCCGACCCTTGCTGTCGCCGCGCTCCCACACGGTGCCACCCTACATGGAATAAAGAGGTTCCTGGGGGCTTTGACCCTAGAAGCCGCAGGCTTGGGGGGCCTGAGGGCCAGGACAGAAGTGCCGAGCCCCAGGGAAGTGTGCATGTGGCCGCGGGGGACTGCGCAAGCCGGCCGAGAGCAGCCACAGAGGACTTGGGGACGGGGCTCCAGGCACACAGCAGCCTAAAGCAAGTGCCAGGGAGAGGCGTTTTTTAAAGAAGAATGCTCACTCAGTGCCTTCTTGTCATACTCACTGCTCGGTTAACCCTGGTTTGTCAAACGTTACTGTTGAGGAAGAGAAAAGAGAAGGTGTCTTCAATGGTTAGTCATGTTTTCCTTTGTCAGAGAATAGCAGCCAAAGAGTGACTGAGGGAGCTCTCAGATACGTGTCTAAAAATGACTTTTCAAAACGGTGGTTAATCACGATGAGTCACAGATGACGCTGTCACAGTATCTTACATTTTATAGTGCTTCAACTTTTCAAAGCGTTTTTGAGCCTTTTACATATTTACTTTTCTTCATGTTGTTAAGGGGAAGTCAGATCCCAGCTGCCAGCTTCCTTTGCCGAGAACACTTCTATCCCACCATGATTTTGTGTCTAAAATAGACATAACTTGAATTATTCCATTTATTTTCAACCAATCTTTATTAATATTTAGTAATTGCTAGTCATTTTCACACTTGATATTTCCTTGACAAGGAAAAATGATTCAAACATACATGCTTTCTTTCTCCTTGATAATCCCCCATCTCTTCCCCAGCCAACTTTGCAATTTGCAAGAAAACTCAGATCCATTTAGAAGATAATCTTTGTTCTTCCACTCTGTACAAATCTGTGCATTTTTGGTGTTCATGGAAAGTGTACAGAGGTTTCTTGTCCTTTCATTTTCAGCTAACGAATTGCCTGGAATGTTCAGTATGCAAGCTGACACTGTCTGCCTCTTCCCTGAGGTCTTGTTATTTTCTGTCCAGATCTTCTGGGTTAAGCATCTAGCTTCCTCTCTCTCTTTCCAGGAAACTGAGGGAAAGCCTAAGCAGCCAGGCTTAATAAGTCCTAGAGCAAAAATGTATCACAGTTCTCCCCCAATCCTAAAAAACCAGACACTTCCACAGCCCGATTCCTTCATCCTTGTGCCACTGGCCTCATTTTCTTGGGACTGGATATTCTCATGATGTCAGGGGGCCCATCCTCATCAAGACCTCTTGTCCTGTGCGGTGAGCGTATGCTGAGATCTCGAAGGTAAATTCAGCTAGGTCAAAGGCTCTGTGGACTGAAGGTCGAAGCTGGCTTGTGCTTGTGTGAATGGAGAGGAGGGCATGTGCGTGGGGCCCCCTCGGATGACTGTAGAATGATGGCAGGCAGGATGGATGGGTGACAGCAGTGGTGCCAAGAGAAGGAGGGAGCTGGCCAGGACCTGGGAGGAGGTGAGGGGCTGGTGCTGGGGCAGGATGAGCTGGTCACTCAGGGAACCTGCTTCGGAGGTGGATCAAAGAGAAGAGCCTAGAGTGAGAAAGTGCCTGAGGCTGAAGACCAAGCAGTGACCACGTGCAGGCAGAGCCTGGTGGGAACCTGAAGTCAGCCAGGGAAGGGCAGAGAGAAAGGCATAGCAAGGACCCTGCCGCCCAGCCTGGGAGGCAGCTGGGACCACTGGGCAGGGGCCCCCTGACCCAGAAGGGAGTTTCGTTTTTCTACATCTTTGATTCAGTTGAGTCTAAAGCAAGCAAACCTAGCAAGGCAAGTTTAGTTTCTAAGAGAAAACTTGGAAGCAGGCTGAAACATTATTTAGGGGACAGTATAGGGACATCATTCCTCTATTGCATTATCTAAAAAGGTACCTGGTCCTCTACAAAGACCTTGACAACCACCAGTGGTGTGGGTATTTGCCTTTTGTAGCTCCCAGAAAGGAGCTTGCACAGAAAATCTGGAATATACTATTGCTACGCATGGGAGTGAGTGAATAGTGATATCCACAGTATTTTTCAGTCTTCCCTAAGCACTGATTTGAGTCTCTTGTGGACCCCAGAAATTTAAGTTCTTAAGCTAAGCCATTCTTGTACATTTAAAACTATTGTACCTGGAGTCTCATGATTAGATTGCTTCAGTTAAAGGCCTTTGAGTATATTGCGTGACCCATGGGGGACTTAATCCTTTACTGGAGTCCTATATAAATGGAGGAGACAGGAGAGGAAGAGCTGTCATTTTACCCTGCCATGGGAGAGAGGACTCCAGGGTCGCCTGAAACCACAGAAAGAGTCACCCCAAGAGACTGAGAGGCTGGAGGCTGGACACAGTGGAGCAGCCTGAGCCGAAGAGACAAATCCTGGAGGAGGGGGGGAGATGATCCACGTGCCTGATCCCCCACAGCTGAGCCCAGAGGGAACGTGCACCTGGCGGAGGTGGCAGAGGCCGGCCACCATCTTGCCTTGCCCCGTGGCGGAAGCCCAGGATCCCCAGCAGCCAAACCTGGTGAGAAAGCAACTCCGATGATGCCTTGATTTGGAGATTTTCGCAGCCTTAGAATTGCATGATTTTAACCTAATAAATCCCCATTGTAAGAGTCAACCCATTTCTCGTCTTTTGCATGGCAAACTTTAGCAGACTAAAACATAAGAACATTCTGCAGGAGAAGAGAAATGGTGGCCGTGAAAGTTGTTTTGCAACACAGAACACTCCTGGTCTCTAATGTCTTTAATTGTTGGTTCGGAATAAAGGCGAATGGGAGATGCAGTGGGTGCTCTATTCAGTCCCAGAGGAGCTGCCAGGGTCTGAGCTTTGGTGTTTGCACAGAAAAAAGTATGAGATGTATGGACAGAAGAAAGTGGTTAATGTATAAAATACCTGTCCACAAGCTTTCAGATTCTGTCCTCACTCTCAAGAGGTACCAGGGATGGGGTAATGCTGAGATGGCCTCTTCATCTATTTATCGTGGTTTTATTTTTCTCAAAATTGAAAAGAATGCCAGGGTTTGTCCTATGCAGCCTTCCCATGTGTACCCTAAGTTAAAATACTCATGAAATACAGCAATTGCATGTGTGTGCTTTCCAGTTAGTTATGCAGGTCGCTCTGTGATGACCAGTCTTCTTCCAAAGGCCATGCCCCGGTTGCTCTAACCCCACATGGCATGACTCTGCCTCACGACATGCCTGACGGCCACAGACAATGGAACAACTTCTCTTCTTTCCTTCTTCCTTCTTCACCTTCTCTTTTCCTTTAAATCTACCAAGGGCTGATTTGGTTCAAAGGCAAATATGTGGCCCTCATTTAAAAAAAAAAAAAAAAAAAAAGAACATACTTTCCATTCATTTTGAGATCAAGTAAAGAGAGGGGAGAAAACAATTTGATTTTTTTTTTTTTTCAAATCATGCATTGCCCACTTCCCTCCCACTCCTGGGCATAGGTGTGTGAATGTGTGTTTCTGAGTGTTATGTGTGTATGAAGGAGAGATTGATGGATTGTGCAGTGTGCTGGAGGAAGAGTGCCCGTGAGTAAGTGTGGAGGGTACTGAAATGGGATGTGTTAAGGCGCCTTTCAGAACAGCAGTGCTCACTGAAACAGGAGCGGATGGAGGCAAAGCTGCACAAGGAATGGCTCCATTTCCCTTCAGGCGCTGGACCCAGAGCATGAGATGGATGTTTACCTGTGCCCTCCTCGCTCCAGAACACAGATCCACCTAGGGTCCCTCTGCATCTGCAAGGGAGGACGGTTAGTGACCGCCCAGTCCCCTGCGGGAGGGCCTGGTTATCAGCTCGAGTGGGAAGTGGGTGCTATGGCACATCAAAGCACAAGGCCATGGGGGCAAAATGAAGCTCCTGGGGAAACCTGGGACACATGCGCCCTGCACACTGATCTGGCTGTCCTGGGGAGACCAGCAGGCCTTCCTCGGCCCCTGGAAGGAGGGCACTGCCGTGCCATCAAAGCAGGGGAGTCCTGCATCCCTGCTCCCCGCATGCTCTGGGCTGCGCCTGGCAGGATGTTCTGGGGCCTGAGCGCCCACATGCCCGGCGGTTATGCCGCTTGTACCCCAGGGCATGTGGGCCTTGCTGAGTCTCTGTCCAGACTTAGATCAAAGTCCTTCTGATTTGCAAATGCATGATAGACACTTGGGGGTTTCCAACCCCCAGCTGGAAGTCAGCCACCTGGATCAGCCAGCAAATGCTCAGAGGTGCAACAAGAAATCGCCATCGCTGTGGTCCTGGCCCACCTGCTGGGCTGCCCCCATCAGGCCCCTGGAGACCGGCAGGAGCCAGGTGGTTGTCAGGGCAGGCCTGGCAGCATGGGGCTGGGTGAGCGCCTGTTGAGGACTTGGCAGGAGAAGACTCAGCACCCCCGCCAGGGGGCAGGGAGCTCTGGACACCCGTGCTGGGGCTCGCCTCACCTGGCTGCTTGGAGAATTACAGGGGGTTTCTGCTCGGCCCACAGCCTGAAGCCCGTGGGTGTTGGTGTAAAGACGTCAACAGGCAGCACCTACACATGCCCACGGCCTCCGCTGACTTCTAAAGCAGAGGGGACCTTCTCTCCACCTACCGATAGTCCTCGGTGGAGATTGTTTTCAGGGGGGAGTCAGGACTTTTGGTGAAAGATCGGCTTACCAAATCTAGTGAGGAACGGGAAGGCTAGCAGCTTAGCATTTTTGAAGAACCTGAGGAATCTAATTACTTTGTTTTATAGATAAAAATCCAACAGCCTGAGAGGTGAAATAACTTGCCAAGACCCCATGGGTAGGTAATTTTATTCCCGTTAAGCTGTCGGGCCCTAAGGGTGGAGTCTGCCTCATTTGTTTAGAGCATGCATGCAGACACCCTGCCTGGCACATGGTAGGTGTGCTGGGTGGCGGCCTGCGCCCGATTACTCACCTTCTTTCCTCATTTGCCATGCAGGCGGCCCCTGGAGGAGGAGGTCACGTCCCTGCCCCACTGGCATTGGGCTTGGCCACATGCTCAGCTCTGGTCAGTGGGGGGTGAGTGCAAGTGGCAGTGTGCCTCGCAGGGGCAGAGGCACAGAGAGGCAGCTGGCATCTCCAGGAAGCCCTTAGCTTTCCTCTCTGCCATAGGTACAGTGTGTCCTGGGTGGGGGCTCTTCTTTGGCCTGGATTTGGGATGGAGGAAAATGCACAGGGTAGTCCTACAGGTGTAAATAACATGTAGTGCTATAAAAAAAAATAAAACAATTATTACAAAGTCCTGAGGTTGTCGCTACAGCTGGCAAGCCGACTGGTAGACCAAGTAGGTGTTCAGTGACTAGCTAAATCAATAGCAGGAAAACAACCAGGGATAAAGTCTCTGCTTTCAGGGCCCTGTAGACAGTGGTGTTGTCTCCACTTTGGACCACTACATTTACAGGCTAAGGGTGTAATAAACAGAGCTAACCCAGGAGACTCCTGCATGGACGAAGGGTGCAAGACAACCGCATGTTCTTGGGAATGTATCTCGAGGTGTGCGCAGAGCTCACTTGGTGACGCTGCCTGTGTCTCGTGCTTTCCACAGCTGGGGTGGACGGCCAGCCTCAGGTTTCACACCTGAGGCATCTTCCCGTGGTACTGTTGCTTTCGGCAGACTTGAGACATTCTGCTAACTATGATGAGTAGAGTCATTTTCTCAGTTAGAAGTCATTTTGGTGACGTGTGTTGTGTGCATAAGTGAGACTCACCTGACCTGTTTTGCCCTAATTTGCTGACATATTAATTGTGCCCTCTCTTGCCCTCAGAAGTGATCCCAATTTAGAAGATAAATTTATGACTACTCTAAAGATGGCCTGACCCCAAACACAAAACTAGCTCTCCTGGAAATTAGCAGTGAGGACTTGCTGAAGTGTAAACAAAATGTCTTATGACTTTGAGTTGAAAAAAATGAAAGTTAATTGGGATACATATGACAACATGGATGAACCTTGAGGACATTATGTTGAGTGAAATAAGCCAGACGCAAAAGGACACATATTGTATGATCTCACTAATATGAACTTTTTAAATACGATGAGGAAACTCTAAGAGTTAAACTATACAGTATAGGTTACTAGAAGATAGAATGTGGGTGGAGAAGGAGGAGCTGATGCCAAATATATGCCGAATGTTTAATAAGGCCGATTGTAAATATGGGGAAATGAAGTTGATGGTAACACATTATACTGAATATAATTAGTATTGCCAATTTATAAATGTGAATGTGGCTGAAAAGCGTAGTCTAGGATGGTTTGTGGATAAAATACCCAAGTATAAGCTATGGACTATGGCTAGCAGTAACGTTAAGATGACATTCCATCATCATTTGTAATGAATCTCTAACAACATTGTCAGGTGCCGGTGGGAGGGTGATGGATGGGGACACCGTATGGTGTGCAGGATTGCTTTGTAAACTCACAATTTCCCTAATTAAAAAAATTAATTGGTACGAGAAATTCTCATTTTAAGTACATGATTATCACTTAAATATCACATGTGATTTTATGTGTAGAAAAAAAGAGGCCTCTGAACCACAGGCGTGTGTTTTGACTCCCTCGTCTCAGCTCCAGGAATGGACCAGCAGAGTTGGGTTTTGTCTGGAGCCAACAGTCATCCCCGTGATCGCCTCCCTTGGACGCTGAGAACCTGCTCAGTTTAGGGGAGCTTCAAGCTGGGGGGTCACGGAGGCTTTGGCCCGCAGCCCGCCCCGCAGCCCGCAGGCTTTGCACAGAGCTCTCCATCAGGTGCTGCGACCCGGAACGCCGGCACACGGGGTGGCTGGGCCAGAGCTGACGGAGCTGACTGGACACTGGCCTTGTAGGGCCGGCCGCCCTGCCTGTGCTGACCCATCCTTCTGCTCACAGCAGGAGGGCTGCCCTGAAAGGACCCCGGCGGCCCCTGCCCAAGGAAACCAATTCTAAATGTCTGAACCCACTGCTCTGCTGAAAGGGCGCCCCAGACTCCTCCATGTCTTCATGAAAACGCCCTTTCCCAGAGCGCGGATTTTCTACAGGGAAAGGGGAGGAGCGTGGATTTGGCTGTGGCCCTGGACTCGCCAGGAGGTGATAATTGGATTTGGTATCTGGCAGAGAAAATCAAAGCTGATTATCTAATTAGAGCCTAATCATCTTTAAGTTCTTACAAATACAAAAATATGATGCAAAGGACAGACGACTTGTTTCTCAATTTTCCACAGTGATGTTGAAGCTGAAATCAGTGATAATCTAATAGCAGAAAAATGTGGCTGCGATGACCAGCTGGCCTCTGGCTGGAATTGGGTCTCATCACACAGGGAGCTCCGAGCAGCTCACACGGTAAAGGACCCACCTCCTTCCAGCAATCACAGAATGGCATCTGCATAAAATACCCAAGGACAGAGTGCTTGTGAACCTAGCCTTTGATCTCAGTCTTTTGCTACATCTTTTTCCAGAAGATTTTATGCAACACTGCGGAAAGAGGCACTTTTTGTTTTTTCCCTACTTGGTCGCTGCTTTTCTCTCTGAGGTTTGAAGTTGTCATGGGAAAAGTGAGGGCAACACGAGCTGGTTGTCAGGCGGCTGCTGGAGGTGCGGTAGCTGGGACCGCGCTCTGGCTCATGTGACTGGGTCTCCGGGTCGCGGTAACCCGCGCCCTGCAGCGTGCTCTGATTTGTCCCTGGAGACGGTCCTGGCGGAAGGCTCGCGTCCCTGCCTAAGAGGGCAGAACGGTGTGGGCGCACGCAGTTGGGGGCAGGGCCTCCTGCACCTGCCCGGGGCTGCTGCCATCGCGGGGCCACGCCTGGTTCCTTTCTTGGCCTGTTTGATGGGGTGCAACTTCTTCAGCCTCTGGCTTCGTCCTGAGGGCGAGAGCAGGGGGCTCCGCCCTCTGCCCAGCAGCCTCGTGTCACTGGCCAGTCCAAGAAGCTGGCCCTGCTGGGTCCCCGCCCCGCTCCCCCAACCTTCCGACTGACGCTAAACCAGCTGCTCACTTCCAGCCCCAGCCCCTGGGCCCGCCCGGCGCCACGTTTCCTGAGAAGCAGGTGAGCTGGCGGCCATGCTTGAATCACTCAGGGCGGCATGGGGAGCGGTGGTCCGGGCAGCTAGGACTGCCCTTCCTTTCAGGGACAAAGCCACCAGGCCCGAGGGAGTATGTGCTTTGCCCCGTGTAGACCCCAAGCTATTTGTGACCTGACTCGGTTAATTCTATCAGTAGGTAGGAAAAACAGCAAAATACAGGACTGCAGTTTGATTGGATTCAAAACATGTTTTCTGCTCTCCTTGCTTGAGTATTTTTAAAGAGTGATATGTGCGCACTGAGGAAAAAATGGACAACCTAGAGAAGTCTAAAAGAGTGGCCCCCTCTTTCCCCGCAGTTTTGCACGGAGTTGCCCGCCGAGTGAGCCAGTCCCGCCCTCTCTCTGCGTTTCTGTCTTCTTGTCTCAAAAACAAGTGAAGGCGTCTGGACACTCCCCCAGCGGTTGTGGAGACCTGGTGACATGGTGACAAGACACAATCACAGGGACCAGACATGGGGGAGCGGTGTCCCCAGCTCCCTCTCAGTGCCTCTGGCCTGGGCGCTTGTTTTCCCAAGTGCGGCTGCAGATGGGACCAGGAATGGCCCATCCCAGGATGAGCTGACCGCGGGGTGACCGATGCCAAGGGACCCACCAACAGAAGCTGCTCAGCCCCTGTCAGGCTCAGAGAGGCCTCAAGAGGAGGGCAGGCAGGCTGGTCTTTGGGGTCCCAGTGGGTCTTTCCTGTCTGAAGCCCCCGCCCCCGGCACTCGACCCCTTCCGTCAGAGAGAAGCAGGACACCGCTGTGGTCGCAAGCCCGGGCACTGGAGTCCACCGGCTCTGCCACACTGTGGGGCCTGAGCCAATGGCCTCGCCTGCCTGGACCTGAGAGCCCTCAGTGGCAGTGGAGGGACCGCGAGACGGCCTCCCTCAGCGGGTCGTGGTCAGGACCGGATGCGGTGTGTGGGTCAGGGCACACGTGCCGTCGCTGTTCTTACTGCGGTTGTCATCTCCAGGGCGGGGACAGACACGGGCGGGCTCAAGGGCGCCTGCTTCTGGAGGACCGGGGCATTGCAGCTTGCTGGCCTTGAGTGACTGGGGCGAGTGCCTCATGTCATCAGCGTCTGTGACGCGCATGGCAAGGCCTGGAGCTGGGTGCTGAGCCCGGCTTCCCGAGCGTGGGAGACCGCGGCTGAAGGCTGGCTCCCTTGGTGTCTTGGCGACGCCGCAGCCCTGACAGCCTGTTCCCCGTCTCGTGTGAGGCAGACAACTCTGAGCTGTTTTCCAGAGTTTCCAGCATGGGCAGACCTTAGCCTGGCCCCAGATTCCCCGCCAGGACCTTTGTCCAGGTCCTGGCTTTCCCCCTCTTTCTCAGTCCCTATGAACACTCTTGCATCCCTTCCCCATTTCTTTGACTTTTTTTTTGTCTTTATTTTTTTTTTAAATGTTACGTTCAGAAAATATTGTGCACACTCCTTTCTTCCTATGCTGTCTTCTCTAACCTCGATGGAATGAGTATTTCCTGAGGTCTACTCGGTGCCAGACACTTACTAATCCCGGGAAATGCATGGTTGCTAAAAGCTGAGTCCATACCCGGAGGACGTCACCAGCCGGGGTGGGGAGCCAGGCACGCAACCCCCGCGCCGAGGCGGGCACGGCGAGGGCCTCCAGCGCGGGGAGCTGGGGCGGCCTCCCCGGCGGCAGGGTTGAGGGGCCGCCTGCCGGGCTGAGCTGGGCTTCTCCAGCTGCGGAAGGAGGGAGAGGGCGCTCCTGGCCCAGGGCTGCGGTGCGCTCCCTGGCTCGGCCCTGCTTCTGAGTTAGGTGGGGGGCTCAGCAGTGACTGGCAGCGGGCGCCCTGCCGCGGAGGACGAGCTCTACCTGGGAAACCGGGAGCCCCTGCCACTGCGCGGGGGCTGACACGGGCTTTCTGCCTTCGGCTTGGAGACTAGCTGGAAAGAAGACTTCCTGTAGGCCATTTCAGGGACTGCTGCGACACTCCTGGGGAGAGCGGCACGGAACGCTCTTGAGGAGGGAGCAGGGTGACTCGAGGGCCGTCGATGGCGCTGTGGTGGCGCAGCAGTCGTCCAACGATGACGATGACAGGAGACCGGTCGAGGACCTCGGGGAGGCGCAACCCCATGTCCTGGGAGACGAGGGAAGCGCCGGGAGGGTGGAGAGGTGGGCAGTGAGCGCCCGAGGCACACGCCAGGAGCTCCTACAATCCTGCAGAGGCCGCGGAGGCCATGCCCCGGCGAGGCCGAGGGAGGGGACAGCGCCGTGGTGGCCGCTGAGCAGGCGGTTTGGCTGCTGGTGCGTCGCTGAGAGGTTTCCTCTGGGAGCTCAGGAGGAGCCCGGGCCCTGCAGGGCCACACGGCAGGAGCGTGGCGTCGCCCCTCTAGGATGCAGCCAGCCCCCAGGGCCCCGGCTGGCCATTGTGGCTGCCGTGCTCCCTGCTCCCCAGCACATGTGACGGCCACGCAAGGCGCAGGCTCCCCGCGCTCGGCCTCTGAGCTGTAGACGGGCGCAGCCGGCGGCAGGGTGCTGGGCCCCGTGGCCTGCCCCTCAGCAGGACCGCTGTGGCCCCGTGTCCTTGCCCTAACCGGCCGTGGGGCCGAGGTGAGGGGCCCGTGGCGAAGGCTGGCCTCCCTCCCGCTGGCCTCTGCCTCGGCGTGTCCAGACACCAGGGCAAAGCCCACCATGCGTGAAGGGAGCTGCCCCTCCCGTGGAGAGCGAGTGGGGGCTGCCTGGCCCAGGCCCTCCAGGGAGCCGGTCATGCTGGCAGCCACTGCCCGGGCCTGGCAGCGGCGATGGCCAGGAGCACCGGGGTCCCACCTCCCTGCCGAGGCTGAGCTCTACACGGCCAGGCCTGGGGACCCAGGCCCCACAGGGCCGCCTCGGTCATCCCTGTCCTGGTGAGGCAACGCGAAAGGGGACACGGTCAATTCTGAGCTGCTCCCGTCGGGGACAAGGACGAGAGGGCGGCGTCTGCAGGGTCCCGCGCGAGTGGGTGAGGGGCCAGGCCAGCGGTGAGGGCTGACCTCAAGGGAGGCGGGGGTGAATGGCGAGGGCCCTGCTGGCCGGGCAGCAGACGAGGCCCGGTCCCAGCCGGAGGGATCTTCCCGCCTGGCACAGAACGGGGCCTGGGCTGGGCCTGGCGTGGACGCGGCTCAGAGGACAGGACCCCGGACGCGGGGGCCTCTCCACCGCAGCCTTGTGTGGTGTGGACCCCGGCCCAGCCTGCAGGTTCTGGGCGGTGTTTAGAGGCCTGTCCGTGGGTCCTGCCCATGCAGACCCTCTTGCTTCCTGGCAGTCACCGGTCCCACCCTTCAAGGGACTGGCAGTGCCCGCAGAACCCCAGCCACGCCATACGAGAGCGGGGCGCGGGGCGTGGGGTGCGGGGCACAGGGCACGGGGCGCGGGGCGCGGGGTGCTGCCTTCCACACGTGCCCTGGGCCATGAGCCTGGTTCTTAGAGCTTGCTTTCCAGCCCAGTGTCCTGGGACTCCTGGAGAGGAAGCTTTTGGGAAGAAACCAAGCAAGGTGGGGGGAAATCCCACATCCAGGCAGGAGGGTCTCCACCGCGGGGGGTTCTGGAGCCCTCGAGGTGGAGAAGGGCGCGGGCCGGGGCGATTCCGGGCGGGCACAAGCCACGGTGCCTCCCAGGAGCCCGTAGCGTGGCAGGGAGCCCTGAAACGCCCGGGGAACTGCGCGGGTGCGGGCAGCCGGGGGCTGGGTGAGGGCTGGAGAGGGCTCCCGGGGAAGCTGGGGAGGCTGGGGTGAGTGGAAGCTCATGGGGGCCAGGAGCGGCCAGAGGCCAGGCGGGCTTGCTGTCAGGCAGGCACCTGTGCCCAGGGGCCCAGTCCCGTGGTCCTGCGTGCCGAGACGGGTGCCCGTGGCCAGGGCTTGGGAACCCCGTAACACAGAGTCCCAGCGCAGGCCCCCCTGGCTTCTGACCCTCGGAACGGCTTAGGGGACTTTCTGTGCCAACCGCCTCGGCTGAGATGGGACCGGGAGCACGTCCTTGAGGGTGGGCCTGTGCGCCCGGGGGGTGTGGGGGGTGGGTGTCACTGCCTGAGCGCCCACCACCCCAGAGGCTGCACCTGTCCAGGAGGGAGGGGTCACCTCGCTCACAGCCACAGTGGCTCTTCTTTGGGATCTGGTCAGGGCTGGCTTAATCCAGTCAGAAGAGAAGCGGGGATCCCAGAGCTGGGGGCACCTCATTTTAATTCAGGGTGCACAGCCCAGGGGCGCAGCACCTCCACCTTCATGGCCCACCGGACCCCCAAGCCGCTGTGCTGGGCGCCTGCTCAGAGGTCACTGGCCTGTGCCGCACCCCTCAGCCCTTTTCCCTCTCCTTCCCAGGCCCTTCCCAGCAGGTCAACTGGTCTACCACACGGTAGGCTTCTCCCCTTGGAGGTCAGCGTCCCACTGCCTTTGTGTAAACCTCAGCGCTCAGATGCAAAACCTTGTGAAGACTCATGAAGCGGTTCAGGAGCCCACTGGACAATATAAACTTTATTGTAAAACTTCAGCAAATATAAATATCTGGGAGCCCATTCAGGAGGCAGGTGCCCCACAGGCTGGGAGGATCAGAAGCACCAGAACTGGGGGGCCGGCGGGGCAGGCGGGCCGCGGTCCACTCATAAGCCCAAGGCCTGCATTCTGAATGGCGTCCCAAGAAAGGAAAATCACAAGATGCAAGCAAAACGCAGGCAGTAGAGCTGGCGGCTTGGCGGCGCAGGGTTTCGGCATACCTGTCATCCTCTAGTTTTGGTATCGTCTCTAATTCTGATCACTCATTTAAACAAGAAAAACGCTAAGAAATGGTTTTAAATAGGAGCACTCACTCGAAATAACTGAGAAAGATGAAACAGAATATTAAAATAGCCTCCTCCAGCACGAGTCCGAAGGGGGCGGAAGCCCCTCTGCAGGGGTTTCATTTTTCCACTTGCCGTATGCAAAGTCCCAAATCAACACAGCGGCCGGGGGCTCCCGGGGCTCTCCTCAGCTGTGAGAACCCAGCTCTTGTTGGGGAGAGAGGGTGCCCCATCCTTGCTTGGGCCGTGGGACCCCCTAACGCGCATGGACGCATGTGTGCAGCTGTGCAGGCTCACACACACCCACGTGCCCGCGCACAGGCTGCGTCCAGGAGCCGAGCGCGGCTTCCTTGCGGTTCCGTCGTCCCAGCCACGCTCCCAGGGAGTCTGGGCAGCTTGTTTGGTGCAGAAATCAGGTCCTCTCTCTCGTGGGGCAGCCGGGGCCGCCCTAGAGGTTGGACCTGGAACAGGCCCGGCAGCACTGCCGCCCGTAGACTGTGTGGGCGCACATTCCGTGCTGGGGCACCAGGGAGCACCAGCTCACGAGGTCCTTGCAGGAGGCCTCTGCAGGGGAGCAGATGCGCATTAGTCAGGGCTGGCAAGCTGGCCTCAGGCACCGCCTCTCTTTTTGGCAAACGAAGGCAATTTTGTCACTGCCTTCAAGAACTTTTTGAATGCAACAGTTAAAACTTAGCAAAGGACTTCTGGGAAGATGGCAGACTAGAAAAGCACGGGACTTTCTTCTCCTCCAGAAAAGTAGCTAGAGGACAGCCTGAAGCAGCCTGGGAAAAGATCTTCTAGGGTTAGGACACCAGGTGTAGGACACTGCCCAGGGGAGAGAGGGCCAAAGAGGAGAATCATGAGACAACTGAGAGTTGAAGCCCGGCGGCTGCTGCTGCCAGGACCCTGCCCCCACTAAAGACATTGAGAATTCTCAGGCCTGTGGCGACAGACAAAGGGGGCTCCAGGGGCCCACCATCCCAGGCAAGCGGGGAGAGAGGGACACAGCCTAAGGCTGGCTCGGCTTCTGACCCACAGATCGGGTCTGCTGTGTCCCAGGAGCCCTTCCAGGCCGGGCAGGGCCACAGCACTGCGTGCCTTAGGTGCTGGCAAGGGGCTAAATCTCCTTCTCTACTAGCTGGACTGATTGTTGAGGACTCAGAGAGGAGTGGAAAAAAGGAGGGGGCTGCCAGACAACTAGAAGGGGCCAGGCAGAATTTGCTATTTTCAGAAGACCCTTCTTGGAAGTTTCCTGCCACACTAGGATTTTCTTCTTTTCCCCTCCACAGCAGTTTGATATGGTTATGAATTCCAAAAAGAGATATTGGATTATATTTGTAATCTGGTCTGTACCTGGGTGTGAATAATTTATGATTAGGGCTTTGATTGGGCCACATCATTAGGGTGTTGAGTCCCCACCCCTTGGTAGCTGGAGACTCACAGCTAAAAGGCATGGCAAAGGACAGAGTTGAGGGTTTCTGATGTTGGAGTTTTGATGTTGGAGTTTGATGCTGAAGCCCTAAGCTGGAGCCCTAGGAAGTAAGCTCACAGAGGAACGAGAAACAGGGCCCAGGAAGAGAGGACCTGAGCCAGGAGAACATAGAGGAGTAGAGATGGCTCCTTAGACATGGCAGAAACCCCAGGGAGAGAGACAGAGCCGTTCACCTGATATCTACAGCTGACCTTGTGGAGAAAACAGAGGTGCTGAGCCCAGAGAGAAGCAAGAACCTGGAAGAGAGGAACCCAGGAAGCCTGAACCCTGGCAGACGACAGCTGCCATCTTGCTCCAACATGCGGAAATAGACTTTGGTGAGGGAAGTAAACTTAGGCTTGATGGCCTGGTGTCTGAGAGCTCCTACCCCAAACAAATACTCTTCATAAAAACCAACCAATTTCTGGTATTTTGCATCAGCACTACTTTGGCTAACTAACACATCCCCAAACCCATCCACCCATCTGTTCATGGACTCAAGACAGTGGATGCTCTGTGGACTCAATTTCCATTGTGAATTCTCAGATCTGGCCAAACTCTCTCTTCTCCAGCTACAGTTCCTCCCAGAGAATGTTCCCACCTGCTGCCCACGTGCTTGAGGCATTTCGGGGTATGCACACCTAAGGAAGGCCGTGCGCCTCTCCTCTCCTGGGAGATGAGGGGCCTGCACGCGGCCATCTCACCTCAGAAGAGGAAGGGGATGGACTGTGGGCACAGGTGCAGCCGAGACGAGGTAGGACTCGGGGCTCCTGGCCATCAGGGCACCCCGCTTCCGCAGGCCCTCCAGGAGCCGGTCCGAGCCCTGACCCCCCACCGACATGCCAGGGCCCCGGGCACTCACCCTTCTTCTCTGCGATGGGGCAGAAGTGAGTGTTGCAGGCCAGCGAGGCCATGGGCTTCTGGAGCAGTGGGCAGCCACCGGCTGGCCGGCCCCCCGCCAGGCACTGCACAGACCGCAAGCGCACGCCTCCCCCGCAGCTGGCCGAGCACTGCGGGAGCAGACACAGCGCCGTCACCCAGGCCGGAGCGCGGTGCAGAACGCCGGGGAGGGCCCCGGGCAAGGAGGTGCTGCAGGAGTGGTCCTGCTCGCTCGCGCAGATCAAGGCAACGCCTGGTGCCTCGACAGCCCGCGCACATCACTGGGCTCAGGCCAGGCCAGCACCACCTCCCCGGAACATTCTAAAACATCCACGCGAAGTGGCTACTGTTCTCGTTCCTTGAGTTCAGAGGAAACGGCCCAGAGCTGCTCAGGCTGGGGCGAGATCCCCTAGGATCTGACCTTGGACCCTATGAACTGTGGGCTCTTGGGATTGGGCTCTCTGGGGCCAGGGTCCAATTTGAAAAAAATAAACATATCAATAAAAAATAAACAATTGTGGATTGGCATGTTATCTCCTCAAACTTTAGGCAGTAGTAGAGAGAGAAAAAATTAGATGCTTTACTCCCTCCTCCTGGAAAAAATGTTACGTAAACATTACCCTTTTGATTAAAAAGAATTAAAAAGAATTCGTCCAATTTTGATTTCTTTGGAAATATCTGAGAGCAGCAGGGGAGGGGCTGGCACCACGCAGGGCCCCGAGGATGGCTGGGCTCCCCCTTGCTCCTGCACCCGGGCCCTCGCCGGGCCCCTCGGTCCCTCTCCGCCTCCTCCCAAGCACCCCCGTCTCCCAGCGTCTCTTCCCAGAGGGCGGCCCTGCGCCGTGCCCGTGGGACACGAGTGTCTCCCAGGGGAGCCTGTGAGCGCCAGCCCAGCCACGGCCAGGCACAGGGCAACCCTGGGGTTCCTCTGAGCATTGGCCTCCCTGCCTGCGCAAGGGGGGCCGTGGCTCTGGGCTGCTCCGAGGCTTGGGGACAATGGGTCCAGGCTCTCCCACAGCACCAGGAAGGGACATCGCCCATGGGAGAATTGTATCCAGCTTCCGGGAGCACCTTTGAAAGGGCCCGAGACCAAGAACCAAGTAGAAAAGGGCAGGGCTGCCGTGTGGGGCGGGCCGTGTGGCCTGCACCCAGAGCGCGTGGTTCAAGCGCCATGGCCCGGGTTTCCCAGTGCCCTGGCGGCCAGGCCCCGGGGCATGGGGACACTGAGGCACAGTGACGCCGCACCACAAGCCCAGGCACCCTCCTCAGGCCCAACGTTCCTCGTGGATTTAAGATCACTGGAGGCTGAGATTCATTCATTCATTCATTCATTCATTCATTCACTCGCTCATCCATTCATCAACTCAACACTTACAAAGCCCAGCCACGGCCCAGGGGCTGGCTGCAGAGCCCGGACCAGCCAAGTCCACCAGGGCCACAAAAACTAAGCCCCTGCCAGACCCAAATTCACCCATCCTGATGCCTGGGGGAGGTGGCGCCGCGGTGGCAGGCGGTTTCGTGAAGGCATTGGCTGTTTTCTGTCCTCTAGGAGCCTCGGCGCAGGGAGGAGGAGAGGCCGCAGGGCGTGAGCACCGTCCTCGCAGCGTCAGCCACCTGGCAGGGCGCACGCGCTGAACGCCCTGTGAGCGGACCGCTCCACATCAGCTGGGGGAGAGGGATCCAGGACAGCCACCAGAGGGGGCGCAGCCCACAGCCCTGCCCCTGCAGGGGACGCCTGCGGGCGCTCTAGACCAAACGAGGGAAAGGGCCTCAAGAGGTGACGGGCTCAGAACATGCAGGAAGAGGGCCTAGGACAGCCCTATGGGGGTGCAGGCGCCTGGGCTAACCTGGGGTTCTGTACCGAGGCCAGCGCTCCTGGGCTAACCTGGGGTTCGTCACCGAGGCCAGCGCTCCTGGGCTAACCTGGGGTTCTGCACCGAGGCCAACACGCCTGGGCTAACCTGGGGTTCTGCACCGAGGCCAACACGCCTGGGCTAACCTGGGGTTCTGTACCGAGGCCAGCGCTCCTGGGCTAACCTGGGGTTCGTCACCGAGGCCAACACGCCTGGGCTAACCTGGGGTTCTGCACCGAGGCCAACACGCCTGGGCTAACCTGGGGTTCTGTACCGAGGCCAGCGCACCTGGGCTAACCTGGGGTTCTGTACCGAGGCCAGCGCTCCTGGGCTAACCTGGGGTTCGTCACCGAGGCCAACACGCCTGGGCTAACCTGGGGTTCTGCACCGAGGCCAACACGCCTGGGCTAACCTGGGGTTCTGTACCGAGGCCAACATGCCTGGGCTAACCTGGGGTTCGTCACCGAGGCCAACGCACCTGGGCTAACCTGGGGTTCGTCACCGAGGCCAGCGCTCCTGGGCTAACCTGGGGTTCGTCACTGAGGCCAACACGCCTGGGCTAACCTGGGGTTCGTCACAGAGGCCAACACGCCTGGGCTAACCTGGGGTTCTGTACCGAGGCCAGCGCTCCTGGGCTAACCTGGGGTTCTGCACCGAGGCCAACGCACCTGGGCTAACCTGGGGTTCGTCACCGAGGCCAGCGCTCCTGGGCTAACCTGGGGTTCGTCACCGAGGCCAACACGCCTGGGCTAACCTGGGGTTCGTCACCGAGGCCAACACGCCTGGGCTAACCTGGGGTTCTGTACCGAGGCCAGCGCTCCTGGGCTAACCTGGGGTTCTGCACCGAGGCCAACACGCCTGGGCTAACCTGGGGTTCGTCACCGAGGCCAGCGCTCCTGGGCTAACCTGGGGTTCGTCACCGAGGCCAACACGCCTGGGCTAACCTGGGGTTCTGCACCGAGGCCAACGCGCCTGGGCTAACCTGGGGTTCGTCACCGAGGCCAGCGCTCCTGGGCTAACCTGGGGTTCTGCACCGAGGCCAACACGCCTGGGCTAACCTGGGGTTCGTCACCGAGGCCAGCGCACCTGGGCTAACCTGGGGTTCGTCACCGAGGCCAACACGCCTGGGCTAACCTGGGGCTCGTCACCGAGGCCAGCGCTCCTGGGCTAACCTGGGGTTCTGTACCGAGGCCAGCGCTCCTGGGCTAACCTGGGGTTCTGTACCGAGGCCAGCGCTCCTGGGCTAACCTGGGGTTCGTCACCGAGGCCAACACGCCTGGGCTAACCTGGGGTTCTGTACCGAGGCCAGCGCACCTGGGCTAACCTGGGGTTCGTCACAGAGGCCAGCGCGCCTGGGCTAACCTGGGGTTCGTCACCGAGGCCAACGCGCCTGGGCTAACCTGGGGTTCTGTACTGAGGCCAGCGCGCCTGGGCTAACCTGGGGTTCTGTACTGAGGCCAGCGCGCCTGGGCTAACCTGGGGTTCGTCACCGAGGCCAACACGCCTGGGCTAACCTGGGGTTTGTCACTGAGGCCAACACTCCTGGGCTAACCTGGGGTTCGTCACCGAGGCCAACACGCCTGGGCTAACCTGGGGTTCTGCACCGAGGCCAGCGCGCCTGGGCTAACCTGGGGTTCTGTACCGAGGCCAACACGCCTGGGCTAACCTGGGGTTCTGTACCGAGGCCAGCGCTCCTGGGCTAACCTGGGGTTCGTCACCGAGGCCAACACGCCTGGGCTAACCTGGGGTTCGTCACCGAGGCCAACACGCCTGGGCTAACCTGGGGTTCGTCACCGAGGCCAACACGCCTGGGCTAACCTGGGGTTCGTCACCGAGGCCAGCGCACCTGGGCTAACCTGGGGTTCGTCACCGAGGCCAACACGCCTGGGCTAACCTGGGGTTCTGTACCGAGGCCAGCGCACCTGGGCTAACCTGGGGTTCGTCACAGAGGCCAACACGCCTGGGCTAACCTGGGGTTCGTCACAGAGGCCAACACGCCTGGGCTAACCTGGGGTTCGTCACCGAGGCCAACACGCCTGGGCTAACCTGGGGTTCTGCACCGAGGCCAACACGCCTGGGCTAACCTGGGGTTCTGCACCGAGGCCAACGCACCTGGGCTAACCTGGGGTTCTGTACCGAGGCCAGCGCACCTGGGCTAACCTGGGGTTCTGTACCGAGGCCAGCGCACCTGGGCTAACCTGGGGTTCGTCACCGAGGCCAACACGCCTGGGCTAACCTGGGGTTCTGTACCGAGGCCAGCGCACCTGGGCTAACCTGGGGTTCGTCACAGAGGCCAACGCGCCTGGGCTAACCTGGGGTTCGTCACCGAGGCCAGCGCGCCTGGGCTAACCTGGGGTTCTGCACCGAGGCCAACGCGCCTGGGCTAACCTGGGGTTCGTCACCGAGGCCAACACGCCTGGGCTAACCTGGGGTTCGTCACCGAGGCCAACACGCCTGGCCTAACCTGGGGTTCTGTACCGAGGCCAACGCACCTGGGCTAACCTGGGGTTCGTCACCGAGGCCAACACGCCTGGGCTAACCTGGGGTTCTGCACCGAGGCCAGCGCGCCTGGGCTAACCTGGGGTTCTGCACCGAGGCCAACGCACCTGGGCTAACCTGGGGTTCGTCACCGAGGCCAACACGCCTGGGCTAACCTGGGGTTCGTCACCGAGGCCAACGCGCCTGGGCTAACCTGGGGTTCGTCACAGAGGCCAACGTGCCTGGGCTAACCTGGGGTTCTGCACCGAGGCCAGCGCGCCTGGGCTAACCTGGGGTTCTGCACCGAGGCCAACGCACCTGGGCTAACCTGGGGTTCGTCACAGAGGCCAACACGCCTGGGCTAACCTGGGGTTCTGCACCGAGGCCAACACGCCTGGGCTAACCTGGGGTTCGTCACAGAGGCCAACGCACCTGGGCTAACCTGGGGTTCTGCACCGAGGCCAACGCACCTGGGCTAACCTGGGGTTCTGCACCGAGGCCAACGCACCTGGGCTAACCTGGGGTTCGTCACCGAGGCCAACGCGCCTGGGCTAACCTGGGGTTCGTCACCGAGGCCAACACGCCTGGGCTAACCTGGGGTTCTGCACCGAGGCCAACACGCCTGGGCTAACCTGGGGTTCTGTACCGAGGCCAACATGCCTGGGCTAACCTGGGGTTCGTCACAGAGGCCAGCGCTCCTGGGCTAACCTGGGGTTCGTCACCGAGGCCAACACGCCTGGGCTAACCTGGGGTTCTGCACCGAGGCCAACACACCTGGGCTAACCTGGGGTTCTGTACCGAGGCCAACACGCCTGGGCTAACCTGGGGTTCGTCACAGAGGCCAGCGCTCCTGGGCTAACCTGGGGTTCTGTACCGAGGCCAGCGCACCTGGGCTAACCTGGGGTTCGTCACAGAGGCCAGCGCGCCTGGGCTAACCTGGGGTTCGTCACCGAGGCCAACACGCCTGGGCTAACCTGGGGTTCGTCACCGAGGCCAACACGCCTGGGCTAACCTGGGGTTCTGTACTGAGGCCAACACGCCTGGGCTAACCTGGGGTTCTGTACTGAGGCCAACACGCCTGGGCTAACCTGGGGTTCTGTACCGAGGCCAGCGCGCCTGGGCTAACCTGGGGTTCTGTACTGAGGCCAACACGCCTGGGCTAACCTGGGGTTCTGTACCGAGGCCAGCACGCCTGGGCTAACCTGGGGTTCTGTACCGAGGCCAGCGCGCCTGGGCTAACCTGGGGTTCTGTACTGAGGCCAGCGCACCTGGGCTAACCTGGGGTTCTGTACTGAGGCCAACACGCCTGGGCTAACCTGGGGTTCGTCACCGAGGCCAACGCGCCTGGGCTAACCTGGGGTTCGTCACGGAGGCCAACACGCCTGGGCTAACCTGGGGTTCTGTACCGAGGCCAGCGCTCCTGGGCTAACCTGGGGTTCTGTACTGAGGCCAGCACTCCTGGGCTAACCTGGGGTTCGTCACCGAGGCCAACACGCCTGGGCTAACCTGGGGTTCGTCACCGAGGCCAACGCGCCTGGGCTAACCTGGGGTTCGTCACCGAGGCCAGCGCTCCTGGGCTAACCTGGGGTTCGTCACCGAGGCCAACACGCCTGGGCTAACCTGGGGTTCGTCACAGAGGCCAGCGCTCCTGGGCTAACCTGGGGTTCTGTACCGAGGCCAGCGCACCTGGGCTAACCTGGGGTTCGTCACAGAGGCCAGCGCGCCTGGGCTAACCTGGGGTTCGTCACCGAGGCCAACGCGCCTGGGCTAACCTGGGGTTCGTCACCGAGGCCAACGCGCCTGGGCTAACCTGGGGTTCGTCACCGAGGCCAACACGCCTGGGCTAACCTGGGGTTCGTCACAGAGGCCAACACGCCTGGGCTAACCTGGGGTTCGTCACAGAGGCCAACACGCCTGGGCTAACCTGGGGTTCGTCACTGAGGCCAACACGCCTGGGCTAACCTGGGGTTCTGTACCGAGGCCAACACGCCTGGGCTAACCTGGGGTTCTGCACCGAGGCCAACACGCCTGGGCTAACCTGGGGTTCTGTACCGAGGCCAACACGCCTGGGCTAACCTGGGGTTCTGTACCGAGGCCAGCGCACCTGGGCTAACCTGGGGTTCGTCACAGAGGCCAACACGCCTGGGCTAACCTGGGGTTCTGTACCGAGGCCAGCGCACCTGGGCTAACCTGGGGTTCGTCACAGAGGCCAGCGCGCCTGGGCTAACCTGGGGTTCTGCACCGAGGCCAACACGCCTGGGCTAACCTGGGGTTCGTCACCGAGGCCAGCGCTCCTGGGCTAACCTGGGGTTCGTCACCGAGGCCAGCACGCCTGGGCTAACCTGGGGTTCTGCACCGAGGCCAACGCACCTGGGCTAACCTGGGGTTCGTCACCGAGGCCAACGCGCCTGGGCTAACCTGGGGTTCGTCACCGAGGCCAGCGCTCCTGGGCTAACCTGGGGTTCGTCACCGAGGCCAGCACGCCTGGGCTAACCTGGGGTTCTGCACCGAGGCCAACGCACCTGGGCTAACCTGGGGTTCGTCACCGAGGCCAACGCGCCTGGGCTAACCTGGGGTTCGTCACCGAGGCCAGCGCTCCTGGGCTAACCTGGGGTTCGTCACCGAGGCCAGCGCCAGGCAGAAACTGGGGCTGCAGCTCTGCTTGGTCAACTTACTGCAGGGCCCAGACCAGACTCAGGAACAAGCAGAAAGCACAGCTTTTCTTGCTTCTTTCCCGGAACCTGCTGCACCAGAGCTTCGTGAAGCACCTTTGAATCACCTGGGATGGGGACTCGGGTGATGGGCAGGCAAAGCGTCTTCATCTGCCCCTTGTGAGGAGAGAAGAACCCTGCAAAATGGCACACTGGGATTTTTTCCATTTTTTTTTTTCTCTTTAGGCTACAGCATGGCTGGGGCCCAGGAAATGAAAATGCAGGGATTCAGCTGATAAGGAGGTGTATCTGGAACATTTCTGTGAGGTTCACTCCTTCTCTTCGAAATCCATTTCAGCAGAAGTCATCAATAATTCCATTGCAAGACATGACTAAAGCAACCAGAAAAATATAATGCCGCCAGCAGAGTCATATCTGATTTCTGAGTTATCGGGGTCCTACGTGGTAGGGCCAGATGTTTCTCATCGCACATTACTTCTTCCTGAACATTCCCACAGCGCTGCGTTTCCGGCCTTTGCTCTCCGCACTGAGCCTCAGTCCCCCTCTTGGTTCACAGCGGGTACGAGGGCCTCAGGGCACGGGCTCGCTGAGCCAGGACACCAGGGCCACTGCGTGCACATCCGCAGCCACGGATTTCCATGTCTCTGGCGTCCTGAGTTCAAATTCTTTCATAAGCAGCAGGTGGGGCAAGATCTCATTCTTGCTAAGGATAGCATGCCTTGATGAGAAGCCCCGAGGTCTCTCCTTCATTCTCCACCCCTGAAGCCTTCCCAGAGGAAGGATGTGGCTTGAGTCAGCTCTACCTTGATTCTCTCAGTCGGCAGCACCAGGCACTGTGCCAGGCGCGGGCAGCTGAGGGGAGCCCTGGCCCCGTCAGTCCTCAGGGCACGTGCAGGACCCCTTCTCGTGTGGTCCTTGGGCATCAGCCAGGAGCTGGTCGGACGGGCAGGAGCTCAGGCCCCTGGCCCCTCCGCCACACCCCAGGACACCCTGAATCACAGTCTGCTCAATCCCCCAACGATTCACCCGCACGTGAGGTCTGAGAAGAGCTGGTCTAGAGAATTTTTAAAGTTCTGCAGGGAAAAAAACAGCTTTTGGGAGAAACACTCTCAGGTTTCTCAAGTCTGCATCCTTCTTGTGAATGAAAGGACTGAGCGGGCCAGTGGGATCCAGCGCCCGCTGGATTGAGGGTGACTGCGGAACCGAGAGGTGGGAGGGAAACGAGGGGCCCCAGACCTTCCGGGACGGGGAAAGCTGCAAGTTGTTCATCGACATGACACACATCGTGACTTAAAATTCAGCACAGTTGGGATTCCTACTCCAACCTTCCCACGAAGGCCTTGATTTCCAACAGCTGGATCCCAAGAGGCACCGGCAGCCCCCGGCAGGTGTGCTGACCCCGCAGGTGCGCGCCGGCTGGGGTCTAGGGGGCTGCAGGGTGGCAGTCCCGCAGGTGGGGGCGGGTCGTGGGGCCCCACGCAGAGCCGCCGCCCGCCTCCTCCAGCTCCGCGGGGTCTGACTGTTGCATGTGGGCAGGTCCCATGCCTCCCGAAGGCACAGAGAGGCCAGCAGGCTGCACCCCAAGGTGACCGCGACGTGAGCCGGCTCGCCCCGTCTACCCAGAAGGCCGCTGTCGGAGCCGTCCACAGAAGCCGCCTCGCCTACATGGGAAGCGGGCGCTCGAGCCGCCCCAGCCCCTCGCCTCCGGCTCTGCCCTCAGAGTGGCTCCTGAACCTGCCTGTGCCTGAACCACGCCGAGGACCTTCCAGGATGCAGACTGCCGCCCCGCCCCGTTCAGCTCAGGGTGGGGCCTGGGAACCTGCATTTCCCACCAGGACCCAGTGCTGCCTGCCGGCCCCGCCAGGAGACCCTCTGCCCCAACCGGGGCACACGCCCTTTCCCTTTGTTTTAAACACATTTTTCAGACCTGACTTTAGTCAAATCTCCATCTTTAGAAGCGGAGCCAACGTGTGGCACCCGCTAAGGAAGCCGATGCGTGGCCCGCTGGCCCCCCTAAGGAGGGCGCTTTGCCCACCCTGCCAGCCCCGGGCGGGGCACTGAGCCCGCCTTCCTCACTGCAGCTCCCCTGTAGTGAAGTGTCCCCGTTCTGCCTCCCAGTGCCCCCGGGACCCTCCTCTAGTCCCTCTGGTGCGGTCAGCAGCTGCAGGGTACCTGTGTGCCTGTCCCTCTTCCCACCTGCCTCCTGCTGGGGTGGGAGCTGCAGGGCCCGCGGGCGCCTGCGCCCCCGCGCCCTCTCTGGCCCGCGGGAAAGTCTCTGGCTTGCCCCGGTCTCTTGGGCTTCATGCTGCCCAAGAGAGTCTGAGGCCCTTCCCTGGCCTCCGTCCAGCCGCAGGCATGGGGGGTGGCTGTCCACGGGGCTCAGGGGGCTGCCCGGGCTGCAGCGAGCGCTGCTTTGCCTCTGCAGACCCTTGGCAGAGGAGGGCGTGCTCCGAGCCGCCGCGCCGCAAGCGCGCACAACGCACTAGCCCTGGCCCTGGCGGCGGGTCCCACGCGGGACACTGGCACGAGGTCCCCCACGACTGAAATGCCGACAGCCCTGTCCCCTCTGCCTCTGCCTGCTCCTGCATTGGCAGCATCTCACGTGTTCGAAAGATCAGAGGCTCACGGACCAATGGAAACGCAGAAGAGATGGGTGGGAAAAGGGATAATTACTAGTCATTTGTGAAGGACCCAACTTCACTGGAAATAACGTTTGCCTCTAAGCTAGTTTGAGTGAAAGTGATTGCTCTTTTTTCCAACTTGACTGGCCTCCATGGGAAAATGCTCGTGGAAGGTCTTGGCTGCAGGGCTCTCAGTACCAAGGAATGTTTTGATTGGCTTTAGTCAAAAGTAAAATGTCACCTGCCACGCTCAAAGGAACCCTCAAAATCAGCAAGGCTTGCCTTTCAAGAGTGGGGATAGAAGCAGCAAGTGCCCTTTAATTCCTGAGGGCCGAGGTTTCAGGCTCCACTTTTCTACCGGAGACCCCTCTCGATCCCCGCCTGCCTGTGACCTCAGGCCTTCCCTCTTCCCACCCGGCGGGACCCCCACCCCCACTCACACGCCCAGGACAGGATGGGCCTCTCGTTGTCCTGGATGTGGGTGTGGACTCAGTCAATTCCAAATGCGAGCCCCTCAGACTCTGGACGCACAGATGTGGCCTCCCCGTCCAGGTCAGCCAGCCACTTCCTGCTCTCCTGGGCACCCCCCACCATCTGGGACATGGTGAGGGCAGATGAATCTGCAAACTGAGAGAGGCAGGCCCCTTGACTCGGGTGCACCGCAGGCAGTCCACGGCAGTCCCTGCACTTTCTGCGTGTGTGTGAGTGTGTGTGCATGCAAGCGAGAATGCATGTGTGTGTGACAGGGTGTGCATGAGCGTGAGGGAGTATGAGAATGCATGAGTGTGCATGCATGTGAGTGTGCATGGGTGTGAGGGAGTGTGAGAGCGAGTGTGTATATGTGACAGTCTGTGCCTGAGTGTGGAGAAGTGTGAGAATGTGTGGGTGTGTGCTTGAGTGTGTAGGAGTGTAAGTGTATGTGGCAGTGTGTGCATGAGCGTGAGGGAGTGTGAGAATGAGTGTGAATGTCCACGCATGTGCGTGTGTGTGTGTGACTGTGAAGGAGTGTGTGTGTGACAGTTTGTGCCTGGGTGTAAAGTGTGAGTGTGACAGTGTGCACGAGTGTGTGTGTGAATGTGACTGTGCCTGAGTGAAGAAGTGTGAGAATGTGCACGTGTGGGCGTGAGGGAGTGTGTGTGTGACAGAGTGTGCATGACTGAAGAAGTGTGAGTGTATGTGACTGTTCACGAGCACGGAGGAGGGTGAGAGAGAATGCACGTGTGCGTATGACAGAACGGGTGTGCAGGAGTGTGCCTGAGTGTGAGCAGGTGCGTGTGAGAACATGTTGTCTGTGCACAGCTGCGGCCCTCGTGGCAGTGGGGACCGGGGCGTGCTCCTCGCCGTGCAGGGCCTGCTGCCCCCCGGGCTCTGTGCCCGTCTGTGTCACGGAGAGGCTGTCGGGCCCCGGTGTGCGCTTCTGCCGCGCTCTGGCCATGTCCACATGACACCAGCACCAGGCCCATGGGCCAGCGGCAAGGGCGGCCCCAGCTGGGCCCCTGCAGGTGCCGAGGAGCAGAGCGTGGCAGCCAGCGGGCACCGGGCCGGAGCCAGAGGGAGGGCGCTCTGTCCACCGCCACGGGTCAGCCAGCCAGCGCCCAGGGGCAGGCGCCACCCTCACTGCCTCCTGCCGAGGCACCGCAGTCCTGAGGGCAGCGTCCGGGGCACGGGCATGTGGCAGACATGGCCCTTTGTGCCACTGCCCCTGAAAGTTCCAGTCATGGGACATAGCGGATCCTACTAGATAGAAACGTCAGACGGCTTGGGGTAGAACGGCTCATTAGACGAGCGCCCCCGCGTCACAGCCGCCCCCAGCAGCACAGGCCCCTGCGCAGTCCAGCAGCCCGGTGGCCTTTGGGGGAGACACCGTGGCAGAAAGCGCCTGGCCGAGCAGCTTTGCGAGCAGGAAGCCCTGCGCACCTGCCGAGAGCACGGAGCCCCTACCTGAGACCAGGGCGAGGACAGCCAGCTGCTCCGCGGGGGGCCCACAGCCTTGTACATGGTGGGCTTGGGACACGGGGACAGGGCACAGGCGCGTTCCCGCTCCAGGCTGGGCCTCGGCAAGTGCAGGCACTTCTTGGAGGCCAGCTCTCGGTACTTCCCAGAAATATACTTTTCTGCACACTTGAAGAATCTTCTCTGTATTCCTCTTCCACAGGTAGCAGAGCACTAAAATAAGAGGAGAAATCAAAACAGGAGAGTGAAAAGCATTTCCTCTGTGGTGGTTGCTTCTGCAAAATCTGCGGGTCAAAACGTTCCACCATTATATCAGCTTTAGCATTTATGTAAGTGTAGATGTTTAGTAAGGTTTTCCGGGCCTCGGAATTTTCAAGATGCAGTGTATACCTAGCTTAAAAAAAAGATCTTGAGGTCACAGTGGCCAGCCTTATCAGGTATAAAGGCGAGGCTCTAAATTTCTATCAGAATGCACTGGCATTTCTTTTTTTTTCCTAGGAGGTACCGGGAATTGAACCTGGGAACTCGTACATGCAAAGCAGGCACTCAGCCACTGAGCTGCAGCTGCTCTGCTCGCTGACATTTAATATGTGAGGACATATGTGAGCTCCACAGCTCTTCTAGTCATACCACTGATGGCAGGCATGGCGCTGGTTCTCAGAGAGAGCAGGGAGGGGAATCCCAGGCCCCCGGTCCTCCCCAGAGTCAAGCACGAGACGTGGAGGCCAGCAGGCACACACGAGAGCACGTCCTTGCACAGCACTGCGGAGGCCCTGGAAGATCTTTCCAGCCTCAGCAGCACCAGGCAGCAGCGCTGGCAGAACCCACACACGAGCTTCCTTCTGCAGATGTCAGACCTGCCTGCCTCTTTCTGTCTCGGGAGATGGGCACTCTGGTTCTTTCCAAACTAATTCAGCTTCTTCCTGCTCTACAAGAGATCAGACTTTCCTGGGAAAAATGGCGGTGGCTCTTCTGGAGTGTGACTCCCCCCACCCTGCAGCCAGCCGGCTTGGAGGAATGGATGTGCAGCCGCCGTCCTGGTCCCATGGGCCCATTCATCCTTCTGCTCAGCGCTGGCCGTGCGATGGTGACGTGGAGGCCGCTGGGGTGGTGCCTGAAGGACATGATCCAAAAGCTGCAGGGGACATGGAGGAGTGGGGTGGCTCGGCAGGCTATGGAGTCTGGCTGTTTGGTCCAACACTGGCCTGGTTGTTGTGCTGGTGTTGTGTCGATGGCATTAGAATCTGCAGTCAGTGGACTTCAAGTGAAGGGATGGACCTTCGATCTATGAGGGGGCCTCGCCCAGTCAGTTGGAGCCTTGAGAGCAAGAAGTAAGGCTTCCAGAAGTTCCGCTTGAGAACGCAGCATCAGCGCCTGCCTGAGTTTACAGCCTGCCAGATTCTGGGCTCGAGTTTCAACATCATTCTTTCCAGAACTCCCAGCCTAACCACCGGCACTTTGAATCTCAGTTTTCCCAGGCCTACAGTCAGATGAGTCAATTCCATAAAATATCCTTTACATCAATTCTATTGGTTCTGTTTCTCTGGGAAGCCCTGACTGATACAGGTTGATTTAGGCCTGGAAGCGTGGACAGAAGCTAGCCGCACCAGAAACTTCTGCAGAGCAGAGGAAGAAGGGGTGGGGGAGAGAGTGAGAAGAGCTCCTCTCTGAGAATGAGAGGCGGCCCTGGGAGGAGAGGCTGGTCCGGGCGGTCACGTCCAGCCCAGGCACCTACCTCAGACCAGGCGGACACGAGCCAGAGCAGCTTCTTGGGCTTGGGGCAGCGTCGGAGTAAGCACGCTTCCTGGGTCTTGGGTTTGGGGTCTGCGGTGCAGACAGCGTCGGGGAGCAGCAGGGCCCGGGCTGAGGGCGTGGTGTTCTTACAGGCCACCGGCCGCTTCCTCCAGCCTTTCCCGCAGGTTCGGGAGCACTGTGCGGGGACAGAGGGGTCAGCTCCAGGAGGAACCGCGCCCAGCCAGCTGGCTCTTGGGTCCCCAGCAGGGGCCCAGCTGCCGCCCCACGCCTCACCCCTGCCCCGCTTACCTCTGCCCAGGGCCCTGTGCTCCAGGCGGGTGGACAGCTCTGGGAGCCACAGGTCTGGCGGCCGGGGGGCTCGGGCTGTGGACACAGGCTGCCCGAGACCACCTCCGATCGGTGGCGGGCCCGCTGCACGCACTGGACAGGCCGGCTCTGCGCTCCCCCGCCACAGGTCCGGCTGCAGGCACTCCAGTTGCCCACGGACCAGCTGCGAGGGGACAAAGAGACCCGAGGTAAGGGCGGGCACCTCTCTGAGAGAGGCCGAGGGCCTCGGCCGTGCAGTGGCCAGCGTGATTTCCCAGGCACGGTCCGCAGGCCTGGGGTTATTTTCAGCCCATCTTTGCAGAGGCATGGTTCCACCCTCCAAGTCCCTCCCTTGTCCCTGCTGCCTCTCACTTCCTTGACAAGGGACACTCTTTGCCCCTTCACTGGCTTTTGGGAAATAACCCACCTCGACAGAACATGTCTCCCCTCTCTAGCCCATTTCAAGTGGAAAACTTCAAACATACACATGAAATTAGCACAGCCCCCTTTCCCTACCCTTCCAACCTCCACAGCTCTCAGTGGGTGCCCCCTACTCCCCCTATCATTTTGAAACAAATTCCAGACAGGTCAACATTTCAATATGTATCACTGAAAAATATTAAGTATTATTTTTAAAAATAACCACCAAATATCACCACTTCAACATCACCGAATGTTGGCAGTGTTCCAATTCCCAGTTTTCTCATAAATATCATAACTTAATTCATCTGCTTGTTTGTATCAGTGTCCAAACATAGTCCACACTTGTCAATTGGTGGCTAAGTCTTTCTTGTCCTTTCGTCTACAGGTTCTTTCTTCATCTCATTTGGTTTTCTAATCAATTTCTCCTAGAAATGAGCTTTGCCAAGTGTTAGTGTTTTTCTGCTGATGACGGAATTGTGAAAATTACATCTGCCTGGTGTCACTTAACATGTTCCTGTCCTCTGTCCTGCCCCTAAGCTAGTGTTGGATCAGAGGCTTTTTCTGAATTGGGTTCAACTTCTTTTCTTTTGTCCTCTGTATAAGCACATCCTAACTTGATGATGTACTCTTCCAATAGGAGTTTCATCACGTCTGGGCATCTTTCATTCCATTTGTTAGCAGCTGTTGGTGATCAGTAATGCTTTAAGTAACACCTTTAATTTCTGGTTGTAAAAGTATTCCCTGCAAACATGAACATGAGCAGGTGATGGGTGGTGGAGCACCCAACCCCAGCACCTCAAATTCCCTCTTGGGCTGGAGAGCCGTGGCTCGGGCCGAGGGAGCCTGTTCCAGGTCAGGAGGCAGCTCGGAGGCACGCAGAGACCTGCAAGAGGCCCCTTAGCGGCCCGATGCTGGTGAACCTCATCAGTGTCCTGGGAAAGCTGTGACAACACAGCCCAAACTGGGGCGTAGAACAACAAATTTATTCTCTCTTAGCTATGGAGACTGGAAACCCCAAATCGAGGTGTCAGCAGCGCTCCCGCGGAACCTGCAGGGAAGGATCCTTCCTGGACCCCTGCAGCCTCGGGCAGTGGTTCGCAGCTGCGCCACCGAAGTGCCACCTCCCTCGCCTGTGGCCTCCTGCCCTGGGCATCTGGGTCCAGAGCTCCCTCTTGGTCCTCTTACAAGGACACCTGCCATTGGATTTGGGGCCCACCCCAAGTCCAGGATGATTTCAAATTGCGGTCTTGAACCGATCACGTCTGCAGAGACCCTTACTCCACAAGGGCACAGCCAGGTTCTAGATGGGCATGAATTTGGGGGCCACTGTTCACCCCACTACAGAATCCGAGTGATAAGGAGAAACAGAAAGAAGGTGAAAGTTACCCATGCTCTCTTCTTCCAGTGATACTACTGGAAATAGCACATTATATTTTCTTCTAGTGCTCTCTCTCTCTGTGTATATAATCATTTGACATGGTTGAAGGTAGGTGGTATATATGACTTTTTATTCAGCATTTTAAAAACTCAGTGTTTCAAACAAGCATTTTTCTTTTCTCACACAGCAAAGCCTTTGTAAATATATTTTCCGTGTATCCAATATGTCACAATATGGGTCAAGGTGGATTGATATCTAAATAAGGAAATAAAGGCAAAAAGGATTGGGAAGTGTATTAGCCAAAGGGGTGCTGAAACAAAATACCAGAAACTGGTTGGTTTTTATAAAGGGTATTTATTTGGGGTAGGAGCTTACAATTACCAGGCCATAAAGCATAAGTTACTTCCCTCACCAAAGTCTATTTCCACGTGTTGGAGCAAGATGGCTGCCGATGTCTGCCAGGGTTCAGGCTTCTGGGTTCCTCCCTTCCAGGGTTTTGCTTCTCTCTGGGCTCAGCTCCTCTGTTTTCTCCACAAGGTCCGCTGTAGACTCTCAGGCAAACGGCTCCGTCTCTCTCCCTGGGGTTTCTGCTGTCTCTAAGGAGCCGTCTCTATTCCTCTGTGTTCTCCTCCCGGCTCCAGCTTAAGGCTTCAGCATCAAACTCCAACATCAAAAACCCAACATTAAGAACCCTCAACTCTGTCCTGTGCCATGCCTTTTATCTGTGAGTCCCCACCGAGGGGGAGGAACTCAATGCCCTAATGATGTGGCCCAATCAAAGCCCTAATCATAACTCAAACACGCCCAGGTACAGACCAGGTTACAAACATAATCCAGTATCTATTTTTGGAATTCATAACCATATCAAACTGCTATAGGAAGCAAAGACTTTCACTACTGAAGTCTTAGGCAAATGTCATTCCAGAGTCATGGTTGTGGGCAGCAGGCAGCTGGCCACTCGGACAAAACTTCTCCAGACCCCCCACGGCCCAGGGGCTCCCAAATTCCAGAGATCCATGAGCACCCGCTAACTGTGCCAGCTCTGTGTTGGGAATGCGTGTCACCATTTCTGAACAAAATCATCAGGAGCTTTTCTCAAATTCTCAAAGGATCCACGACCTCAGTGCTTTTCGAGCTGATTTTTGGAAAAGTGAAAGTCCTGGGGATAGAGCAGGAGGTGGAGGAAGGAGAGGGATCCCTGGGGCACCCTGAGGTGAACGGGGCGCAGCCTCTGCCCTCCCCGGGCTGCTGGGGGCCCCACTTCATCGCTCAGTGTCTTTAGACCAAGTTGTACCCCATTTGTACTTACTTTTCTTTGAAGTAGCCTTGAATTATTTTATACCATGTGTTTTTCCTGAACAGATGCCATAATATTTCTAAAAAAATTATAGAAAGTCTATAATGCAAACTTTTGTACACCTAAGAAAGAAAAGATTTCAGGTTTGTAGCAATTGTCCAGTATCAACTGTGGGAATACTTCAGGTTTTCAGTAAAAAAAGGTGAGTGTGTTTCTTTATATGACATGCTACGCTTCCTAATTTGCCGTCCTACTTCTGCAAGCTGGGTTTCCATCTGCATTTGGCGAGCCTCCAGTGCGCTTCCGCCAGCTCCGTGTGCTTTTGTTTTGTTTTTCTATTTCCTCCCACTTCTTGCACTGCTGGCTCAATCCTGCACCTTATAAAATATAATTGGAGAGTCCACATTGGGGTTGCAAAAGGCATGTTGGCTGCCTGCAGGCTTTTCACACCATCTCCTTAAGGCCTTCTGTCTCCACCGTCTCAGGCCTTTCCAAATGCGCGGTCCTTTCACTGTCCTTCTCTCCAGGGCCTGTCAAGAAGAAATCCTCCTGAACAAAGAGCCTTCAGGCCGCTTCTGGGAATGCCAAGAGTCTGTTTTGTTTCAGGAGCAGAACTCGGGGGAACTCGAGCTCAGGAGAGGCACATCCAGACAAGCCTCTGCGGTGGCGCCGAGGGCGCGGGGGTCAGACGCTGGGTGTGATCTGCGGCTGACCCGCCACACCTCGCCCAGCTCCGTGGGCTTCCCTGGGCACAACCCGCAGTCCGCTCCCGAGGGGGCGCACAGGGCTCAGCCGCGGCGGCAGGACCGTCCGCCCAGCGCTGCTGCAGGAGGCACGTCTTGGCCGCTCTCAGGGCTGCTGGGGCCGGCGTTTGGGATTTAGGGTTTTCACGCCACAGTTTAGGTAGGAGCTCCTGGCATCTGTGTGTTCCATCTTTAATATCCAAACTGCCAACAGCCACTGGTTGGGTGTCAATACAATGGCCTTTGGGGGTCATTTTTTAAAAATAAAAATAACCTTTTGGTGGTAGCCATGTGCAGTCCCGCAAGGGTAGCTGGCTCTAGTGAAACACTTTATCGTGAGCCCCACAAGAGTCACTAGGCCAGAACTGCAGCTGAGGCCCGGGGGCCGGCAGGTATGGTCTGGGCCCTCAGCTCGGGCTGGGCTCAGCAGGGAGCCACGAAGGGCTTGGTAACTGGGGAGCGGCAAGTATCTCAGCATATAACCGCTAGCTCTGTTTCATGATTTTGCATGTTTTCTTTTTTTCTGATTATTCTTCTTGGCGCTGCAAGACTAAGCAATCTGCTGTTCCACTTGCAGGAATAACCAACTCTTGCCTTCCATGAAGTATCTTTAGACTCAATAAACATGTGGAATGATGACCGGGCGGAGAAGAAGGCCACGGCCGACGAGCGGTTCTCAGTCGGGTTTCGTCCAAGAGAAGTGAGCGCCAGGCAGCGAAGGCTGCGCTTAGAGACATCTGCGCTTACCAGGTGCTTCCTCGACGTTGCAGGCTCATCTTTAGTCAGAACTTTCGGATGCGCCACTGCTGATGAAATCACCTCTATCGCGTTCTTAAATGGTCTTTCACAGTCTCTCAACCATGAGCGCGCTCACACTTGGTTCTCAGCGGCCCAGGGGCTCAGATGGCCCCCACTGCAGCCAGATGGGACGGGTAGCGGCAGCGTCGGAAGGACTTGGACTCGATATGAAGCTGCAAACCATTTGAAATCTACCACACTTGGCTCTTAAATGAGATGACTGAAAGGTAAGAGTGTACAACCAACAACAAACAGGTACCAGTTTGAAAAATTTTGCCTTTTCCACATGGGAATAAAATGAACAAGGCGACTTAGGATGTGGGCAGCCCATCAGCCGAGTGTGGCACGAGAGGGCAGCAGGTCTCGGGGGACAGCGAGGGGAGGACGACGTCCCCAGCCAGCTGTAGGACAGCTGACACGGGAAGGAACTGTGACCTACGTCAAAGGACTTTTCATCAGCACCAAATGCTGCCAGGTAGATACCAAGCAAGTTACAAGGCAGAAGCGCAGCTCCTAAAGACCAAATAATTTTAGTCATCAACTACGTTAAGTGAATGTGGCAGCCATAACAAGAGGTTTTAGACAAGACTGCTCTCTGCTCACAAATCTGGAGCAATGCATTTAAGAAGAAGTTTCCAAAGCCTTCTGAAGCCCCGTGGTAGTGGGAAATCGAGAGCAATCTGTCTCACACTCACCCTCCTCTCCTCTCTGACCGCCACAGGCACAGATGTTCTCACGCGGCCAGCACTGGCTGGGGCCTGTCCTAGGGGCCAGCGGCGGGACCGAGGTGACTGCTCACCGCAGAGCTCAGAGGCCTTTATTGACAACTGGTTGGCCAGAAACAGGGGCCAGGCAGAAACCAGGAGAGCGGGGTCAGGAGGCCAGGCCCTTGCCGTCAGCACTCCGGGGTCTGCAACTCGACAGTTACTTCATTTTGTTCAGCCTCACGAGTCAGACCACTTTGTTGGACTTGGGAAACTGAAGGAGAGATTTATAAGGAGCCAGACAGAGGCCCTGATTGTTTTCATCTTTAAATGCTGGTTTTCTTTGCTGAGGCACACAAAGCCAAGCTGGAGCACATCAAAGCTCACCCAAAATGAGGCACTGTGGGTGTTAATTTTATGAACTGTGAGAAGGCAAAGGTATGTGACTTTCTACTGTTCAGGGGCCAACGAGCTATTTTTACCAGGTTTGTCTGTCTCTCTCCTGTCATCAGAGCTTATCTGACAAAGAATCAGTGAGAGCCATCAAGCTTTTATTTGCACAGGGAAGACAGGGAAAATGGAATTATGAGAGGCACAGAGAGGAAAGAAACTGACCTCAGTGTTCTGCAAATGGCCTTAACAATTCCGTTTCAGCAAAAGGCCTTCATTCGAGGGTTTTCTCTCCACAGAACACTGAAGGTGTTTGCTCCCATTACCTAAAATGAAAACCTTCAGCCCATAAATGTAAGAGAGCCTTAGATCCAAAAAGAAGATTAAACTCTATTTTTTTGTGAGTTTGCCCCTCCACCCAGTTTCCAAGGAAAACTGGAAAAGAGAACCCTGGGCATTAGAGCTGAGCAGGACTTCAGACAATCTATAAATATTTCACCAGCCTTGACTAGGGGACCCTGGGCCCCAGACAGCAAGGACTGTCACCAAGTGAGCTCAAGATTCAAAAAGGAGGTGCCAGAACTCTTGGAGCCCACCCCCTACACCACGGTGTCCTCGCAATGCATCCTGCTCCAGTGGAGAGAGCAGGGCCTTCTCCGCTTCTGGGCTTCAACCTTGGCCAGCTGCCTCTTGCCCCTCTCCAGTGTCCTTTCAATACCCATCTGCTGGGGATAGCAATGTGTCCCCTCTACAGGGATACCTTCAAACCAGATCGAAAGTAGGGCCCTGAGGATGTCATGGTCAGCTAAGGTGTGGCCCCGTGGGATGAGGGGGGGCCTTCTCCATGCCTGGAGGCCTTAGGAAAAGAGGACCTTCAGACACAGGCAGTTGGAGAAAGTCACCAGAAGAGACCAGAAGCCAGTGGACACCAGAAGGAGATGCAAAGAGAGAGATGGCCAGGTGATGGAGGCTACCCATGTGGGAGGAAGCACGGCCTGGCTGACATACTGATTTTGGACCCCCAGCTTCCAAACCCAAGAGAAAATAAATTGGCTTTGTTTAAGCCAGCCCACTGTATGTATTTGTCATAGCAGCCCTGGCAAACGCTAATGTTGAGCCAACTGCTTATGTTACCATCTTTGCTACGGTGTAGTAGTAGTGCTACTATGAGTAGAACTACCGGGGTAGAAACTACAGACAGGCAGGGAAAGAGCAAACTATACCAGTAGGGAACTGAGAGTGAGTACTGACTGCTCAGGAGGTACCCTCCCTCTACTTTCCCAGGTGAAACACCCCAATTCTGACACGCAGGAGCTGAGAGGGCCTGGCCCTTTACTAGCCTGTGACCTGACCTGGGGCTAAGACCGTGTTTCCCAGACCACAGCTGGGTGGTACGGGTGCCCAACGACCTTCTCACCCACGGTCTTCACTCCAGGCCTCATGGGCCAGAGATCCAAGGCCCTGGCTTTCGAGGGCTGGGGGCCAGGAGCCTGGAATTTTACAGAGTGTCCCCTTTTCTCAGGGCTATAGGTTTGGGGGGCTCCTCTGAAAACCAACACCCAACTCACTCTTCAGGCTGGGTCTGTGTTTTGAGATCCAACCTCCTTTTGGGCTTCAATCCCTTGCATCCCAGCTGCACCTATTTTACTTTTTGATTAATGCGGTGACAAGGCTCTTCTTCCAGAGGAAGCCAGCCAGCCACACTCCCTGCCATCAGCAGATGAACCAGCTGCTCTACCTCTGTGCTGCCCTCTTGGTCATAAAGGCTGTTCTCTGCAGCAGGCTCCCAGTCCCAGATTCAGCAATTTAATTTCTAGGAATGCAAGATCATTTTAGCTTAAGTTCCTTCCCAAAGAAAGACCGTTTCAGAATCAAGATGGCTTAAGAGGTGCAAAGGGCCAGAGCTGCTTCCTTGTGCCCTGACCCTTCCCATATTGGCATGGAGCTATCTGGGAAATCAAGGTACACCTGTCCAATATTTACACAACATGCACTCTCCCGTCATCTTCCAAGCCTCCCAAACGATCCACCTTGAGGCCTGGAGGATGGGTCTGTGGTGCAAGGCTTCCACAAACCTCCATTTTGTTTGGTCAGGGAAGGTTGTGGTAATGGTTGTGTCCTAACGGGGCCACCCTGAGTGCAGAGCAGACACAAGCAGACAACTGGTTTCCCTCTGTCACAGCCGAGGGAAGATGCCTCCCTTTTCTACTCTAACAGGGACACAGCAGTGGACTATTTTCCAGACCGTTGCTGTCCTGGTTCCCCCCTAACGCCATCCACAGCCAGCTCTTCTCTGGACACCACACACTCAGCCTGGGTGGGCTCATCCCTGCCCGCTGGCTCATCTCCAGCCTTGTCTGAAGCCCTCTTCTTCACTCACTCTGAACCAACGTGCTAGGCTCCTTGAGCTGCTCTATTGCCTTTGCAAACACCTTGGCTGCGCCCACGCCATGCTGAGCATCTGCGGGGATGTGCCAGCCTTGCCCTTGGTGTCAACATCCTCCTGCTGCCACCCAGTGACACACAGGCTCACACAGACCCAGTTGCTTTGTGCTCAAACCTGCTTATGCCAGCTGAGCTGCTACTGGAATTATATAATTAAATTTGGAGCCACTTGATGAATATAAGCATGAAAAAAGAAGGTTGTTTCAATGAAAACTAAGCTGAATGCTTTGGAAAGACTCAGTAGAGAACAGTCATGAAACAAAATCGCTGTCAAATGAGGTGTGGCTGAGAACAGAAAAATCTTGAGAAAAAATTAAAATGTAAAATGATTTTACACTCAGAGGAGTGGGACTGGTTTCGTCCTTCTTTAAAGAAACTCAAACTGGAAAATGCGGGCATGTTTCATGCAAATAAACCACTTAGACCATCAATAAGTAAATCCATACACCAAAGAAAAGGCTCTGGCCGTAATTAAAAGACTTAGTAAGTGAAAGCACATTTATGTATTTTAAGTAAAATAAATGCTCAGGGTGTGTGTGTTTTAAATGATTTTTTAAAAACTTTATAATTGACTAGCAGTTTGATATGGTTATGAATTCCATAAATAGATACTGGACAGTGTTTCTAATCTGGTCTGCACTTGGGCATGATTAAGTTATGATTAGGGCTTGGACTGGGCCACGTCATTAGGACATTGAGTCCCACCCCTTGGTGGGTGGGGAGTCACAGGTAAAAGGCATAGCACAGGACAGAGTTGGGGGCTTTCAGTGTTGGAATTTTGATGCTGGAGTCTTAAACTGGACCCCAGGGAGAGAGACGGAGCCGTTTGCCTGATAGTCTACAGCTGACCTTGTGGAGAAAACAGAGGCGCTCAGCCCAGAGGAACTCACTTCCACTCCTGAATAGTCAAGGGTGAGTAATATGATGAATTTTTAAAAGGCTAAAAATTTCAGAGACATGGCCCTTTGTATCATTGTATTATTACCTCTTAGGGATTCTTTGACTGGGGTAAAAATGTTATAAAGGGGTCATTACATTGAAGGTGTGCAGTTTTAGGATGTTCAGTCTGAAGAGAATATTGAGAAAATTTAGAACGAGTTTCTAAAAATGCAGGTGTGTGTGTGTGGGGGGTGAAGAATGAAAGAATATGGAAAATAACAACCCCAAGAAAAGATGAGCTGATGCATTCACCTCAGTGTATAGAAAGGAAAGTGGACACCCTCTCAGTGACACTAAACCCAACCCGAGATGCCAGAGGTGCCCTGGCCAGGTGCTCCCATCGCACCTAAGGCAGAGCAACAGCCAGGGGTGCCCGCAGAAGAGTGGGGGTGTCAGGTTACAGAAGGAGAACCACCGCTAGTGGTCTTAGAAATCCTTCCTTTCAAAGAGAAAGAGTAAATATTGAATTATTAACTCCTGAAAGAAGCGTCAGAAGCTCATCAAGTCGTGCGAGTGTGGAAATCGTAGAGCCTCTCGAGCTGCTTTGGGCCCACATCTCATCCTAGGGTTCTCCGTCAGAGAACAGACCGTGAGACTGCCGCCAGGAACTGGCGAGGAAGTGCCTGACCTGCGCAGTTCAAGGACAGACCAACAGTGTGCACGTGCGCTTGTATGTTACAGAGGCTGATGACTCCCAGTCTAACCTATTGAAGAAAGATAATTACACATGGTGCCCAAACTGCTGAAAAGATAAATTAACTAAGACATCATCTAAACCACTCTAAAAGAGTTGACTTGAACTAGATCCAGGGTTCCTGAACCTGCTACTGCTGCAAGAACACAACATAGATATTTTGCCTGGAGAAAAGGTGATAGATAATAGAGACAATGCTTTGGATCAAAGCACCCATTTTGCTGGGAAAATGCTTCCACTCACCTGGAGTTGGTGACATTTTATTAAAGGGCCAGACAGTGTTTTAGGCTTTGTGGGTCACAGGTTTCTGTCCCAGCTAATGGGACTGGCCCAGGATTGCCAAAGCAGCCACAGAAGATATGTAAATGAATTGTCAGGGCTGGGTGTCAATAAAACTTTACTTACAACGTCAGGCGGAGGGCTGGACTTGGCCCTGGCATGGTTTGCTGACCCCTGGTCTCACCAACTCCATCCACAGATAAAGGACAAACCTCCTGCAGAAGCCCGGAGGCCATCGGTACTTCCTGCACAGCTGTCAGGCCACTGTTTCTTCTGCTTCCAGGAAATGCATCAGGCGACCTTTTGGGGGGCACGGCCTTCCGTACTCTTCAATTCCTCTCCCCTCATTTTCAGAACTTGGTCCTAAGTTTCCCTCCCCTTTCTTTAGAGTGAACACGACGGGGGCGCTGGAGTTCTGTAGCTACCAGGAGTGTAGCGCAAGCAGCGCATTGGGCGGAACAGGACAGACTCCCGCCCTGTGCGGGACACGGGGACAGTGGACAGCGCACTCAGCGAAGCCTGTGTGCCCAGCCCTGATGCTCCAGGGAAGGGCCCGCGAGTCTTAAAGGGACCAAATGGGGCCTAAGGCGGCCGCCTCACACACCGCGGTGAGGAGGACACCAGCGGCCCCGGCGCAGGCTGTGGACTGAAGGGAATGGGGGTGGGGGAAGGGCCAGTCCTGGCAGCTGCCTCCGAACAGGTGGGGCCCAAGATCTTCACCTCTCCTAACTCCCCCCACAAACCATTAGGGCAGGCGCTATTATTTACCCCGTTTCACAGAGGAGAAAAATGGAAGCACTGAGAGGTTGGGTGAGCGGGTGGGTGGGGCTTGAACCTCCAGCTGCCTTCCCTTTGGCACCGGCTCTGGGCCCCTCACATCCCGGGGGGGGGGGGGAGCCGTGGGCTGTTAGCACCCCATTTCACAGTTGAGGCAACTGAGGTCCAGAGCCAGTGAGAGCCTTGGCGGCGGCCGCTCGGGCTCCTGATGGTAGAGCCCCCGCGGCTGGTAGGCTCGGGGCCGGGAGGCAACCAGTGCGTTCTTGCCTCTCTGCTCCCTCCTCTCAGCAAGTAAGACCAAAAGCCTGGCTTCTCAGCTGGAGAAATATCTAATTGTAAGTTAGCAATTTAGTGCTCCAGAGCTCTAAAATGTCCTTGGAAAAAGGCACATATTAACGAATGGTGGAACATTAAATATATTAATTAGGTGGCCGTAAATTTTGTTACGCACATCTATTTTATGCACTCATAAGTGTGGGATTCATCACTGTAGTAGAAGTTGTCTATTTCTGCTTAGTGGCTGATTACCATGCCCAGCAGTGTTCCGGAAGTTCCTTGATGATTGAGAGTTTAATTGATGTCAAAATACTTAGTTAGGACCCTGCTCTTTCCAGACGGCTTCCCCCTCATCACAAACTTCCAGATCTTCTATAATTTCTGGATGCTTCTCCTGCCTCTCAAGACAGCGTGTTACGCAGCACTTCTGGGGATGGTCCCAGGGTTGGACCTGAAGGCAGACATTTCACGGTGGGCTCAGGCTCTCTTTCTTTCTTTTAAAAGGAGTGTCCTCCCCCCGAAAATGGTTTAATTCATGCCTCAATCACGGGGGATGCATCCCAACCGCACCCACGTCTCACCCCTTTGTCTCTTCATTTTTGGGGGATGTCGGACATTGGAACCCTCCTCTTGTGGTAACTGTTCCCAGACGCTGGAACCCTCCTCTTGTGGTAACTGTTGAAATGGCGGCATCGCTCTTGCTGGCCTCTTCTCTTCAAGGTTTCCCGGGCGTCCAGGCCAAGACAAGCACTTTGAAACCATCTTCTCCAGACTCAATGCTTTCCAGGTGTCGCTGTCTGGCGGCACTTGGCCTGCCTGCAGCCAGGTGGTTCCTGAGGCTGATGGGCTGGACCAGCGGGGCCGCAGGGTCGGCCGAGGAGGAAGGGGATTGCAGAGGGAGGGCCATCGACGCCAGGTGTCACAGAGCAGTGGTGAGAGGCTCGCCAGGAACGGCATAAATCCAGCGGGCTTTCGGAGAGACTGAAGCAGCAGGCTGAGTCCACAGTTTACACAGACCCGGTGCAGGCACACTGACCCCGTGGATGAAATCATTGCTAAAATTCTGCGCAGCCGTAGTCACACCCGTCACTGTCAGGTAATCAAGCAGATGGCACCAGGGTCCCGGGGCTCGCCACTCTGCCTTCTGAGTGGTTAGCAGGCTAAAACCAAAACAAAATTGGTTACCTCATTCCCCTGCTTTTTTTTTTTTTAAGTTGTGAAAGGAGTCTGTGGCAGCTGAATGATGAAGTATATGGGGTAGAAAACCAAAGAGGTGGGGCTAGGTAGAGAATGTAAATGTAAAGCACTTTTAAAAGAAAAGATGGGAGAATGGTGACTAGGTGGCAGAGTTTCCACAAAAGAACAGTGGGGTTTGATTTTTACAATGATTTCCAAGGTTCCATCTGCTTCGTCTTTTAGGTGCAGGTGTTAAGGCACCGCGTCCTATAGACGACTTTTCTGGCACACTAAGCTGGGAGCCTGCTGAGAATAGACGGTTAACATTTGATGAAGGAATGTCTTTCTTGATAATGCTGGAACAGTTCCATTCTCTGCAGGAAGACGTTCTCACTGTGGCACACTGAGGAGAGGAATCTGATGCAGGAAATGAATGCAGAGCACGTAGAACAATATTTATGTAACCTTCTGGCTCTAGTCCCTGGGAAACTACCTTTTCAAATGTATTCATTCTTCTTTAAGACACCTGCAGATTAGTTATATCTTATTTTCTTTGGGCTGAATTGTTGCCATCTGGTGGGGTGTATATATTAGTAGATATTGAAGGGTAATGAGCAACATCTGAAATATTTACTGTTACATTACATTACTTTCTAATGTAATGCTTCAGTAATTATACCACAAAACTTACCAGAGGAGTCAGGTTGTAAATGTCGTATTTATCTGATCTGTTCTTAACATCATCAATGCAAGGAGACTATGAGAATGACAAAGAACATACTGTATCGGCGTCCCATTATGATATTTACCATATTGCTATAATTGCTTAGTCTGTGTTGCAGAAGAACTATGTAAATGGTATTTGCATTAGGTATATAGATATAAGAAAATATGCTATTTTAGATTTAAATGATTTCACACATGCTCGATATTCTTACAACAAGTTGGGATAGAGGGAAGCCCTGAGGCTCTGGATGGGCTGGCTTAAATGATGCAAATTGGGACAGTAGCCAACTAGTAAAGCATTTATGGTAATTCACTCTACAATCTCATGTGTGGAACATAGAAATGCTGTCTGGGTAGTTTAGACAGTTCTATAATGTCTTTCTTTATCTGCCCAGATGATGTAAGGTCTACATATGCACGAGTGGCCATGAGAGAGAGAAATGTATTAGCCTTCACAGCATGGGAAGGAAACTTGTGGGAAATTCAATTCTTTGAACCATATAGAGGGTTCTTCTGAAGAAGACATGAAGGTGTCTGAAAACGCTAAAAGTAGTAGAGGGCCAAACGCAGAGGTCTATAGGATGGCTCACTGTGTTTTATGGCTTAGTAGGTATTAAATGATATCAATTGGGTATGAAAAATCTCATTGTCCTAAAGAAACCAATATATATTCCATGTCTTTAAACGAGACCATCAGATGAGTCACGCTGATGATTCCAATGCCAAACTTTCTCTAGCTTATTGAACCCAAATAATACTAGTAATGACAGCTAATATTTAATGAGGTACTTTATCTGTATTAACTCTTCAATGCTCATGTCAAATTTACATGGTAGATACAATGATTAAACCCGTTTCAGAGATGGGGCACTGAGGTGCAGAAATACCAACTGACATGCTCAAGGTTGTGTGGGGAGCACGTGAGGAGCATGTGCTGCTGTGATGCCAGCACTTGAACTCGAGACCATAGGGGGACCTCCTTGCAGAGGCTGAGTGGAGGCACATTGTGTGGCCAACAGCCAATTCTGGGGAACACATTCAGAAGCATCCTTCACTGCAGCATGGAGAGGATATTGTTTTCACAGATAAATAATGCTGCTGTTCAACAACAAACCAGACTGTGCCTTAATATCTTTGGTAGTCTAAAGCAACCACAGAGCTAGTTGCTAGATGTAGAGCTCTTGCTGATATCCCTATAAAGAAAATGAACCTCTTTTTAATTTTTTTTTAAACTTAAAAATCATGATACGGATTTTGGGAAAGATGGTGCAAATGAGCCATTACAGAGAGTCCTTTTCCCAAAAGCCAAAGAAATTACTAAGCGGTGTGAAAACACAAAAAAAGAACCAAAAAAATCTACTCAAAATAGAAACTAACAAAATTTGCTCTGGAAAGCACCTTAGGAAAAGTACACCCAAGGAACAAGGCCAGCAGAAAGGTGATCAACTCCATTTTTGGTCTGTAAAAGACTCATATGGAAATGCTCCTGGTCAGAAATGAGTAGGGAAAAAGGAACCTTACATGGAATGTGTGTGGAAATTATATAGCAGAATCCATCCCTACAAAGCACGCATACAAAAGAGATAAATCACGTTAAAAAAGTTAAGAAAAAATATTCTGGAAGAACTTTGACAAAATTATTGGATTATACTATGAGGAAATTTAAAAGGGAGTAAGGATTCCATGAAAGAAGATATTAAGAAAGAAATAAGAAGACAGAATGAGATCAAAATGAGCTAGAAGAGAAGTAACACAAGGTCACTCTTAGAAATGCAAGAAGTTAGGAAATCCATGACTTTTAATTATTCTCCTTGAGACATCTTCTTGTGACAAGCTCCAGCTGACTAAGAAATGACTTTAACCACAGGACTCAAGAGCAGGAAAGTCATAGTGTGAGAGGACTGTCAGGATCACTGGATCCATTGAAATACACAAAGTCCACATTATACATCAGAGTTAATATGTTAAAATTATTGAGTGGTAGAGATATACAGTATGAAAATAAAGAGAAATGAGAAGCTGTGAGGAAATATAACCAAGATTGGGAAGAGTAGAGAATGAGGTAAGTAGAAATGTGCTAATTGCTTTATTTTGCCTAAGAGTACCTTTATAGATTCAGTTTAATTTGTGAAATTGGTAAATCAAGAAATAGTAGCTTAAACATATTATTTTAAATTGTAGAGGTAACTACAATAGAATTAGAAATATATTCTGTGTGTTTTCTGAATAACCATAGTGAATAAAAAAAGAAGGCCACAAGGCAAAAGTTATAAAAGTAATGGTAGAGAAACAAGCAAACAATTAGGAAGCAAGCTTAGATGAAAGAATTAGTATGAGTTAATTATTGAAAAACAGTGCATAAACCAATCAAGTCAAACTTCAGTCTTATGGAAATCTATGCAACATAATAAGGAAAATAGTACCAAATTAAAGGCAATAGAACATTAATGAAAAAATAAACATCAATTGGGTTCATAACAAGAATACAAGGATGGTGTGATTTAACATGCATTCCAGGTTTCCATCATCTAAAAGTGTAGAATAAGGATGTGCTTTTCTTCATAAAAGTCAATGTCATGAGTACCTACATGCTTGAATGATAGAAATATGTCCTGATTCAAGTGTTCTCCAGTAATTTGGGGCCTACCATAACCTCCCTTACATAAATGCTCAGAACATGGCTCAATACCAGACATGAACCGAGCTTTCTCCTTGGGTTCCATTAGTTTGTATCTTTTGCCTGTATAGTCCAGTGTTCTATAAAGTAGAGTAGTCTAGAGAAGACTGACGTTCTTGATCAAAGGACCATATTCCCAGTTCTTTACCTTTAGGTACTTTAGGAAAACAGTGGGCCTTCTATGTGTGGGGTGTGCGGTGGGGTACCTGGCTTTCTCTACCCTGTGCTATGTGTAGAATCTCACAAAATTCCTTTAACGGATTTATCAGCTTCCTTTAAAAAAAAAAAATTTCTCCACCTTTGTCCTAAAATGGTTATGTCAGGAAGAAAATGCATTAGCTAAAATTCAGTAACTCTTGAGAAAACAGAAATAAGTGCATGTTTCTGTAATTACATAAAACCAAAATATAATGGACATTACATATCACATGAAGCCAGTATCTTGACTAACTGTGATAATGTAGAAGCATTCCAATTGGGATTGCGAACAAGGGAGGATACAATTTAGTATTGTTCTAGAAGTTTAAACCATTGTAGTTAAACTTGTGGGTAGGCAGGGAAGTATGGGGGTGACAAGAGATACTAACATTGGAAAAGAAGCCAAAATGATCATTATTCTTTTATAACATTAAAAAAGATACTGAAAAATATAAAATATTGGTAAAATTAAAACTTTAAAATAGATAGTTTTACTCTACAAAAATATCATTTAATTAAATTTAATGGTATAAGGATTTTGTTCATAGTAACAAAATTATGGAATATTCAGGGAAAAATATAAACAGAATCTTACAGTACTTACATGAGTAAATCTATAAATTGTTCCTGATAAACACAGCAGTCAAATGGCATAATGAAGGAAAAAAATCATTTCTGATAGGTAACTTCCATATTTTAAAAATTTCTATTTTGCTAAAATTAATTTAAAAAATGTAATGAAATCCCAAACAAAATTTTAAAAGTACTCTTTTTTTTTAAAAAAAAAAACATTACAACATGAACATAACATTTAGCTGCAAAAAGCATTCAAGAGCCAGGTAAATTCTAAGAAAGATGAATGGCAAAAGGAGGGCTTTCCCTCTTTGGTAGTAACAACTACTATGACATAACAGGTATAAAGAAACAGGAACTATTCTGAGCAAGCCAGGATTATGATTTTTTCAATTAAGGGCTTTGATTTTTTTTTCTATCTAAACACACACATAAACATATTTCAGTTAACATATATAAACATATAGCGTTCATTTCCATCATACACATGCGCTATTTTAATGTTTGCCAGTCTGAAAACTTTGCAAAGTTCTCCTGTAATAAAACTGGGGGGCAGTGGCTTGGGAGGATACATCAGTGCGACTGAGCAGAGCCGAGGGACAGTTCAGTGTTTGCAAATTGGGATTGAAACTATGATGAGCATGGCATTTCAAATCAGGAGGGAGAGGGTGAACTTTTCAATAAACAAGGGACAGCTTGCTTGGCACAGGAAGCAAAGTGGGTGGACCCTACACTTTATTCTCTTAATGTCCAGGAATTGTCCTAAAATAGTTAGGATGACTTTTTCTGCTCTGTATCTTTTACCACAATTAAAAATAAATAATTAAAAAATATATAAATATGTCCAAAGTCACATATTTTAAATAATCAAAATGTTGAAGAGACTACAAGTGAATGTCTCATATCAGGGGGTAAAAACTTTTTAAGCATGTCATAAAAAACAAGAATCATGAAAGGAAAATATAAATAAACATAATTTAAAAATATTATATGACAATAAAAAATGTACCTGATAAGATGCTACAGCAAACATATATGAATGATTATTCAGTAAGGAAGAGCTATGAGTTGAGTAACCAAATATTAATAGTTTAAATCTAAACTCAGACACTTTTTGGCAGGGGTTAGAGAACTAGTAACAATTACTATAACAGGTATTATTAAACTGGAACTGTTCTGAGCAAGTCAAGATATATGATTAATCAGATTAGGAGCTTTCATTTTTTCCTCTATTTACACAGAGACAGACACATACACATATGAACACATTTCAGTTAACATATATTGTTCATTTTTATTATATACTTGTGTGTGTTTTTTGTATGTGTACATGTATAAGGATATATATACATATGTATGTACATATTCCTAATATATATATGCACATATGAAAAAATAAGCAAAAATAAGGAGCTGTGAAATATGCTTTCATTCCATTTACACCCAAAACAACTGTCTAATATGGTGGTTTAAGCATTTCCTTAAATATTAATACTTTCAAAATTCACTATATGATCTCCAGTATCCATCTGCTTCAGTTTCCTCATCTAGGCAATGGAGATAATAGTAGGATCTACTTAATGCGGTTAATTGTATTAAATAAGTTAACCTCTAATTTTGGCGAGGATTAGATTAATACTGACTGCTCTCATTTCATCATCACCATCATTAGGGATGGAGCCAGGTTTTGTTTGGTCAACTCTCCCTAATTCAGGGCAAAGCCCTTTGAGAAAAGTAAAACTGAAACTACAAATTCTGAATTAAAGGAGCCTTCAAGCTTCAGTCTCGCTGGCTTCCTGTAAATCTCCTTCAAATTATTAACATGACAGCTCTCACATATGCAGATACCCCTCAGACAGTTTCTACTGCCCTTTTTAGGATCTGATGTAAGTATCACTGGGCACAAGAGAAAGAGAGAGAGAGAAAATCCCACAAAATCAGTGTTTTCCTTGGAGAAAGGGGGTAGGTAGTTCAGCAGCTCTGGTTTGCCTGGAAATAAGGGTTTTCCTTGACGTAGACATCCAGTTTTAAAATTAGGACAAACTGATCACCCCGAAGGCAATTTATTTTCTTTTTTACTGCTAATTATTGCAAGGAATGTCCTGGCAATGCCCACATTTCCAGCATCTCATGGCTATTCAGTTGTTGCTACAGGTAAAATGAACAGAGGTTTTTACAAAGAAGTGGGCTGACGTGTGCATTTGTGCCCATTACCTTCTCCTACCTGGCTGAAGGACAGGAAGGAGGCAGCAGCCTGGGAGGGGGCCTCCTGCCCCCCAGCGGCTTCCCTGCCGTGCTCCCAGAGTGCTGGGCACTTGGGCTGCTGACCTCCCCTGACCTCCCCCTCTGACAGCAGGGAGGAAAACCATCTCAGCTGCCCCCGCCTCGCCGTCCCACAGGGAAGCTCCCCAGCTGGACTTCTCTGTGCCTCTGTCCCGATATGCCTGGACAATTCAGGATCACTAGAAAGTTCCAGAAAATATCAACACGAAAGACCAAGAGCAAAACCCACAATCCAAGCACAAATGAAAAAACAAGGAAGATGGAAGGACCAGCAGCTATGGGTAGAAGAAGAAACAAAGAAACAACTACAGAATCTTCAAAGGAAAAAACAAACAAAAAAACAACCAGAGCAGACTGCTATAAAAATGGGAACAAAGGTCACAGAACAAAGGTCATAAAAGAAAAGGAAGAGGATTTTGAAATATAAAGGAGGCTAGTCAGATATTAAAAATCAAAGAAATAACACAAAAGCACCAGAAAACCTAGAAGAATCAAAGGAATCTCTGAGAACAAAAAGAGAAAGACATGGGCATTTAAAAAGGAAGCTAAGAACATTAAAGAATTAGTGTAATGTAATAAAGTTCAGAAAGCTAGAACATGAAAAATTGACAGACACGTGTCTCTAGATTGAAAGAGCCCATTACGGACTCAGCACAATGAATGAAAATAAATATCCACTTAACCACTTGAAACTCAGGAAGGAATAAAATGCCAAAAGCTTCCAGAAAAGGGAAAAATTGCAGAAACAATCAGCAGCTACATGAGAAGATGGAAAATAATGATGTCATGCTCATAAAACCCCAAGGGAGAGTGAATTCTACTCCAGAATTCAATTCTCCAACTATCCATCACTAGTGTAGCCTCAGAGAATTTCAACTCCCTTGAAAATTTCTCAAGCTGCGTAAAACAGCTGTGCTTCCCAAATATGATGGTATGAACCAAGAAAGAGCGACAGCCAAGAAACAGCATTTTCAGCGCTGTAGCCCAGGCTGAGGCCCAGGTTGAAAGGAGAGGTGGAGGGAGCTGGAAGGAGGTGCGCTGGCCGGAGGAAGGAGGTGCACGTGGCCTCCTCCTGGCCCAGCGTCCCTCCAGGTGCTGACTCTGACACCTGCCCAAGGGCTCAGCAGCGCCTGGCCCGTGGCTGGTACTCAGGGTTTATGTGGCAGATGCGCGCGTGCATGTGAAGGCTCCTTCGGAGTCTACGTGAATACAGGCAAGCACCCCGAAGTCAGGCCAAGCTTAACTTTAGAAAAACAAGATCTCACATATAAAAAGAAACTCAATCGGAGTATTCTACTTAGCACAGCAAGGAATGATGGGAACAACGAATACTGACGCCATACAATCATGTGCGCTGGATGGAGGGAGACCAAGTCTCTGCTAAGAAAGACACGCGGTGTTAAGAGGGATACAAGGGGACACAAAGCGCTCCCCAGTCCTGCCCCCGCCCGCCTGCACCCTCTGGCTATACCTTCCGACCCGGGCCCTGTCTGCCCCACAGTGCAGGATGTCCCCGCACAAGCCGCGCAGGGCGCAGGCCTGACACGCCCCACCTTACACTAAGGGCACCGCGCAGGCCTCTGATTTCACGTCAGGGAAACCCTGCACCTCTCCTGCTCTCTGCCTTCAGCCTGCCGCGGGGGAGCCCAGGGCCCCGCAGGCACAGTGTGCTCGCACGCACTCTACAGTCAGGGCGCCACACGCCCGCTCCTTTCCAGCAGACTCCTGAGGGCCACGCTGGGCCACACCCGCCGCTCCCTTCTCGCTTGAGTGCCTTTGTCCCCAGGGACACGGCGCAGCAGGCCTGCTCAGCACGCCCCAGGCTGTGTCCACACGCGGGGGACAGGCGCCCTCCCGGTGGCGGCTGCGCGCTCGGACCCTGGCACCTGGCCCCTGACCCGGCTCCCATCCCTGCTGCCATCCAGGGCTCCCTCCCCCATCCAGGACTCCCCCCTCTCCTGCAGTCCAGGGCTCCCCCTCTCCCCCGTTCAAGGCTTCCCCCTGTACAGGGCTCCCTCCCATCCAGGGCTGCCCCCTGCCCAGGGCTCCCCCCCATCCAGCCATCCAGGCCCCCCCACCCGCCATCCTGCCGTCCAGGGCCCCCTCATCCAGGCCCCCCATCCTGCCGTCCAGGGCCCCCGGCGCGGCCACAAGGACCGGGTCGCTGTCCTCCACACGCATGGCTCCTGCCCCATGGTGACCTTTGCGCGCCGCGATTTCCCGGTGGCGCCCCCTCTAACTGCGCAGGGAACCACCCTGCCACCTCCTGGGTCTGCCACCTTGAATGACACTGTGCCCGTCTGTCCACTGGTTGTCTGCCCCTTGTCCCCCACCCGTAGGGGACTGCCTGCACCGTCCAGTACAGTTGCCCTGTACAGGCGCTGCTGAGTGACTGAACGAACGCAGCGTGCGGTCTCTCAACTAAAAGCTGCACTAGCGCCCGGGAAGAGAGGCTTTCCCTGCGGTGCAGGTTCTGTATTTACCCTTCTGTGGACCTCGATTTCTGTAGTTTATTAAGCCAGTAAGGCTCATATTTGGAGATGGAACAAGGGCAGATTTCAGCACAGGGCTCTGCCCTAGAAAGCCACCGCGCAGTGACCGTCGAGGCTTCCCCGCGTAAGCCCTTGCCATCTGCAGCGAGCGTGGGCACTGGGCAGACAGCAGGCCGCACCCACGATGGCCACGGGCGCAGGGCTCTCGGGCTGAGAGCGTCACCTGCAGAACGCCGCCGTGCGCGCCTCGGCCGAGCTCAGTGCTCTTTGAAATGAGGCCTACACGAGTATCTCTAAAAACAGGCGACACTAACCCCGACAGGGCACCCCACGAGCCCAGGGTTAAGAAGCGGTGTTGTTCTTCCTTGGGAAGGACATCAGCACACTTAGATGAGCGGCCTTGGTCACGCGTGGAAGCACTCTCCTCCACAGGCCGGGCCTGCGGTCAGGTCCTGTCCGAGGCTCGCGGGGGAGCTGGCCTCGACCCAAAGGCTGAGAGCCAGAAAGCTGCCCGGGAGCTCCCCTGCTGTGGGCGAAGAGCTGCCCGGGAGCTCCCCTGCTGTGGGCGAAGAGCTGCCCGGGGGCTCCCCGGCCATGGCGCAGAGCTGCCTGGAGCTCCTCTCCTGTGGCGTCTCTTCTGCCTAATGTCTGACTCCTGACCCAACGCTTCCCAGCGCTTCCCAAGGCATGTGTTCCTAAGAACCGAGGGATCTTGAATAACTGATTCCTAAGAAGATGTACTCTACTTTAAGCTCTGTCAGCACTCATTTAGCTTACTGCATGAATTACTTATTTCTAAGAGCTAGGTGATAATCATGTGTGAGTAGTGCTACATATTTAAAAATTTACATTAATTTGTAATGCTGCCTATTTTTTTTTTTTACTTTTCATCAGAAAGCAGCCATGTCAAAGGAGGATATGTGACTTCCAAAGAGCAGTGGGAATAAAAGGAAAAATTCATTAGAAGCTAGGAGAGACATAAAATGTTAAGAGGCAGAAAAGGTATGGTCAATAAAAAACACAATAAATTAGTAGACCAAAATCCAAATATAGCAGCAATACCACAATAAATGTGAATACATTAAGTTGCTGTGCAAAAGACATTCTTGACTAGATAAAGTAAAAATCCAGCAAAGCATTATTCACTGAAGGTGCAGAAAACTTGTAAAATAAAGAGAATGAACAAATGTAAGTTAAGCCAAAAAGAAGAAACGAAAGCTGATGATGCAATGATAGTAGCAGAAAGAAATAGATCTTAAGTCGAAAAGGAATCACAGAGATAAGGATGGTTATTAAATTGATACTAAAATGAAAAATTCATGAAGAAACTTAATCACATCTAAAAATATCAAATGAAAATTGAGAGTCAATTATAAAGTAAAATTTGACAGGAGGAAATTGAATAATAAACATTCATAAAGATTTCAATGCACTTCTCTCAGAAACCGATATCTAATGTAGACAAAAAGAATTAAAAAAAAAGAAATCAGGACCTAACAGATTTGAATAAACAATTTAGAAGCTGGTTCTAACTGGCACATAAATAACCTGATACCAGTACAGAACACGCATTCCTTGATTCCCACAGGAAATATTTATAGGAACACCCATTTCTAAGCCATAATGGAGGGCTCACAAATGCAAAAATGATCTAATTATCTTTTATTTCCATGTAATATTTGAAATAACAAAAAATTACCCCCAAGTTTCCATAAATTTGGAAACGAAAATTCACAATTCTATATAATTCATGGATCAGAGAATAAAGCAATGGGGTCTAACTGTACATAAAAACAAGATATTGTTTCCCTCCAAAGAAGCTGTGATTTTCAGTGAAGCTTTCAGTTTTCAACACTCATTTCCAGAAGTACTTATTAATAGACGTGAATAAATGGCTATCGATGTGGATAGAGACACAGAGTGATACATGGCATTTTATTATGTATGTGCATGTTTTAGTATAATTATTCCAAAATATCTCAAGTGTCTGCTGTGGTAGGAATTACTAGGAGATGGCCACACGGAGGCAAGGGATGATTTGGTGGAAGAGTTTTTGAGTCGGCTCGCGCTGCGGCCTCGAGGCCTTGAGAGGCGCAGCTGTCACGTTCCACCTCTCCGCGGAGGTTCTTGAGGACTCAGCGCCTTCCTGGGGCCCCTTCGGCCTTGGCTCGGGCTGGGATGGAGTCCCACCCCGCGGGAGACATGCTCCCGTCTCTGCACCTGCCTGGGGGCGGGAACCCTTGGGCACAAGGACCTTCTGAAACCTGCACGCACTCGGAGAAGGCCACACGCAGGAGGAAGACACGAGGAGAGGGAGACGCCCACGTCCCATGAGACGGGGCAGAGAGCCGAGGAGCCCCAGGACCGCGACCACTCAACACCCAAACGCTGGGGACTCCGGAAGAAAGCACGGCCCTGCCCACGGCTTGACTTTGGACTTCTAGCCTCTAAACTGCAAGCCAATAGACCAACCAGTGTGCACCATCCCTGACAAATTAAGATAGTGTATGCAGATGAAAAAGTCATCAAAAATAAAACAGGGCGTGGATGTGGCTCAAGCAGTTGAGCACCTGCCTCCCAGGCGGGAGGCCCCCGGGTTCAGTTCCCAGTGCCTCCTGAAAAAACAAAAACAAGTAATGAGCAAAACAATGATAGAACCAGCTCAGGGAAGCCGAAGGGGCTCAATGGTTGAGCAATGGCTTCCCACAAACGAGGTCCAGGGTCAATTCCAGGCCCTGGTACCTCAAAATAATAAAAAAATAAAGTAAAACAACACACACACATTGAAACCAAACCCCAACTAAACAAGCCAAAACCGAAGGAATGGAAAGCCCTGCAAGTGTAAAACGCTTCAGAGAACTAGCGACGTCAGGCGTGGGGCCTGGAATCCTGGGTTCAGATCTAGAGCTAAGCCACACAGTCGTGCATGTATTTTTACATTTCCACTCCTCCCACAATGGTTTCTAGGTGAATATTCCAGCGACTTAGGAAGTCAGTCAGGTTAGGTTTATGGCAAATTTTGTCTGTCCATATCTGTGACTTGACTTTCACTAGAAATCTGCGTAGACAAACATCTGTTCCTGCTTGAACGTATTTTAAATCCCTTGCTTTGGGGCAAGCGTCCTGTTTCCTGGGGACACACAGCAAGGGGTCATCCGTAGACTTTCCGCCAGAGCTGTGACTGTCGTGCCTTGGCCACCACGTGGTGGTGAGGGCCTGAGTCGGGCCTTGGCTGCGCGTCTCTAAAGCAAATGTCACTTCCAGAGACACAGCCGGCACTTCAGAACCTCCCGATTACACAGAGAAGGGCGGCGCCTCGTTCCACGGGAGACAAGGGTGGAGACCTGGCCCTGGAGAAAGCAGCGCTGCCTCGGGGGCAGCTTCTCTCGGGGTGACAGGCTCTGGGGCTCCGCAGCGGGCTCCCTCTGAAAGCACCAGAAGCCGCGGAACAAATCTTAGCCAACACGGAAGCCTCCGTCGCCGGCAAGGCTTCTAAAGTTCAGACAAGCCGCACTCCTCCCTCAGCAAAGAGCACCAGGGGCATGAAGGGCCTCCCACCACCCTGCGTTTGTCACAACCACAGCTGCAGTGTCGTGGCAAATCCACGACCTGATGTCACCGCAGGAAAGCGTCCCGGACTCAAGTGTCACGCAGAATGTATTTGCTGAAACGATAATTATTCTAATATAATTCCCAAGTATTCCAGAAAACAACGTTGAAATTGAGGTGGGGGCTGCTGGGGAGGACAGGCTGGGTAACCTGTGGGGCCCAGCGCAAAACGAAACGGTGGGTTCCTTGTTAAGAATTTCAAGGTGGCTCCAGCCGAGTATGACCCGGCCGGGGTCCCCGCAGCACAGGGCCCGCAGCCTCGGAGCCTTCCCTACTTGTAGTCCATTCTCGGTTCAGCAGGTAAGGAAGTGACCTCATTGAAGGCCCATTAAACGCGCCCCTCGTCATTCCTGGGAAGTAAGCTCTTCACACACGGGCACCACCTAATTCTCATTCCCTTGGTAGCGTCTATGCTACTGGGTGGTTGATATTTTAATGACTTATATCTGAAAGAGAAGAGGCAAAAAAAAATGACCCCCTTCCTCTCCGTCGAAGTATTGCTACCGGATATCATTAGTGATAAAATTATCCTGCTGAATCTTCTCTTTAGTTTCTACAGCATTTGTCTAAATGAGCACTATCATTGACCCCTGTATCTTGTTTTTAAAAGAAGGTCAGCTAATGGATCTGTGAGCAATCACCAAGGAACACACGCAAATACCATGGCCATCCAGACAAAAGGGGGAGGATCGCAGAGAGTGGCCACATCTGCATGGATTTCTAGAAGGGGAAAAGCAAAGCATCTGATCCCAGCATTTTTAATTCCATAAGAGCATCAGAAAGAGAGGAAAAGTATCCATTTAACATCTGGAAGGCATTTCCTCTGTGATAGCTTCAATACATCACTGGGGCAGATACGTTATTAGTGCTTATGTTTAGAAAAGGAGACAGGATGAATTACACCAAGAGCCACTCCATTTACAAGAACTGAGAACACAAAGGGAACGAATATTCGTGTGATTTACAGTCTATGTTTCGAAAGCAAGTGATAAAAATGCCCGGTTCGTGCTAAAATGAAGAAGGATGTGGGGTGGGCCGGGAAGGCTGCTCGCTGCCTCTCTGTTCCCAGGCTGGGTGGAGCAGAGCCCCAGGAGGGGAGGGGGGACCCCAGGGCTGCTGGCTGGCTTCTGTCCAGCCGGGGGGCGGCCCGCGCCTGCTGACGCCCTGTCCTGCCGCCAGGGTGCTGCTGCTGCCCGGGCCTCGCTGACACTTGATCACCGTCTTCCTCCAGTGAGGGGCTCCTGAGGTCCGGGACGCGTCCCGTGGCACGCCACCTGGCCCACGGCCCATGCTGTGATGGTCGTCCAATGGTGGGAGCCTCCGACCCTGCCCGTGCATGCCTCCAGACCTCAGGCCCCGCGGAGGGGTGCGCGACTGTCTAGTCCACCGAAGTTGAACGTGAGAAGGCTGTGGATTAAGATGTTTTAAAGATTCCACTCCCCAGTCCTTTTGGGACCATCTGACAAGTGGAACACGAAACACCAAATTGCCCCCTACTTCTTCACGCCATTTACAATTAGCTAGGGCAGCAGCGATGAGGGAGGAAGAGCACTTTGTCTTCACTGGGTGCAATCGCTTCAACTTTGTGAAGCTGAGGCTGCTTGGAACAAAACAGCAGGACATCTAAAGCTTGGAGAAAACTCTGATCTCACAGGGAGACATGGTCTTAGCAGAGAGAAACACGTTTTCACCCTCCGCTCAGGCCCAGGCGTAGAGCGGGTGGAGGGGTGGGCATAAGCTGGGTTTTCTGGGGGACAGTGTAATGGAGGTGGGAGTGGACGAGTGGCTCCGGGGCTGGCGAGAGCAGGGTTACAGGGCTGTCCTGGACGAGGGGTCCAGGACAGGGAGGGGTGAAAAACCACTATCCTGGGCCTGAAAGGCAGAGTTGGGTGCCGGGGACAGGGCTGTCCCAGGCGAGGGGGGCTGCGGAGTGGCCTGGACAAGGAAGGCCCGTGTCACTCCCCCAGGAAAGCCTGAGCTGTCGCCCGGGGCTCTGAGCCCTCTGGCTTGTACTTCCACATCCCCAGGGTCTGGGCTTTGTGCCCGCAGGCCTCGGCCATGCAGGGGGCAGCAGAAGCGGAGGCAGCAAGCAGCTTTTCACAGCCCTTCTTCCTGCGTCTCGCTGGCCATGATGCCGGGCTGGGAGGGGCCGCGGTGCTGTGCTGGGCACTGCCGCTGTTTCCTGGCGTCAGCAAGGGCTGTACATTGGGAGGCCTGACAACAGGAATCCCCTGGCCCTCGGGTTCAGAGGCTGGAAGGCTGGAAGGCCGGTCTCCCCAGGTCGGGGTCTTCTGTCTGGCCTCCCTGGGTCGGGGTCTTCTGTCTGGCCGGGCTCCCCGGGTCGGGGTCTTCTGTCTGGCCGGGCTCCCCGGGTCGGGGTCTTCTGGCTGGCCGGCCTCCCCGGGTCGGGGTCTTCTGGCTGGCCGGCCTCCCCGGGTCGGGGTCTTCTGTCTGGCCTCCCCGGGTCGGGGTCTTCTGTCTGGCTGGCCTCCCCGGGTTGGGGTCTTCTGTCTGGCTGGCCTCCCCGGGTTGGGGTCTTCTGTCTGGCCTCCCCAGGTCGGGGTCTTCTGGCTGGCCGGCCTCCCCAGGTTGGGGTCTTCTGTCTGGCCGGGCTCCCCGGGTCGGGGTCTTCTGTCTGGCCTCCCCGGGTTGGGGTCTTCTGTCTGGCCGGGCTCCCCGGGTCGGTGTCTTCTGGCTGGCCGGCCTCCCCGGGTCGGGGTCTTCTGGCTGGCCGGCCTCCCCAGGTCGGGGTCTTCTGTCTGGCCTCCCTGGGTCGGGGTCTTCTGTCTGGCTGGCCTCCCCGGGTTGGGGTCTTCTGTCTGGCCTCCCCAGGTCGGGGTCTTCTGGCTGGCCGGCCTCCCCAGGTTGGGGTCTTCTGTCTGGCCGGGCTCCCCGGGTCAGGGTCTTCTGTTTGGCCGGGCTCCCCGGGTTGGGGTCTTCTGGCTGGCCGGCCTCCCCGGGTCGGGGTCTTCTGGCTGGCCGGCCTCCCCGGGTCGGGGTCTTCTGGCTGGCCGGCCTCCCCGGGTCGGGGTCTTCTGGCTGGCCGGCCTCCCCGGGTCGGGGTCTTCTGTCTGGCCTCCCCGGGTCGGGGTCTTCTGTCTGGCTGGCCTCCCCGGGTTGGGGTCTTCTGTCTGGCCTCCCCAGGTCGGGGTCTTCTGGCTGGCTGGCCTCCCCGGGTCGGGGTCTTCTGTCTGGCCGGGCTCCCCGGGTCGGGGTCTTCTGGCTGGCTGGCAGTCTTCAGGGCTCCTGGCTTCTCCGTCACATGACTGCACACAGGGCACCTTCTCCTTTGTCCGTTGACTCCGGCTTCTGCCAGCAGCCTGTGTCCGATTTCCGCTGCTCGTCAGGCCTTCGTCCACCGTGGCGCAGGCCCCCTCCCTCGGCCTGGGCGCCTTCCTACCTGATGACATCTCATGTATTTACAAATGGCTCACCCCAGAGGACCAGGGCTTGGGAGCGGAACATGCCTTTTGTGATGGGCGAGATTCAAGCCCCAGCGGCACCCACGAGGCTGTGGGCTTGGGCTGTGGGTGGGGTGGTTATCGTAACCAAGAGAAGATGATGAGAATGGACACTGATCCCCTGCGCACGCAGGAGCAGGGCACAGAGGGGGCTGCTGAGAGACTCCAGGGACGGCGGGCTGGCCGGTCAGCGGATGCCCCTGTGGAGACGGGTGTCAACTAGCCAGGGCAGGGGCCACAGGGGTGACCGGCATCTGATGAGAGTTGCCTACAGAAATAGGACGATCAGTAGGCACAGCCACATGTGCCCCGTGGACCTCCAGGGCGGGCTGCTGAAGAAAGGTGGTTTAAGTCAGACACTTCATGTGGGAGATACGTGGAAAAAATACAAACGGGGTTGCAATAGAAGGAACGGCTAATACAGCAGAATTCATGATATCTGAGTAGCGACTTATTTCTAGATGGTCTCACCAAACAGAATTTCTCAGGCTTACCTACAAAACCTCCCCGAGAGAGCAGGATGCTAGCGTTTCTGGCGTGTGACTGCATATATTTTCTATCATTTTATAGCTGAAGAAACCTTCAGTTAGGAGTCTTGTGCATGTGGCACAGTGGGGACAAATGGTTCATGCATTGGTTCTAGAAGCATTCGGTGATTGCCTCCAGGCAGGCACAGCCCTGCTCCCTGGGATATTATCGGTGGACACAACAAAGCGCTGACCTGCAGAGGTCCTCCCAGGTCCTATGCGTTACAATGACCAGAACGGAGGCTTGCTGTGAATGGACACCAGATGCAATGACGGTTGATGAGGATGCCTGACCATGGAGGGCGATTAGATTTCTGTTATTGAAGCTGAACCGTTTCATGTTGGAAAGGATATTTCGATGTATTTAAAATGGGAGCAGACAGTGTAGAAGCCATAAAACCTAACCCTGGACAGGCAGTGACACAGTGTTCTCTGGAGCATGTTCTGCCTGAGGCTGGGGAGAGAAGAGGGTCGGGGGAGCATCACAAAGGGGCAGCCCGGGGAGGAGGAGAGCCCTTGCCAGGACGACTCCCAGCATCGGGTCTCGCGCGATAGACCTTGTTGACTTCTCTGAGACGCTGGGGTGGCGGAGAAAGAACTGGACTGCAGTGCTGATGAATGACTTGCTCTCTTCTCGAGGGCACGGTCCAGCTGCCAGCCCTCCCTGCAGGGTGGGAAGCGCCCGGCTGCCCCATCCTGTGGCCGCTCTTGCGTCTCTCTGCTCTGTTGGGGCTGCAGCCTCTCCTGCTGCCCACGTTCTATGGGGCTGCAGGCTCAGCGTGGCCTGGGTGCACCTGCCCGGGCTCCCGTGACCAGAGCAGGCCGGGCCGCCGGGGCCGCGAGGCACAGCCCAGGTTTGGCGGGAGCCACCCATGCCAGCAGCACCTCTCTTAGCGTTCCCTGGATGAGGCTCACACTTCACGAGGGGTCTGGTTCCTCCTGAGTGACACACACCCCCACGCAGACACAGCCACGGTCCCCCGCACTCTAAACCAGGGAGGCTTTTCCACTTTACAACAAGGTTAACCAGGCGCCTTGATGTACCAGGGGCGGTAGGTTCTGCCTGAGGGAAGCCCGTTCTAAGCGCAGTGTCGAGAGAAGGGCAGTGGCCGGAGCGTCCGCAGCCATGTCAGCAGGGCAGCGAGGCCCCGAGGCCATCCTGAGGCCTGCCAGCAGGGGCGCGGGCAGGGCAGGCGCCCAGGGAGCAGGGCTGAGCTGGGGTGACACCCTGAGGGAGGCTGGTGACCCCGGATTCCTGCCGCTCGCTCTGGCAGGCAGCCGCGGATGTGTGCATCGCCTGGGCCGCCTGGGCTGCCCGCCTCAGTGCTCCAGGGGGAAGGAGCCCACGGGGCACCACGCTCCTGTCACTGGCTCTGGGGGATGGTGGGGGGCAGGGCAGGGAGGCGCAGGGCCGGGAGCGGGGGTCTCCGGGACCCTCGGGGAGCACAGGGCTGGCTGCGGGCTCGCTGATGGAGATGGAGGGCGTGCGCTAATCTAAGAGCCTCAGCTGCTCCCAGGGAGAATCCTCAGGAGCATCCAACCCCTGGGTGCTGGGCTGTCGGCCCAAATCCTCGCTAGGTTTTCACCAGCATCTCTCCTTTGCGCAGGTGGTGAGAGGTGCGGGTTTAAAGGGCCTTAGCTGAGAGGGGGCCAGGGGCCCTTATAGGACAGCCGGTTCCCAGCCCGAGGCGACAGGTGTCCTGGGCAGAAAGGGTCTTCAGGGCGAGCCCTCCCCGCGCTGTGGTGGGCGGGAAGGTCGCGGGCTCTCCCCTGCTGCCAAGGGACTGAGCGCCCAGGGGCCACCAGCTCTGCCCCAAGACCAGCGGCCAGAAACAAGCCAGGCAGAGAGAAACGGCACCTCCAGTCTGGCTGCACTTGACTGTCTCCGCAAAGTCCCCAGCCGTGGGCTTCAGAGGCACAGTTGAGCTGATGTGGGATCAATTTGCCAGATACAATGGACCTTTCAAATCGGTAAGACGCACTGGGGTACCTGGAATGAAGGTGTTAAGTGCCGCGGGGTGTCTCAAGCATGCCAGGACTTGGCTCATCAACAGGGCGCCTCAGCTGGCTTTCACAAACCTCAGAGACGTGTCCCCACGTCAGCACGGGCTGAGGCCGTGCCCTGGACGTGATGGCTGATGCAGTCAGAGCAGACACAGCACCTCCTCCGGCCCTTCCAAGCCCCTGGCCAGGTGCTTCTCACCACGGAGAGCTTTTAATTAGAAACAGCTAAGGGCAGACGCTCTGGCCACAGAGTGGGGACGGCCACGGCTCTTGCTGGCTTGGCTCCATCACACACGTGCACAGCTGTAGGTGCCGCAGCAACCCGTGATCCCTCCCACAGCTCTGTCAGGTGGTGCAATTGGGTTCTTTAATGTGGATGCATTCAGTAAGAAATGTAAACCACAGTGAAAGGGACAAATGTCTATTGGATAAAGTGTTGCTATCACTATAGTCTATTAATCACTCCTACCAGCCTGTAATGGGTTCAAGTGAAAATAAAACAAGGAGGATGCTATGACAAGCACTTCCACTTGCAGCCATAAGAATTTCCAAGCTACTACTCACCCCAGCACACTTTTTTAGGCTACTTTTTCAGGAAGTTATTGCCGCTTTTGCCTCTGTGCTGGTGAACTGCATGTCTGCAGTTAGCACTGCTCAGTGTCTGGGCTCAGGAGCCCAAGGACCCGCCAAGCATCTCAGCAGCACTGGGAGGCCCGCTGAGAGGGACACGGTGCTTCTTACCTGGGAGGGCAGGCGGCGAGCTGGCAAGCCACCACCCCCGTGACCGGCCGCGTCCTGGGGTTGCAGAAGGAAGTGTCCACTGGAAACCTCAGGTCTCTGTAGCAGCCTTCCCTTGTGGTCATCTGCCCTGCAGGGAGGGGGGAAATGGATAATGGAGACTCACCAGCATGCCCTGTTGTAAAGGGCACGTGGACAGCTCATGAAGGACCTTTTTAAAAATGGTGCCCACATCTCATGTCCTTGGGTACTGACCAAAGCCCTGCCACTGACGCTCTACTTTCTCACTATCTTCATAATTCCTCGTCATGAATTTCCTCATTTCTAAGATGCACATAGTTTCCTCTACATTTTTACATCTTTTAAATCAGGATGTACCTGGAAATAAATGCTATCACACATCTGATGACACACACGAGTTCTCTTCCACTGTTTTCATAGCTGGGAACACCAGCCATCTCCCAAAGAAACACCCACACGAAATGAAGATAGCAGGCCCACATTTTCATTTGAGAGGTGACAGGCTTCCTAGCTAGAAATGCAGAAGAAGAAGATTTGGAATACACCAGAAAGAAACATAAAACCACAAAGATAATAGTTTATGACGAGAGAAATCAGAGCACTACTGCCCCACTTTCATCACAAGTCTGTAAGCTAACTTTCTGCAATAATGACTCATGTATCATTGAATGAGGCCAATGGAAATGAAAGTTGGTTTGATTCTCTGCCTCTATCTACATCCCAAGTGAGGTTTAAGACTTAGTGAGACATCCCTAAATTTGCTAATTATGTCAATTAATTTTACCCAAAAAGAGTATCACCAGGTATCCATTTTGCAGGATGCTATTGAAGAGATCATTCAGTAGAGAGGAAAATACAAAGAATGAAATTAGTGTTGTTTTGAAATGTACACAATTAAAATCTATTAAGATCTAAAGACAATTTCATCACCATACTTGGGAAAAATGATGCCGAATGTGGGCCCTGAGCCTGAGCTAGGCACAGGCCAGATTTCGTGCAATGCTCCCACCCCACCAGCCTCCCAACTTGAGACGGACCATCAGAATTGGCTCATAAGGGTCCAGATGAAAGAGATGATTCCAGATGAGAAGTACAGCAGGAGGTAGACATCAGGCACGAACGTCTCTACTGCTAGGTTCTACAGTAAGTTAAAGACTTCTTTATCTAAAGAAAACTAATTTAGACATCTCTAAAGTACACACTGGAAAGATGTTTGCGTTTTGGCTTTGCTTTGTCAAAAGGAGTAAGGAAATTCAATGGGGAAAGGTACATTCTACTAGAGAGCAGGTTTTCCACAGGGGCAAGGTGACAAGCGCTCTCCCCAGGATGGAAGCAGGGAAGCACGGTGGAAGTTGATGGGTCTCCGCCTGAACCGACCATGTGAGGGCTTGAGCAGTTTGGCCATTGGTGAAGGAGAAGAGTTTACAGAGAAGCCTTGCAGTTTGTAGAATTATTCAGCTGTCTGCTAACATCAAGAAATCATACTTTTTACCAAGTTATGTGGTTTTTATTTGGCACTTCCCTACTGGAAATTTTTGCAATTATTTCTTTCCATTTTTAATAATCCTTGGTCAGGAATGGCTTATTAAGAATGACTTTGATAAAGGTCATGAAATGTGTCCATAGAAATGTAAGGGGATTTATTTAAGCATCTTGAGCCTCTTGAAAGATGATGTGCCTGTGTAAGTATAAGATTTAAATCCCACGTATTATAAAACCCTTAAGATGATATGTCCATGTAAGTATAAGTTTTGAACCCCACGTCTTATAGAGTCCCTAAATGGATGATATGCCCTTGTAAGTATAAGATTTGAACGCTATATATTATAAAGCCCCTAAAGACTAATGTTAGGAAGGTCAAGTTGGCATCCACTGAAAATGAATCCCAGGAGGCACCAAATGGTAACAAGAATGGGTGTTTCAATCACTCTGGCAAGTCCATTCCAACATATAAAAGTAGGAAAATCAAGGGTGGGTTTGCTGACTGGCCTTGGAGGCCTGACTTCTTGCTCTGCAGGATGGTGGAAGTGGGGAGAAGACTGCTCTGTTGGGAGGGATTGTCCAACAGGTGACCTCTGGGTAGAGGATTACAGCTCAGAAGCCCTGGGTCCCAAACCAAGGGACTTGGCTGTCCCCGCTGTGGATGACATAGAGAAGGCGAATGTGCAGACCCCAGGGGTCCCAGGATTGCCTCTAGTGCATTCTCAATGAGGCTCAGAGGGCAGGGGCACATGCAAGCCCGGTGGGACCTAGAGATGCAGTGGGACCTACAGGTGTGGTGCACGAGGATCCAATGAAGCCCCACACCTGACTTCACCAAGGCAGGGAGCACAGGCCGAGAAGTCAGTCACCTTCAGTATCCCTGAGAGTGCCACGGACCAGACAGGCAGCCCCGACACAGCCACACGCTGAGGGGCACTGCAGCAGCCCACACACCTCACCGTCAGGCAGCAGCGGCGGTTCATTTCCTCAGTGAGGGAAAAGCCAGGCTCTGTTCTCCCCTGCCCCAACGCCCGCTCTGTGCTCCCCCTAGAACCTGCGCGTGGCCTCCAGGACACACAGACCTGGCTGTGTGACAGGTCCCCACGCCGGGCTTCGCCCATCCTGCCCTGCTCTGAGGTAGGATTTCTAACAGTTCACACCGATTTCCTAACTGCTTCCAAGGACATCTCCTCTTAAAACACACAGAGACACGCACGTTCACACCACTCCTAGATTCCAAGCCTATTTTCTTTCTTTAAATGCTGAACTCCACATCATGCCCTTCCAGTAGCACCTCCTGCCTCCCTGATGCCATGACTGGTCGCCTTGACCTTCTCCCTGGCCTCGGATGCCCCGGGCCGGTCCCACGCTGCTGCCTCTGCCTGGGATGCTGCCCTCCACCGTCCACCCCCAGGTTTCCTAGCAAATGTCTGCTCATTCCTCTAAAATCAGACCCAAATATCTTCTTTGAAGGACTTTGGTCAATGTTCTCAAACTGTAGAGAGCATCAGAATTGGCAGGAAGTCTTGTTAACACACAGACTGCTGGCCCATCCTGGAAGTTTCTGTTTCCACAGGTCGGAGTGGGGCCTGGTGTGGGCCCCCCATTTCGTATAAATGCCCAGGTGCTGCTGCTGCTGGTCCAGGGACCTCACTTTGAGAACCACTGCTCCAGGCAGCAGTAGAGGCTCCGGCCTTTCTGCCTCAGTTTGGCCAAGACAGCTCCAGGTTATGCTCGTTGTCCAACAAATCCATTCAGAGTGACCACTTTCATTCTGAACAGCCTGCCAGCTTGGGCCACTCTGCACGTGGTGACCCTAATGAAGAGGTTCTAGAGGGCAGCGAACACGTTACTCCTTTTCTGTAATCTCAGGACCTTGTGTGGATTGGTTTGTTCTCTCACTCAGTGTTTTTTGAGCGATTAGTCAACTTTGTACATTCAGTAACTTCTAAGCTCAGGCAAGCTATTAGTGGGTTATCGAACTCTTAGTTTAAAAATCAGCAAAGCAGTGCTATATTCTTTTCTTTAGTTATGATTTAGAATGAACTGGGGCATGCTTTGGAAACCTCACCTGAGTATCAGTGATGATATGAAATTTGAATCAATGTTTTATGGATCACTTACTAACAAGGAATAAGAGACAATAGAATGATAAGACAACAGAGAACTAAAGGACAAAATGGATGAAGTAAATAATGCCTTTACAGTAACACCAAATGTTTTTAAAAATATTGAATAATAATAGCATTTATTTACAAATTATTATATAATAATTCAAATATTAATTAATAATTCAAGTATAACATATACAGCTAACACCTGCTTTAGTTACCCCTTAAACAAAACAATTCTGGTGCATTTTCTTTTTTTAAATTTTTAAATTTTTAAAAATTTTATCGTATTTTTTTGAAGATACATAGATTACAAAAAATGTTACATTAAAAAATATAAAAGGTTCCCACATACCCCACACCCCACTCCCCTCACTCCTCCCACATCAACCTGTTTCATCATTGTGGCACTTTCATTGCATTTGGTGAAAACATTTTAGAGCACTGCTGCACCTCATGGATTATAGTTTACATGATAGTTTATACTCTCCCCCATACATTCAGTGGGTTATAGCAGGATATATAATGTTCAGCATCTGTCCCAGCAATATGATTTAGGACAACTCCAAGTCCCAAAAATGCCCCCACATCACATCTCTTCTTCCCTCTCCCTGCCCTCAGCAACTACCATGGCCACTTTCTCCAGATCAGTGCTAGTTTCTTCCATTAGTCACAATAGTTCTATAGTAGAATAAAAATAAGTCCACTCTAATTCATATTTTATTCCTCCATCCTGTGAACCCTGGGATAGTATGTCAACTCCACCTCTATATTGTGAAGGGGCTTAGACCCACATGGTTGATGGATGTGATTCTCCTCCTTGGAGTTGTAGGCACTATCGGTTCTCTGGTGTGGTGGTTAACCATCTTCACCTCCCTATTAGCTGACCTGGGTAAGTCCAATGAACCAAAAAGTAGGAGTTGTAACTCTGCTGAGGCTCAGGGCCCAGCTGGCACATGGCCAATCCAGAGATGCAAGTACACTGGGTATACACCAACCCCAACACCAATCACAGGTTCAGTAAAGGTGATAGAAGAGGCATGTGTAGAAAGGTCACATCTGAGTCCAACCCCATCTCACTCAGGAACACAAATTCTGACAAGGCACTGAACTCCAGAGTCATCTGTCATGACTGTAGAACCTGGGTGTTTCCATATAGCCCTCAGGCATACCAGTACCTGGTGTTATATCTACTTTGGCTGTCTTTGGGATCCTGCTGAGGTATGTGTAAGTGCTACCCCTCTGATGACCTCCCGAGTCTTTTTTGAAGATCTTTAGCCATATAAATTCATTTGTCTTTACCATTTCCCCCTTTCATTCAAGGTCTTTTTCTAGTTGTACCTCCAGTTAGTGATTGGTAGTAATCCCTCGGCGCCAGGGGGGCTCATCCTGGAAGTCATGTCCCATGCTGGGTGGAAGGTAATGCATTTACATGCTGACTTTGGCTTAGAGGGTGGATGCATTTGAGCAACACTGAGGCTCTCATGAGGTAAATCATAGGCACCCTGCAGTTGTAGGCCTAGTTCAAATTTCAGGCACACAGTCTCAAAAGCAGAATCATTAATATTGAGGGCTCATCATTGGAACATCCTTCTTCACTGGTCTTTGCCCTTGCACTTGGGGGGTTGTCGTTGTTCCATTTGGGAATGTGACAGAGCTCCCCTGGCTAGGAACTCAGCACTCCCTCAGTTGTTGTTTGTAACTGTAACTACTATGAAAATACCCAGCGAATATACAAACATTTTTATATACTCTATATACATGCCCTGAAGAACTCCTTCCCAACTATGTGCCCCCATCAGTAACACCCCACACCAGCGTTCCTCCCATGCCATAGTAACTGAATGTTAATGGATTGAACTCCCCAATCAAAGACATTGACTGATAGAGTGGATAAAAATATGGGCCATCTATATGTTGTCTACAAGAGACCCCCTTCAGACATAAGGACACAACCAGGCTAAAAGGGAAAGGTTGGAAAAAGGTATTTCATGCAAATAGTGACCAAATAAGCTGGAGTAGACCAGATAAATGCAAAATAATAATACTATAGCATATGAACAGTAATTACTCAGTGTAACTGGCAAATTGTTCCTGTAATCAGTAGTCTGAAATTTTTTTCATACAAAAGAAACATTTGGTTTTAATTGAGGAGAAATGGAGAAGAGATATTTTTGAATACTTCATTTTTCTTTAACCATTTCTTATTCATACTCTTTAATTAAAATAATCTATCTGGAAAAATAATGATTTAGCATGCCTACTGTTGAACAGGATGTTGAGTTTTTCTGCCCCATAAAATCATGAGCTGCCTAATTGGTATGTGCTGTAATTCATTCCAATAAGATGTGAATAATTCCCAAATAGATGATCAAGAAAGAATTATGGCCTAAATGGAAATTAAATAACTAAGCCAATAATTTATTTCATTATTAGAGATTATTATGTCCAATAGTTAGAACTGTAATATAAAAATTAGAATTATGCTATAATTAACTACTATTATATTAGAATTATTATTTACATTTATAAATGTTTGTTGCTGTGTTATCTATTATTATAATTGATTGTATTAAATCTAATCTGGCTTTGCAAAAAAAAAAGTTCATTAAGAAGAAAAAATCCCTAATCAAACTCTTCTGGCTTTTTAGGAGGTATTACACTATATATAATGCCTTCAGTTTGGTTCCCTATTTTGAAATTAAAGATGTGATTATCAAACTTTCTGCTGACGTTGTCACAACGAATCATGCTTTAATGATCACTGATGATTCTGAGGAAGGCACAGTCTCTCAATTAAGCAAATAAATCCTTTTGGTTAGACAGAATATCAGAATTATTAACATGCTTATTTTTCTTTTGCATTGGAGATATTTATGTAGCTCCACTTTTGAGCTGCCTCAAGGTCAATCAAATCCCACATACAAGTCCCCAAATTTTCACCTGCTAATTTCTTCAGAGAGAAGTCCAAATTTTGTAAACCATTTCACAGATTAATAAAAATGTGGTTTAAATACAGACAAATATGGGATTGTGCAAATTCTGACTCTGCCAACTATTGGCCATGTGACTTTGGAGAGCTATCATCTTTCTTAGTGGGGACACTTGATATTTAGAGCAACAACCTTCTGTGATGAATAGCACAGTTCACATATCGCAGGATTTTGGCATCCCTGGATCCTATCCACTAAATGCTGAGAGCATTCCCCACCCCCAATCATTGCAACAACTGAAATGCCTCCACACATTCCAAATGCCTCTTGCAGGGTACAGGACAATTTTTGGTTGAGAAACACTGATAGAACATCAGCAGATAAGGAAAAAAGTATGTGAGGAGTAAAAGAAAGGGGGAATATAAAGTATTCCCTTGATTTTTTTTTATTTTAGTAATTAAAGAAAAGAGCAGAAAGGAGGGGACTTGGCAGGTTCAAAACAAAATTCCCTTAAGAAAATAACAATTATGAAAATCACCAGAATCTGTGAGATGCAGTTAAAGCAATATCTAGAGGACAATTCATGTCTTAAATATTTATACTGATAAATATGTAAGAATGAAAATAAGTGAACCAAACATCTAATTAGGACATCAGAAAATAGGGTAGTACAAGGAAGCAAAAGGAAGGAATTGATAAAGATTAAAGCAGAAATCAATATTTTAGATAATGAAACAGAAGTCAAAACATTAGGAAAGAGACAACAGTTTGAAGCAGAAGTCAGTATGTTAGAAAAGAGATAATGGTAAAAGAGAACCAAATCTAAGAGCTGATTTTTCTTTGGGGAGTCCTCAAACAGTAAAATGCAACCCAGCATATCCTCTTTCTTGCTCTCCCCTGCAGCACAGGGTCTAGGAGTCTGGGCACTGCATTTCCTAAACCTCATCTGAGGTTTTCAGTTACATCCCATCAAAGAGAGGCATCAGCACAAGATTTGGAAGGCAGATGAGAGTTAGCAGCATGAGAGTTAGTCTGGGAACAGTGGGCATAAGCATAGCTTTGGCAATCTCCAAGCATTTTCCTGGAAATCACCTGCTGCATTGCTGTCTTGGTTCTAAACAGCCCTGATATTTTTGGCATTTGCCACAATTTCCTTGTTCTTTAAAAGCCAGAGTGACTCTGAGAGCTACACATGTCATTCTATGACCTCTACTCCTTCAGCCTTCTGATCATTTTTTAAGTGACCAATTTCCTCCATTAAATATCTTCCTGCTTGAAATAACTAGAGTAGTATCTGCTTTCTCGAGCAAAGTGTGACTAACTTAATGAAGAAAAGAAGAGAAAAACATAAATATACAAGATAAGAAATGTGAACAAGAAAATGTCCACATGCAGAAGAAACTAAAATAACCTAAAGGCAGTACTTTGTTCAAATACATAAAAATAAAATTTAAAATCCTATAGAAAAGATGATTTTCTTAATTAACAAAACTAATCTAGCTGGGATAAACAATCTTAGTTATCTAATTGCTTTATAGAATAGAAAAACATATCAAATACCCAACTCATAAAAAGCATAAGTTTCAGGTACATCAAATAAATTTTACCAGCTGCTAAGGAACAGGGAACAATGATGCTATTTACATTATTCGAGAGCATTAAAAAATAAGATACAATTCCAACTTTTAACAATAAATACAGTATTTTGCACCACACGAAAGAAAACTACAGCTTGATGATACTTAGGAATATTAATGCAAATATACTAAACAAATTAAGAGAAAGCAGAATCAAGTAACACATTGAAAAAATATGTCACAAGATATTGATTCATATCAGGATCATAAGTAAGGTTCAATACTATGAAAATCTGTTACTTTTAATGGCTCAAACAACTGTATAAATGTAATAAAGCTAAGAATGTGACAAATTCAGCCTCCATTTTAATAAATAGTGAATGACAATTTACCCATATCAATATATTTTTATATTTGCCTGAGTTTATGTGGGTTTGTGGTATATGCATGTATACTAATACCTTTTTGTCTAGTTATATAGGTAGATATTTATTTAAACTCAGACAGAGCATGATAGAAACATCTCATTAAGGCCAGGAAAAGGAAAGGATTTAAATTATTACCACATTAGTTAAAATTATTTTGGAGATCCAAGAGGATATAATTGGATAAGATAAAAAAGAAGGGATATGAAAATTACAAGAGAGAGAATTTCACATGGTATGATTAATATCTAGAACACTCAAGTGAATGGATATTAAGATGGATCTGTGAACTAACTGTTGGAAATGGGGAGACGATAGGGCTAGAACACACACAGCCAAGATAATTACAGATTCTTAGGTAACTAGAAAAAACACATGGGTGTGATGGTTAAGCTATTGTGTCAACTCGGCCAGGTAATGGTGCCCAGTTGTTTGGTCAAGCAAGCACTGGGCTAACTGTAATACAAAGGCATTCATGGACTTCAGTCACAATTGACTTTACTGCAGTGGTAAATCATAGCTGGTTACAATTCATCAATCAGGGAGACTGCCATCAGCAATGAGTGATGCTTTATCCAATCAGTGGAATGCCTTAAAAGAGGAAGTGATTCCAACACTGAGTGAGAATTTCCCAGTTCATCTTTGGACAGCCAACGTCTCCCAAAACTTGTGAAGAACCTTCATTGGACTTTCCTTGCAGCCCCTGGCTGCACCTGCCTGCGGAGCCTGGACTTGTGCACCACCACGGTCACCTGAGAGACTCTTATAGAATCGTATACTATTGGCAGACGTCTCTTGTTGATTCGGTTTCCCTAGAGAACCCTGAGTAATACAATGGGTCTCAACAAGAATTGAGAAAGACCAGAGAGGCCTTGGAGGCAAAGGGGAAAGCAAAGCTGGCTCTGGGGAAACTGCTGCCTGTGGCTGAGGTGGTCTGGATTTGCTATGACAAGAGCAATCCATGTGAAAGTGTTCTGCAGGCTCTTACAGGTGTGGGACTGACAGAAGGACAGTGAGAGGGGCAGAGACTGTATCCAAAGACGTGGGCCACAGCGTTCACGGGTGGTGATAAAGCTGAAAGGCACGAGTGAAACAGTGCCTGAAGCAGCACATGGGGAAGAAGGGCTGCAGGTTCTGTTCTTCACCTGCATTTAAGTAAGCACAGAGCTGTGACCAGAGGAAACAACGTGCTTATAGAGAAAGGGGGCAAAACGGGCAATATGATCTTGGAAATCAAAGGAAGAAAATATTTCAAGAACGGGTGAATGGGTGATCACATATGGAGTTCTGCAGGGAAGCTGAGGAGAATGGGGTCAGAGAGAGGGCCTTTGGGTTTGGTGGCTGGGAGATGGTCTTGAGTGGAAGAGTTTTCAAAGATGAGGAGAATGGAAATTAAGCTGTGAGGCCATATGGCTAAGTAGGTGGGTTGTAGTTGGGAATGAAACAGGAAGTGGATGTGACTCTCAGGAAAAATTTCACAATGAAAAGCAAGAGAAAAGGGAGAAAGTGGGGAGTGAAGGATGAGTTCACTTCAAGATTGTGGAGGCTGGAAGACATCAGTAATCATTAGGGCCAAAATAAAGGGGTGGTGAGTGAATGCCACTGAGAGACAGAAAGGGTACATGTGGTGGCAAGAAACTGGGGTAAGAGGATCAAGAGTGCCGGGAGTTTTCGACTCAGTAAAGAAGAGAAACATCTATGAGGCAGGGAGACCCAGTAGAGGATGAGGGACTAGAGGATGTTTCCATGGCTGCTGGTTGGTTTGTGATGTTTCCCTTCAGCATAAGCCCCCTGTCTCAAGGGAGGCAAGCTGCCTAGAGAACTCACAGAAACTTTGGCTGCTGTAAAGGAAAACATGTGGGAACAATTGTAGCCAAACACCATAATGGGTCTGGCTTCCAATTTGCTTCTGAGTGCAGTGAAAGCATTGACTTTAATCTACAGTTCTGATGGTCAGGCTAATGTGTCAACTTGGCCAGGTAATGGTGTCCAGTTGTTTGGTCAAGCAAGCACTGGGCTAATTGTAATACAAGGACATTCCATGGACTTTAATCATCAGTAAGTTGATCGCGTAGATGACTGGTTACATTTATAATCAACGAAGGAGACTGTCGTTCACAATGAGTGATATCTTAGCCAATCAGTTCAAGGCTTTAAAAGGGGGAAGTCATTTCAGCATTCAGAGAGAATTCCCAGCTCCACTTCGACAGTCAACATCTCCTGGGAACTCATCAAAGAACTTCATTGGAGCCCCTGGTTTGCAGCCTGCCCTGCAGAATTTGAAACTTGCACATCCCTACAGTGCGTAAGAGAATTTTTGGAAATCTCATGATTTACATATATCCTGTTGATTCTGTTTCCCTAGACAACCCTAATACAATAGTGCATAAAGATCAGGAGGATTTGTGATTCTCTTAACAGGAATTGCTTTCCTCCTTTTACAAAATAATTATGATTAAAATCACAAGTGTGGGTATACTCATAGTCCCACGAGTTGCCTCCTGGGTGTTTCTCAAGGAAGATCTTGTGTTTAATTCTTTACCCATCCACCATCACAACTCATGTAAGAGTCTTGCCTTCCTGTATCACAACCCCTGGGGGGCAATCTTCTTATTATAATTTTAAAATCATGTGCTACATTCAGTGAACTTACTGTTATTCTCTTATAACCAGTTTTTCCCAGGGCAGTGGTTTTCGTATTGCAAGTCTTGAACACCAAAGATTCCAGAAATCTCTCTGAGGGATGCTGGGGCACAGAGCAGGGGCCTAGCCATCCCCCAGTAACTTGATAGATGCAGCAAGCAACTCTGCCTGACAACGTGTTGACGAGAAGTCCCTGTGGCAAAGCACATTTGAAAGCGACCCTCTAGACCAGTAGTTCTCAAACTTTAACCAAGAGGGCTCCGTGGAACACAGGCTGTTGGATCCACTCCCAAGGTTTCTGACTCAGCAAATCTGGGATGGGGCCCAAGAATCAGCTTTCCTCAGGAGCTCCCAGGTGGTGCTGGTCCCAGCAGTCGGATTCCAGTGGAATCTCAAATGCAGTAGTTTGCATCAAGTACTCTTTAACTCAGAGAGACTGAGGTTTAGGAAAGTGAAATCAGAGTCTAAAGGTTACAACTCTGTATCCCAGACCTCGTACGTGAGAGTGTGCCTGTGTGTACGTGTGCATGTGAACGTGTGTCTACACATAGTTGTAGGCAGGGTTTTCCCAAGAGAAAGGGGCTGAAAATCTAAGGAACAGCCCCTTTGAAACCCACCAAACACAAAGGGAGCCCAAATCTGTAATTTTGAAGGAAAATGTACACAAGAAGGCATTGTTTACAGTTCCTTGGTAGTGTGAATAATGCTCCAGTATAACTGCTCAAGAACACAAACGGACACATAAAAATGGGCTATTCACACAGTACACAAGGGGGGTCTGTTCACAAATAAATGCTGGAAATTATGTCCTCACATGGAAAAGCTGATTACTGAGGATAATTCTAAAAGACACACACATGCGAAACTCTACGTGGGGAAGAGGTGGGATGGAACACGCTAAAATGCTTACAGTGCCTTTGTGTGGGGCAGGGTGCTTTGGAGACGTAGTTCCTATTTTCTATTTGATTCTTCCTTTCGTAATGGGAAGCAAGCCCAGCTTTTATAAACGTGGCCTTCGTGGGAAGAGATAACCTGCCTCGCTGGCATGCTGGTGGGCAGTGGCCTCTGCAGTGAGGGGTGGGAGCGGGAGCAGCTGCGGCTTCCCAGGCAGCCTTCCCCCATCACCCTGCTTGCCAGTGGGCTATTCCATCCATCTCCGGCATCTCCTTTCCCTTCCTGCTCCTGCATCCCCCTCCCCAAATGCTGGGCATCCAAACCCTAAAGGGACAAAAGAAAGGAGGGAGGGGCCAGAAGGCAAGGGGAGAGCTGACATTCTTGTTTCCCTTTTTCTCTCTCTTATATATTGTTGAGTGCCACAGAACCACAGATTAATGAACTGGAAAGAACCTCAGGGCCCCCCTCTCAGCATTCATATCTGTGTGCCTGTACACGTGTGCACACACTCACTCACATAGTCTGCACGGTGACGAACCAGAAAGGTTGTGGAACTGTTTAAACAATGTCAGCAGAAGGCAGGGGGAGATGGCCTCAGACTCCCAAATGGCGCCTTCCCTGCCACCTCGCCGTTCTGCTATGTGGGTCTATGGAGTGCTTGTGCCCCGACCATCATACCTGGTGACATCAATAGTCACCTGGTCAGGCTGCCAGGAGCTGTGCTTTAGGAAACCCTTTCTGAAGTGGGGTCCAGGCTATGGAGAATCATTTGCCATCAGAAGGTCTGGCCTTTGTGCAAGGGCCTGGAAACACTCGCAGGCTGGGCCAAGTTTCTCCACTTGCTTCTTCCACATCCCTAGACGTGGCCCGTAATTCCTGTGCAGCTCTTATCAGATGAATTCTCCCTTAGGATTTCCCTCTGAACCCTCTCTCAAATGCCTGCTTTTCTGTTTTCTACTCATAATACTGCACTTACCCATATTTCAACCATCCATTAACCTCCCTTTTAGAAGAAAGAGCAAGTATAAAATTCAAGTAAGAGAAACCAGACTCATCTTCTTACACAATGTCCATGCGCTTTTTAGTGGTCATTCTTGCATTCTCATCAGAGGCCTTGGCTCACAATATGTGTGCAACTTGCATACCCAAGTCTTGCCTGTGTCTACCTAACCCTTAAGTGTCAAGTTATCGAGTAAGAGCAGGTGTTAAAAGCAGGCGTATCAACAAGGACAAATGCAGGGTGTCAGCCTGTGAGAAGACAGGAATACATATCTATATTTATTTATTTATATCTATATCTATATCTACATAAATACATGTTTAGGAATGCCAAATAGAATGATCGTCCAAGGCTGTTGAGCAGGGAGACAAATAGCTCTGCAATGTCGACAGGCCTGGATGGCCAGTGTCATCAGGATTAAGAGCTGCCATATTTGAATTCCTTATGATCACCTTGAGTCAGCAGGAGAAAGGCAAGCTCCATGGAAGTTGAGAAAGTTAAGATATTCTACAGGACGGCTTCTCTCTGTCATATTAACATGCAGCATCAAATAAACAGTTTGCTTCAAACTGCAGCTTCCACGTCATCACTCCTGCCCCCTCCAGCACCAGCGCTCCTAGGCTGTCTGGAGCCCTGTCCATTGGCCCTGGCCATGTTTCAGTAAGAACATGGTGAGCCCTGCTTGCTTTGAACACCCAGCTACAAGGCTGCACACTCACACACAGGCACACACACATATACCCCTTTCATCCCTGCCTTTGGGCCAGATGAATCTTCAGATCAATCTGCAATTTCTACTTGCTTCAAAAGCTTAGCAATCCAAACCATCCATATTTCTTAGGGAAAGCTACAACATTAACCCAGAACAGAAGAATCTGACATTTATTTGGCGAGACAAAGTGCTAAGAGCTTCAGAAGCACTCTCTAACTTAGCATTTAAAGGCATCCTATACAGCTGAGATCATTATTGCCATCATATTACAGATGGACGTTTTAAGGAATAAAAGGCTTGAGTGACTCATCAAGGTCAGAAGTGTGTCAGAGGCAGGGCTATTAGCGGCAGAGAGATTTATACCATTTTCTATTTCAGAACGCTTCATACACTGGAGAACAATTTCTTCGACTGCATTTCAGTCTATGAGTAGAAGAAGCGGGACTCAATCTATGGGGCCATTCCCTCAGAGTGGAGAGGCAAGGGGCAGACTCCTCAGGGAAGGACCTCTCTGGAGGTGGACTCTAGGTCACCATTGTCAAACATCGCCATTTTCACGTTTACAAATAAGGAAAGTGGCTGAGCTCATGCATGAGTTGATTTCACCAGGGCAGGCTTGGTGCGTGGCCCATGCCGAGCACTGTGCTAGGTCTCCGGTACCGCAGATCAGCACCAAGAGGAATCACCACCCCGCCACCACACAAGACTGAGAGGCTGCTGGCACAGAGCACAAGGTACAAGCAAATAACAAGCATAGTTACTGCTTACGTCAGGTGCCTTAAGTGCTGCGAAGACAAATATGTGGGGCAAGAGCGGCACTGTTCAAGAGTGGCAAGGGGCAGCCTGTGGGATGAGGGCTTCCTAGAGTCCAGAACTGGTGAGTCGAGCAAACAGAGACAAGGTAAAGATACAGACAACACCAGACTACAAAAGCCCCTTCCCCAGACACAGGAAGGAATTAAAAAGAGTAGGAAAGCTTACAAATATGAAACCAATTCAGAGAAGAATCAAAGTAAAAGAAACATAAAATCAAGGCAGATGCTAAGCACAGTAGGCTGGTGAAATGATGAGATGTAATGATGGAAAACACAAATTCTTTTATCCATGGGCTCCCTTTTCGTTTTTATGTGATGAAAGTTCCCAGATCCTGGGCATTTTGTGTGGATTTACTTGGGAATGCAGATAAAAATACCTCTCCAATGATATAATAACCATTTACCTCTGTTTCTTCATTTTCAAAAAGGTAGCTGTACCCCAATACTGCAATCTGATGGGGATTACAGAGGATTACTTCAGATTATGAATTAAAAGAGCAGAGCAAAGCTAGGGTGAGAGGCGGGCATGGGCCCAGCATACTAACTAGCTAAATGCTGTGAGCCCTCAGACCAGTTTTTCTTAGGTCGCACAAGGCTAGGCCCCCATACACAGATGAATAAATTATTACATGCCAGGTCCTCTATGGATGGACCAGTGATGCTCATATCCAAAACCATATAAGCTGAAATGGCACCTTTTTACCTGCATGAACCTTTGGCATCCATTCAGCAATTCTGGAAGCACAGGGGAGCCGCTGCCATCCCAGGGTGGGCCCCTCAGGCATTAAAGAGGTGTAGGTGTTCCAGCACCCTGACCAAGCTGTGAGTTGTTCTGCCTTTCACAAAGAGGACACTGGGAAACTCCCTGGCTCTGCATCTCCAATTGAATTACAGTCTTTAAGACCAGCAATCATGCCAGGGATTTAGCCAGGGGACATCACTCACTGTGCTTTACCTGGCATTAAAGCAGTTAGGAGATTGACTCCAGGAAGACGGCACTGGAGCAGGTTGGCAGGGCTCAACCATCCTACGAAAACAATGGAGGGTCAGAGAGACAGAGATGTGAAGAGGCCGAATCAAACCATAAGCTACTTGCTCCCATGGCCGGAATGGTGCCCACCACCCACCCCCAAGGTGAACAGCTTTGGTAAAATCCTCAGCGATGGCAGCCAAATGCGGGGGGACAGACGGCTTCCTCCCTGGAAGAGGGAGGATGTGGCGGAGAGCTGAGTGTGGTTTCTTTTCAGTGAGTTTGGTCACCAGAGGCTCCCTCTGCATTCCAGCTCTAACAGGCCCAGAAACACAAGCCAGTAGAGGTTGAATGAGCCACTGCCGAGGAAGGTTTGCAAAAGTGCACCATATGCCAGCAGGCCAGGAAATGGAAAAAAAAGGCTTTCTGTAGTTCTCACGTCCTTATCCCCAAGCCCCCTTGATTCTGGTTTGTGCACCATTAATGGGTCCCTGGCTGTTTTGATAACTTAAGATGTAGAATAATCTGAACCAAAAGTCAAAGAAGAACCATGAAACAAAACCACTAGGCAAGAGAGAAATTGAGCAATATAGTAAATTTGCCAGCATTACAATATACCTAGACATCAGCAAAAAGTTACTAGCCATACTAAAAAACAGGAGGATATGGCCCAGTTAAGGAAACAAATTAAAAATTCTGATGAAACTCAGGATTTAAAACAACTAATCAATGATGTTCACACAAATCTACTAAATCACTTCAAGGAGTTGAATGAAAATATGGCTAAAGAGATAAAGGAAATTAAGAAGACAATGAATGAGCATAAGGAAAAATATGAAAGCTTGTAAAGAAAAGTAACAGATCTTATGGGAATGAACAACACAGTGGATGAGTTTAAAAATACATTAGATGCATATAACGGAAAAGAATGGAAAAAACTGAACAGAATCTCAGGGATTGAATGATTGCACAAAACACACAAACATATGCATTATGGGTGTCCCAGAAAGAGAAGCGAACAGAAAAGGGGTAGAAAGATTATTTGAGGAAATAATGGTCAAAAATTTTCCAACTCTTATGAAAAACATAAATGTCAATAGTCAAGAAGGACAATGGACTCTAAACAGAATGAATCCAAATAGACATCCTTTGAGGCATCTATTATCCAAAATGTCAAATGCCAGAGATAAAAGAGAATTCTGAAAGTGGTAATAGAAAAGTAATTCATCATATGTAAAGGAAGCTCAATAATACTAAGTGCAAATTTCTCTTCAGAAACTATGATATAGTTAAGACACTGAGAGAAAAAAAACTGCCAACATGGAATATCTGGCAAAAGTGTCCTTCAAAAATGAGTGAGTTTAAAGTCTTCACAGATAAAGAGAAACTGAGAGAGTTTGTCTCCAAGTGACTAATTTACAAGAAATTCTAAAGGGAGAGAAAGGCTTAGAGAAGAGTTCATAAATGAAGATTATTAGTCAGAGTAACTAAAAGGGTAAAAAGACCGACAATAGTAAGATTATGACAATGGAAAACCAAAGGACAAAATGGATGAAGTAAGTAATGCCTATATAGTAAGAACACTGAATGTTAATGAATTGCCCAATCAAAAGACACAGACTAGCAGAATGGATAAAAAATATGAGCCATCTATATGTTGTCTATAAGAGAATCATCTTAGAAATAAGGACACTAATAAACTGTAAGAGTAAGTTCAGAAAAAGATATTCTACATAATTAGTAACCAAAAAAGTACTGGAGTACCTACACTAATAATGGACAAAATAGTCTTATATGCAAAACTGTTATAAGGGACAAAGAAGGTCATTCTATATTATTATAATAAAAGTCACAGTATACCAAGAAGAAATAACAATGATAAATGTCTATATACCTAACCCAGGTGTCCCAAAATATAAGAGGTAAACTCATAAAACTGAAGGGAGAGAGAGACATCTCTATCACAATAGGTGGATACTTTAATACACCATCATCCTTAAATAGAATAACCAGATAGAAAATTAACAAGGAAACAGAGAACTTGAGTAATATGGTAAATGAATTAGGAACTAACAGACATATCTAGAGCATTGCCAAAACAGCAGGATGTACATTACTCTCAAGTGCTCAAGGATAATTCTCTAGGATAGACCATATGTTGGATCATACAACAAGTCTCAATAAATTTAGAAAGATTGAAATTATACAAATCACCTTCTCTGATAATGATGAAACTGGAAATCAATTATAGGCAAAAAAGAGGAAAATTCACAAATATATGGAGATTAAATGACACACTATTAAATAATCACTGGGTCAAAGAAGAAATTGCAAGAGAAATCAGTAAATACCTCAAGACAAATGAAAGTAAGAACACAATATATCAAACCTGTGGGATGCAGTGAAGGCTGTCCTGAAAGGGAAATTAGTAGCCCTCAATGTGTACATTAAAAAAGAAAGAGCTAAAATCAAAGACCTAACTGTACACCTAGAGGAACTAGAAAAAGAAAAGCAAACTAATACCATACCAAGGCAAAGTAAAGAAATAACAAGATCAGAGCAGAAATGAATGAAATTGAGAACCAAAAAAAAAAAAAAAAAGAGAAAATCAACAAAACAAGAAGATCAACAAAATAAACAAACAGACTGACAAAGAAAAAAGAGAGAAAATGAAAAGAAACAAAATCAGGAACAAGAAGGGGGATATTACTACTGACCCCATAGAGATAAAAGAAATACTATGAACACTGTACACCAAAAAACTGGATATCATAGATCAGGGGTTCTTAACAAGGGATCTGTGATCTTGAATTGAAAATCAGTTAAAATAAACCATTATTCTTGTGTGAACCTGTTGGTGCAGGTAAATATATTTATTAAATAATACACTGTATAGTGTAGATTTAGTAAGGGGCCCATGTTTTTCATCTGACTGGCAAAGAGGTCCCTGGAACAAAAAAGATTAAGAACACCTGCCATAGATGAAATAGACAAATTATCTACACTGGCCCTAGAAGAAACAGAAGATCCCAAAAACCAATGACAAGTAGATTGAAGGAGTCATCAAAAACCTCTCCAAAATGAAAAGCCCAGGACCATATAGCTTCACAGGTGAATTCCACCAATCATTCAAAGAAGATCTAATACCCATCTTGCTCAAACTTTTCCAAAAATTTGAATGGGAGGGAACAATACCAAACCCATATTATGAAGCCAACATCACCTTAATACTAAAGCCAGATAATGATACAATGAAAACATAAAATTACAGACCAATTTCTCCAATGAATACAGACATAAAAATCCTCAACAAAATACTTGCCAATCGAATCTAAAAGAACATTAAAAATAATCATACATCATGATCAAGTGGGTTCTATCCCAGGTATGCAAGGGTGGCTCAACACAAGAAATCAAGCCATGTAATACACCACATCAATAAATCAAAGAAGAAAAAATCACATGATCATCTCAATTGAGGCAGAAAAGGCTCTTGACAAAATATAGTTTCCTTTCTTGATAAAAACACTCCAAAAGATAGAAATAGAAGGAAGCTTTCTCAGTAAAGTACATGTATGAAAAATCTACAGCTAGCATTGCATTCAACAGTGAAAGACTGAAAGCTTTCGCACTGAGATTGGGAACAAGACAAAGCTGTCCACTGTCACCACTGTTATTCAATATTTTGTTAGACATTATAGCTAGAGCAATTTGGGGCAAGAAAAAGAAATAAAAGACATCCAAATTAGAAAGGAAGGAGTAAAACCTTCGCTATTTGCTGTTTACATGACCCTCTACTAGAAAATTCTGAAAAAATCCACAACAAAGTTAGTATAACTAATACATGAGTCCAGCAAAATGGCAAGATACAAGATTAATATGCAAAAATCAGTAGCATTTCTATATACTACTGATGAGTTACCTGAGGAGGAAGACAGGAAAAAAAATTCCATTTCCAATATTGACTAAAAGAGTAAAATATTTAGGAAAAACACTTAACCATAGACATAAAGGACCTGTATCATAAAAACTACAAACAGTGCTAAAAGAAATCAAAGAAGATCTAAATAAATGGAAGGACAGTCTGTGTTCATGGATTGGAAGACCAAATATCATTAAGATGTCAATTCTACAGAAATTGATTTACAGTTTCAACACAATCCCAATAAAACTTCCAACAGTCTTTTTCTTTTTCAGAAATGGAAAAAGTGAATTTTCAAATTTATTTAGAATGGTAAGGAGCCCCAAATAGCCAAAAGTATCTTTAAAAAGAAGAACGAATTTGGAGGGCTTTCACTTCCTGACTTTAAAGCATATTATGTACCTACAGAGGTAAAAACACCATGATATTGGTATAAAGATTGACCAAAGGAATCAGATTAAGAGTTCAGAAATAGACTTTCACATCTATGGTCAAGTGATTATTGACAAGGCTTTCAAACCCACTCATCTGTGTCACAACAGGCTAGGAGAACTGGGTATTCATAGCCAAAAGAAAGAAAAAGATCCCTACCTCACACCTTATACAAAATTAACTCAAAATGTATCAAAGACCTTAATGTAAATGCTAGAACCATAAAACCCCTAAAAGAAAATGTAGGGAAACATCAAGATCCTATGATAGGTGATGGTTTCTTAAACCTTACACCCAAAGCACAAGCAACAAAAGAAAAAACAGATAAATGAGAGTGCCCCAAAATTAAACACTTTTGTGCTTTAAATGACTTTGTCAAGAAGATGAAAAGGCAGTCCACTCAATGGGAGAAAATATCTGGAACACATATCCAATGGGCATTTGTTTTCCATGTTATATAAAGAGATCATACAATGTAATGATAAAGAGACAAGGAACCCGATCAAAAAATGGGCAAAAGATCAGAACAGATACCTTTCCAAAAATGAGATAGAATGAGCAAAGAGCATATGAAAAGATGTTCAACAACACTATTAGGGAAATGCAGATCAAAAGTACAAATAAATATTATTTCATAAATTACAGAATGGCCATTATTAAAAACATAACAAAAGAAAAAACGAATTTATTTGGAAGGGTAAGTAGCTCCAAGTGCTGGAGAGGATGTGGAGATATAGGGATGCCTCAATTGGCTTTCGCGTTAAAACATCGCCTAATTCTTTTCATGTAAAGCAGCAACACTGATATTTCATCATTCAATTCAGAGACAGGACAGAAGACAGCACAGCTCCCTTGCGTGTCCCCCACGTACTTGTAGGAAGGTTAAGATTCAGATGCACACACACACCATTTGCTCAATGAGCAAGTCAATCAGTGAATGAATGGTCTGGTATCAACAAAACAATGGCAAGGTTGCTAATGGTTTCATTCCTTTCCCCAAAGTTAGTCACTAATTAATGGTGAAGCCCTAAAAATACTTGTAGATGGTGAAGAGAATATTATTGGAAAAGCCTAAGGGAGGCTGGTTTACAAACTAGTTTTAAGATGTGTGTGAGGAACTTTGTGAATTAGGTGACTATTTTCATTGGAAAGAAAAGGATTATTGCTAGATATTGTACAATGCATAGTGGAGAGTTTAAAACATCTCAGTAAGTCAAATCTTAATAAACATATTCAGGTTTAAGATTAGTTATTTCAAACTCACTGAACCAAGAGAGCCAAAGATTTTTAAAAATTACAGTACATGTAATTTTGAGAAATGACTAATGATTTACATCCTAACAAAAAGTCCCCGAATCTTACCTTAGGGCCAGACATCCTCAGCCAAGTCTGTTCTGATAATAGACTTGATTTTGTGTTTCTTTCTTTTTAAGCCCTTTCCAACAACCTAGATACTGACTGAGAGTCCAGTGAGGGAATAATTAAGAAGAGATATTGAAATAAAAAATGTAGTTTTATCATAACAGTGTGAGAAAAAAGAAAAAGGAATGGAAGAAGTGTGTCAGAAAAGAAAACACCTTGTATCTGTCCAAAAACTTATTTTCTGCAAAGAGATGGGGCCATTGTAACAAATAAAGCAATGAGGTCTTTAACTAAAGAAGAAATTATCCCTGTACTACTGTGCCAAATAATGTTTGTCAAAGAAAGCAAGGAATGGGGGGGGAGTTTTTTCCAAGTATCTTTTCCTAGTCATCGATTCTCTAGCACATTCCTTTAAAAGCCCCTTGTAGATGTCAGATTCACAAGGATACCAAAAAAAGTATATTTGAAAAGTGCCAAATCCAGTATATATAAATATGAAGGTAAAATAAAATGAGTGTCTCTGCATTTCCTTGTTTTTTAGAATCATGTAAAGAATAGATGACACACTGACCTAAGTCACTAAAAAATGAGGAGTCCTCAAGCGCTATTGCTAGTAGATTCACTACAGAAGTTAGATATATTGTTACATATTTGAGAAAATGAAATATTTATCTAAGTTTAATTTTTATCTATAATATTTTGAAATAATTTGAGATTTTGGAATTTCAACTAATTTTCATCTGAATGTTAAAATAATTCCCGCAGTCAAATACACTATTTTTAAGGTAAAGAGTTTAAGTAATCTGACAAAGCTTTTAGAATTTGGAAGATTCCAATAGGATAGAACTAATGGAGTACTTTATAAACGTGAAGAAACTAAGGATTTTCATTCCTAAAGAAGTGTTATCAAAGAGGTTGTTGATATGGGAGGAATGCGGGGGTGGGGGTGGAGGGGTATGTGGGAACCTCTTGCATTTTTTTAACATAACATTTTTTGTGATCTATATAGCTTCCAAAAAATACAATAAAAAAAAAGATTTGTGTCATCAGATACCAGCAAATTCTGAAAGTCCAAGGTTCAGAAATATATCAACAATGGGTCCTGATAGTCCATATAATCAAGATAACCACTTACAAAGGGGTTCAAGCTAAGGAAAGGAAAATGCTGGTCACAAGGGAAGTCACAGGGTTAATACACAGCAAGCAATACATAATTTAAGATTTCTGGGAGATTTCACAAGTCCATCAAAAGTAGAACCAAGAAAGATCAAACTCTAAAATTGAACAAGATCAGCCTGTACCTTTAGATGGTCATGAACTTAGCATTGCCTGCTCTGTGAGGCTGCTGACAGTTCAGGTTTAGATTCAAGGAAGAGCAGTTCCCATTAATCATGAAAGGAAGACAGCAAGTTAAAGGACACATTGCATTTCCCAGTAGAATGATCTTTGTTAAAGGATGTGAGCAGACACCAGCCCATGTGGTTAGCTGGAGTTCTGCGGTGGTGGGAAGAAAATCACATGGAAGTCAGTAGACGTGTTTGAATCCAGGTTCCCTGCTGGGATATCCTGGGCAGTTACCCAAACTTTCGAGCCTCTGGTTTCTACAGAATGGGATGATAGTACTGAGACTGCCTAGACTTCAATGCTGATCACTTCCAGGCACTGACTTCCATAGAATCTTTAAAATTCACAGCCATGGAAGGCTGTTTCAAGAATTTCGTGGAACGTGTCCTATGGAAGCCAAAATGTGAACCTAACCTGGCTGGTTCCACCTCTCCACTGCTAAACCCTGTGGGGGGTTTAAGCAAATAGCATATGTGGGAAAAAGGTAGGTGCTCAAGAAACAGCAATTATGTGTTTATCTTTAACATTTTTTTGTAGACAAGATAATCCTGGGGCATGCTGAGAGAGTAAGAGAAATCCGAGGAGAGTGAGAGTGAAGTTGCACTTTTATGTGTCTAAGAATACAGATGATGGTCCTAGCGTCCTCCCAGTCCTGTGAGATTCCCACTTTAATTGTGTCCCTTCCTGATCACTCACACATGGCCCTTTCATGGCCCTTGTGTAAAGCCAGACACTGCGGTCTTCTTGACCCTCGACAATCTCCTTGAAGTTGATATTGATTCCATGTGAGTTGGTTCTTTGATGAAGAGCTCTTTGGACCTCGAAAGCAGGTCATATTTCCATGGGGAAGATATGAGAGAGGAGCTGCAATTTCCAGAGGTGAAAAAGTACGGGCATCCTGCACTCCATTTGTGGCTGAATTTTTAAGCCTTGATTTTCCATTCAAATTGAAAACAAACAACACATTCACTGACTTCATAATGCAATTCTTGAGGCAAGTGATTATGTAGGAACTCTGTATTTTATGCCTGAATATAAATTCTCTAATAATCAGGGTTCCTGATTTAGAGAGTCTGGGGTGGGGACTGAAATGCTGCATTTTAAAAAAGTTCTCAGGTGATACTGATGCTCCTTGAGACCCAGTGCTGCAGAGAAATGGCATTAGACTGTGAGAGACAGTCTGGGTTTTAGCCACAGCTGTGTTACTAACTGGCCCCATAACTCGGCCAGGTAGGAATGCATTCAGCTGCAATAAATGAAACATCCAATTGACAGGAGCATAAACAAACAGTTTACTTTTCTCACTTGATACCTCCGGAGGCAGGCAGTTTAGGGCTGGGGCACTCTTAGGAAGTTGTCAAGGACAAAGGGTCTTTTCTATCCACCTGTTGCCCATGGAGAACATGTGACTTTTGTGTTCATGGTTATAAGATGGCTGCTGAACCAAGTTCCAAGCAGGAAGAAGGGATCAGAGCAAAGGGGGTAGACACTTGTCAACCTCACCTGCACTTTGGAAAAAGCTTTCCCAGAAGTCCCCCTCCATGAGTTCTGCTTACATCTCATTGACCAGAGCTGTAGCAATGGCAGATCCATGATTGGGAGGTGACAAAGGTCGGACTGAACAACCAACACTGCCTCCACTGTGACCCCAAACAGCAACACAAATTCTTAATACAATTTTAAGACAAGAGAAGATCTAAAAGTAAGGATGCATCTCAGCTCTCTGGACCTGAGTCTCTTAACATGTTAAACGAGTAAGAGGCAATATCAGCTTTTTGGGAAGGGCAAGTTATCACTGTGTGCGGCAATTCTGTGCTTTGAAGGACATGTAGCACCTTTGATCTCTAGATATCAAGTCCCAGTATCCCCTATACCCATCATGGAAAAAACAAACAAAAGTACAGGCATCCAGCACTCCAGCTAGTTGTTGAATTTAGTAGCCTTGATTTTCAATCTGAATTGAAAACAACAAATTCTCTAACTTCATAATGTAATTCTTTAGGCGAATGATTAAGGTTTAGGCAAATGGATTGATTTCCTCCAGGAAATGCTCAATGTGAGAATTATACCTGCGGTATAATTAGGCAATTGGCAAGTAAACAATCATGCAGTTAAGTACTATTCTGTTCATTCTGAGACAAATAATTTATTAACTGCTGAGAATATTGAATATCCCTCTAAATTCTTGATACTGGAAGGGACGACAGGAATGAAATTATTATAATGAAATAGAATCTTTAACTGGCCATCTCCCACAGATGTTTCTGTATAATTCATTACACATTTTTCACCAAATGAAGACATGTGAAAACGAGTTTGAAAAGTCATAATGGCCTTAGACAAGTAAAAGGCTTTATGATTCAATTATTTGGATTAAACACTATTGATCGATGACCCCAAATAGGGGTGGGTAAAATCAACTGCATCCATTATAATCCATTGATGCATGAAAGATGGTTATAAGATCAGCTTGAATGGGAGAACGGACAGGAAAATAAAACAAGTAAGAGTAGAAATTATTGTTTTCCCATTTCACACACAGTGATGGCCACACAATATAGTTTTAGTCCACTGCTTTGTGAATGACCTTAATGGCAGCTCAGTTGGGACACATCTCCACTATTCTATTTGCCATTTGAGTCCTTTGCTTGCAATCTCCTATGTGGAGAAGAGTCACATTTTCCTTAAAAAGCATTTAATGCCAGAAACATTAGTTTGGCTAGCACCCATGATTTAACTATTCTATCCTTTTTTTGTAGTTCATAATGAGGAAGAACGAAAGTATCTCATGCATATAGTGTAACTTTTCAGACTCCTATGTCCTTCTCTTGATCTTTGAGTTTTCCTTTATTTTCTTCATTTCATTTATGTGGAAAAACTACTAAGAATGTATGCCTTCACTCTTAATTTTTCTTTATTTAATATTAGAAATTTTATATGAGTTTTCACTTGTGTATCATTTTCTCTTGTGATGTCTAATGTCAAAATTAATTTCTTAATTATTAAAACCTCAAAAACACAAAGCTCTATTAATTTAAACATAACTTTAAATGTGGTATTAAAATGATAGTCATCTACTGTCATGTAAAATCCTTCCTTTTGACATGTTCTTTCTTGGCATTTTCCCTGCAACCTCCACAAAATTATTTTATTTTCTGTTGAATTTGAGACTCCTAGTTCATGAAAATTTATTTCCTGTAAAGTTTTTGGATAAGACAGTCACTCTGTCACTGTCTCTCCACCAACACATATAATAAAGTGGTTTTATTTGAATAATTAAAAAAAAATTATTCTGGAAAAAATCGTATGTTAGATGGAAAGCAGAAGCCAACTTCCCTCAAGCCACACACTGATGTGGAGAAAAGAGAACGTAGCTCCGGCTTTCAGGCTAGATGCAAGGCCACTGCTCCCTTCTCTGGCCCTGGGAAGACCCCTGCCACCTTAGGGAGAGGCTGTGGGCTACTTGCTAGGACCCAAGAGTGCCCCAAGCGTGATCTGGCCACCCACCTCCCAGGGAGACGCGAGGCAGGACCTACCCCCTCCGCAGGAGACGGAGCAGGCCGAGCGGATGACGGCCCATGTGTAGCTGGGCTGGGGACTGGGCTTCTTCGCCGCCCGAGGCACGGAGTACTGCCAGGCAACACCGGGGTTCCTTCCCTGAAGCAGAAGCTACAAAATAAGAAAGGGGAAAGGGAAAATGATTAAAGCGAAATCACTAAATATGAATTAATTTGTTTTAAACTTAATAACAAAAATTTGGTTATTAGGATAAAATCCTTACCATCCACAATTTGCATGAAGTTTTCAAACAGGAATAATGTGCTCACCTAGACTTAAGTACATCTAGAAGAATGTGTAGCCATTCTCCCCCTCTTGTCTTAAATTTACTTTCTTCCTTTAAATAAAGATTATTGCGACTGCAATGTAATGAAAGCATTTGGGTACCTCCTTCTGTGTTTTTCTGGGCTCTCCTGCAAATCCCCCATACCTGAGTGAATCAGAGAGCCATAACTTAAAAGCACCAAGACTTCTAGTGAGTTGCAGGTAACGCAGAATTCATAAGCAGGTGTCACCTGCACCCTGGTGTAGGTTAAGGCAGAGCCCCTCTGCTGCGATGAGCAGCTGGGCCGTGCTGCCTTTAAAGCCCTTTAAAGCCAGGGGAAAAGAGAGTCCTTTAAGGAAGCTGACCACTCACCTGCACCGAGCATACCTGAGAGCCGTGGCTTAGTGCTGGGCATGGGCCTGGACCCTACGCTGCCCCGCTGGCAACACGATCGCATGGAGAAGTTACCCTCTCCCCTGAGTATGGAACACAGACTCACGATCTCAAAGAGGAGGCTTTTGTGGAACCTACCCATTAACTTATGGATAGAAATCCTGTCTCCATGTCTTGGAGTGTGCTGGTAGCAGGTCTGATTTTCCCATGAATAAAGATGTTTACTCTACCTCCCTTGACCAACGCAGCACCTTCCTGCCCTTCCTGATAAAGCAGCTCAAGCCTTCATGGGTGAAGATGCGGTGGGACAGGCACAACACTGGATGGAGCTGGACTGCAGCCCTGACACCCCGATACTTTGCCGTTCTTCCATTAGGAACATTTTCCTAACAAGCCCCGTTCATTTTCTACCCTGACAGATCTTTCTCCGTGGTTATTAAAGCCCCAAGTAGAGATGAGATGTGGGGGCATTTTCGGGACTTGGAGTTGTCCTAAATGATACTGCAGGGACAGATGCTGGACATTATATATCCTGCCATGGCCCACTGAATGTACTGGGGGAGAGTGTAAACTACAATGTAAACTATTATCCATGCAGTGCAGCAGTGCTCCAAAATGTATTCACCAAATGCAATGAATGTACCACAATGATGAAAGAGGTTGTCGATGTGGGAGGAGTGGAGGGTAGGGTATGGGGTATGTGGGAACCTCTTATATTTTTTAATGTAACATTTTTTTGTGATTTAAGAATCATAAAAAAAGACAATTTAATTACATATCTATATCTATATTATATATAGAGAGAGCTATATCTATATCTATATATAAAATAAAGCCTCAAATCTTACATGGCAGGAGAAAATTCATCAAGGAACGAATTCAGGACCCACCTGGGTCCTCCCCTTGCCTCCGTCTCCACAGCACGTGGAGGAATCCTGATCCCACTGAAAGCTGAGGCTCAGCCTGCACCCCTGGGAATGGCGGCTCTCACAGACACTGGATTGTGGGGAAGAAGGGGATGTCTGTGGAAACTGACTGCTACTGATCCCAAAGCATGGAACTGCCTAATGAGTAGGTGCATAAATAAAAACCTAGTTATGTACCAAAAAATGAAAGATGATGCAAATAAGAGTGTATTGCCCCTTGCAAGATGGATGGCTTAGTGCTTGACTTTGCTTGTTTTTAAACTTGTAACTGTGGAAACATATACAGTAATAAGTTTCCCATTTTTACCATTTTCAAGTACACCATCCAGTGATATCAATCACATTCACAATGTTGTGCTACCATGTCCACCATCCATCATCAAACGTTTCCATCGCCCCAAACAAAAGTCTGTTTCTGTTAAGGAATAATTCCACTTTCTGTTTTTATGTATGCACACATTCTAGCTATTTCATGTAATTGGAATCACATACTATTGACCCTTTCATGTCTGATTTATTTCACTCTATGTGATGTCTTTAAGGTTCATGCATGTTGTTTCAGGTATCTGAACATTATTTCTTTATATGGCTGAGTTATATTCCACTGTATGGCTAGACTAGGTTTGATTTATCCATTTATCTGCTGAAGGACCCTAGGTCTGAATTAGGCTGCTGGGACTAAGGCTGCTATGAACACTGATGTGCAAATATTTGTTTGAGGTTTAGTGCTTGTCAGTGATACATGATCTAATTATAAACATTCTTCTGTGGACTTAAAATGGTTGCTAATAGTCAAGAACCTATGCCTGAAGACTCCCCAAATCCAAGTCCTGAAACCAAAAAGTTGGACTCTACCTCCACAATCAGAGTCTCATTGGTGGGCCCCGTGGAGGTCAAACTCTCCGGCTGGTTGTAGGATCGCTTGTAGTCAAAGGCAGCACCAGAAAACGTGTACCGGCCCGGCCAGTCCACGGTCCAGTGCCCGTTCAGGTGGTATCTTCTGAGGGAGTTGCGCACAGAGATGTAGGAGGCAGATGAGTTCAGTTCATGGATACGAATACTTCGCGCTCCAGGAGGAATGGTGACCATCTGATAATACTCTTGATGGAAGGGGACAGGAAAAAGCCGATCAGTGCCAAGGCCAAAGCCCAAAGCAACATGAATCCTCCACAACTAAGACTTCAGGGTCCACATGTGCAACAGGGAGATCTGTTTTGGCCATCGATTATGGGAGTCCTGTAAACCATACATATTTTAAATTGGAGCATAGCTATCATAATTTTCACAATATCTAAGAGCCACTTTAACTCAACCACTTTCATCAAGCAAAACGCTTCAGCAGCAAAGCGCTACCTACAGGAAATGAAATGGCATAAGACTGCTGGGCCCTCTGAGCACCTGCTGTATTCACTGTCTCCTCAGTTACCCCCACAAGGAAGGTCCCCAGGTCACCCCTCTTGGCTGCGATCTTGTGTGCAGATGCGCTGTACTCACGGTTTGTGGGGTGCTGCTTGGTGTAGAGCCCCCTGTGGATTGTACAGTCTGAATTATTTCCTCCACACACACCACACAAGTCTTCCACAGCATCCGATCCAAGGATGTTGTCACACCCAACCCTCTGCAGGATACGGCGAGGTCACGTGTCATTCATAAAAAAATAGACAACACAAGCAGTAAGGGCACCAGCTTTAAGCAAGAAACCTCCTCCCCACTCTAAGTGAAAATTTCACTGATTAGTTAACAAATATTTATTGGATACCCAGTATGTGCACAGTGAAACTATACTTCTACTCTTCAGATCCAAAGTAGGAAACCTCTGAAAGTGAACCAGAGCCTTTCTTCCTTAGCATGGCTTCACAGTAGCAGTGTCTTGAGCCCTAGATTAAATCTCTCAGGTTGGCATGTTGGAGACATGGGGAAATGTTGGAGGGAAATAATGAGCTTAGTCCAATGATAAGGAATGTGTCCACATGAGGTTCCATGAGAAATATGCCATTGTGCTTTTGAACAGAGAAGGAGAAAATGGCACACGGAAATCATTCCCAGTAGGAAAGTGGGTAATGGGAAATGGCAATTTGTTGAATGTCTTAGAATTTTAGGAGCTTTTTGCAATTTCTAGGATGCTTGCATCTTATACATTTCCTAACAAAGAGTACAGTCTATAAAATGTAAAAATTCCATCCAGTGATAAAATAACTTCATATTACGTCCCTTGTTTGAAATTCTTAGGGTGAGATGCCATGCAGAGTAATTTTGGATTTTAGAAAGGTGGTACACATTGCACATACAATGCATACAATGTGAGGGTCCCAGCAAGGCCTGGGGCCCAGTCCTGTAATGAAATGCATTAATGTTTCTATAGCAAATGTATGCATATTCACACAAGCTGGATAAATAAAAGTCTCCCATCAGTTCAGGGCAGGCTTTTTGCCAAATAAATTTGGGTCAGTTTGTATTTTGTGGCCAAATGAGTTTCCAAAACACTTTCTGTTTCAGAGCTTTCTGGATTTGAGAGCTACAAATAAGGGATTGTGACACTATATCCAGAATGCATATCAAATAATGAAATATTTAACAAATCAACTATAATTAGACAAAAGCTTAGAGCTAGAACTGAGGCTTCCTGGCTCCATGCGGTAAGCAATAAGCTGAGTGACCGCCTCATCTCAATCCCCTGTGTGCATGTGATGTATTTGATAAGCTGATGTCTGAGCTGAGCTCCTCATAGAATTCTCTGGACCCCTGCCCTCGGTACATGGTGGCAGCCTCATTTTTGCTCACTGAGCCACCACATCTTGTCCAGCCCGTCTCCTATGTCCCTCCCCGTCTAGCTGTCCCCACAGAGGTTTAGACTACTGCTTCTCCTGGACAGCACTGCAAGAGCTGCCGGCCAGCTTCTGGGCTTGCAGCTCTCCTGCTTTCATCCCTTCTCCATGCTACTGCCCCACAACCGCTAGCTGATCCTACACCTCTGCCATCCCCAACCCCAGTGCCTTTTCTACATGGGCAAGAGGACAAAAAGCCCAACTCCTCCTCCTGGCTTGAATGGCCCTTTGAGCACCAGGCCCTGCTTGCCTCTTTCCCCTCACCTGAACCACCCCCTGGCCCTGGCCTGTCTTCCGGTTCCTCTGGCGATGGAAGCAGCTGCTCCCAACCTAGGCTTTCTAGCCCCACTGTGGTCCCGCCCTCATGTTCTCCCACAACCCTCTGTGTTCTTCTCCCACAACCCTCTGCATTCTCCCACGACCCTCTGCGTTCTTCTCCCATAAACCTCTGCATTCTCCCACAACCCTCTGTGTTTTCCCACAATCCTCTACTCAACCATCAGAACTAAATGGGATGCTCCCTTCTCCCTGGAGCCCATTGAAGAACATCAGCTATTTCCCTTCTCATCCTCAATAAATATCTCCAGTGAAACTGACCACTGTGCGTCTCAGTGTGCATTCCTGTGGCTTTCTCCCCACTGTGCTGTGTGACCTGGAGGAGTGCCCTGCCCAAAGCAGACTGTCTGGAAGGGTTTGTCGAATGAATGAGCAATCGTTATTACCTCACATATCCCATCTATACAAACATTACGGCTATCCTCCGAGCATGGAGTCCCATCTTTGACTTTATTTGACAAAGAAAAGAAGAAATCAAATCCTTCTGCGATACAGTAGAGTTTGCATAAGTCCTGATCTTAAAAAGAAATACACACACAAACACAAATAAGAAAAATACTTAAGCTCTGATCATTTTTGCTCTGAATTTTAGATACTTATTTTAATTTCTTTTCTCTTTTTTTTTGCCCAGACCCAGAAAATAAGTCCCACACAATAATGCATTGCAAAGACAGTTTTAATGGTCACCTCAGTAGGTGTTCTGTTTTTCCTTTTAATCTATCTTATTTTCCTATTTTTAAAATCTTCATTATTAATTTTCACTCAAATCTGTCCTTTACTATACCTTATTCATTAAAAACGGTTGGCACATAGTAGGCATTCAATAAATATTTGTTGACTTGCACTATAACATTGATGGCTTACTCTTTTACTACTAAAATTAACTACTCTCTTGTGGAGATGCAAAAAATGTCACTACCATTTTGTAACACTACAAGATTTTTATAAGTAAAAAAAGAAGGAAAATAATCAGTGAATTTCTTAATAGCTAATGCATTTGATAAAATACATAATATTTTAAACTGAAAAAGGGAATAATGTTTCAGACAATATCCCCAGGGAATGATGTTTTCTATAAATACAATGGTTTGTTTAAAAATACTGATACATAGAGAACATAGATATCATAATATTTTCAAGACTGAAGGCCAACTTCACTTCCTCTGTGATAATTCATCCCAAGGATTTATGATATTTATATAGTTAATATGAACTTTTGCATGAAACTTTTTCCTGCTGTTCTCTTCTTGGTAAAGAAGGGAACAGCTGGTGATGAAAATTCTGTGCTGCCTTAGAGCACAGAATCATAGACCCAAGACTCACCTACAGATGTTTTCCATATTGTACAAATAAGAGACACAAATAAATAATTCTAAGAGTCAAATTTGGCATATTCTTCTATGATTAATGAATTTATTTACCAAAGACTAACAAAGAAAGGAGTAGCACACACACATTCTCTTACTGCATATTCAAATCCCTTTTCATCTCATGCCTAATGTTCTATTTCTCACAGGCTTAACTTTAACTGGGTGAAGGAGGAAAAGCACAACTAAAAACACTTCTTACGTTTTTGTGTTAAAAAATGTTCTCGCGTTAAAAAATCTTCTTGGTGAGTATTCCCATCTTCAGGAAATGAGATTATTAGGTGTTCTTTGAATTTATCCTTAGTTCAAGTTATTTTACTCATCATCATAATATGTATTTCTCTTTCACCGGGGAGTGAAATCTTACATATGCTACAAAATAATTTCTTATTTTATAGCTGTCAAACAAGAATTTCCAAATATGGTATCTCTGAGAACTTTCTGATTTTTCAAAATTTACTAAAATTTTTCTTTCCTTTGAAAACTTTCAGTGTTCAAGAGGTGACATACTTAGAGCTACATCATCATCAACTACTGTTACTTTTCTTCATAAAACTATTGATCCATTATCAATACACTATCCTCTTTGAATTGTTTATAATTTCCCTGATGAATCTGCATTGTATCATGTATATTCTTTCCATTTTCTCACCACAGAAATGACCAAGTGCAGATAAGAAGCCAATGGGTGGGGCAGGTAGAGTCAAATTAACCCCAGAACAGAATTTGTGACTTTGACTTTCTAGAATTATGTTTAGTATATTTTAAAACCACACAATCAACACAATTCCTTGAAAGGTAAAACGAATGAGGTACACAGTTATTAGTAGAAAGTGGGATCTGAGATTTACCTTCTACATGTGTGTAAGGCTTCCATTTGTAGTGCCACCCTCTGAACTGCTTACTGTTGTACTCTGCACACTGGAGGGAGCGGAAATCAACACTATTTCGAGGACACTTTTGATTATTGCAGAGCTTCAGAGTGCGAGTAGGGCCCTCACAAAACTTTCCTCCATGGGATGGTCTGGAATGAAATTTTAGCAGTTAGGACCCTTAGATTTTAGAGTTACTAGAGTAAGGGAGTTGATAACGTGAGATCACTTAGAGTGGCCACATTAAAGTGCATTTCTAGGAAGTCACCGATACTTCCCTGTTAGGAAGCACTGCTAGGGTAATGTCTTCTATTTCCATTGAGTGTATCAGTCAGGGTGTGGAAAGTGGGTTGGCAGGTCCTTCTCCATGGCTGCTACCAGCACTCCTCACGGAGGCCATGGGAGCGCGCTCTCCACAGTTCACAGGGGGCGTCCACTAAGAGGAAAGCACAGCTGAGGCTGAAGTCGCCCGCTGCCAGCCTCCTTGCCCACAGGGCCAGAACCCCAGGACCGAGCCCGAGAACCAGGCCCCTTTGCCTGGCTGGCGCTGAGGTCAGACAGCACTTCAATGCCTCCAAGGGGACTGACATGACACCCGGGACCAAGGAGGCCCTGAAATGAGGCGAGGGGCAGGGCTGACCCCCCGGGAACATCCTTGCACTTTAGAGACAGGTCTAACATAACAGGTGACATGAACTCTAGTGGGGAAGGATGACTGGAAAACCCCTCCACTCGACCCCACCGGCGACTGCTTTGAACGTGCTTGTTTTTTGACAGAAGGCCCCAATCAAACACGTTTTAAAGGTAAATAAACTTGATGGACATCGAAATTTTGCATTTTTAGTGTGTGAAAGGATTGCTCTTACTGATTTTTTCATTTTTGTTCTACTTCCTCTTTCTCATGATTTATTCTTCTACCAGGCCAGGGGTTCTTAACCATTTTTGTTCCATCGAGCCCTTTGCCAGTCAGGTGAAAACCACGGAACCCTTCTCAGAATATACTGACAGACAGTTTTATGACATACCCGTACCCACACGTCCCCACAAGAATGAGGTTTTTTGAATTTTCAATTCATGGAAGCCCTGAAATCTTTCCATGGACCCCGTGCGGATCTGTGGCCCTCTGGTTAAGAACCCTGCTTTAGGCAGGCCCTTAGCAGGCAGGTTAGGTCAAATTCCAGTTCCTGAGTATCACCATCAAGTTGTCATTCATTCATTCATCGTTCATTCACTCATTCATTCATTCACTCATTATTTATCTATTTGCTGTGGACAGGTAGTTATAAACGTCCTAAATTATATCAGAAACCTATAATTTAATAAATGCTGGAGCAAAATACCTTTCCTACTTGGCATTTCTTGCAGTAGCACATGGAGCACGGAATGCATATTACCAAGCCTAGGACGGGCCTCTGGGGGGCAGGCTCACAGCTTAGAAATGGCTCGTCCGTGAGGAAAGGGTCAGGACGTACTTGGGGTTTGTGCAGAGACGGTCTCTGTGAGAGACTCCTCCTCCACAGGTCCTGGAGCAAGGGGACCAGGGCGACCAGGCGGACCAATGGCCATGGGTCGGCTGGGGGCCTCTGTCCCCATATTTCACACACTGTCCTCCACGGCACCACTGGAAAAAAAAAAGGTAACATGACTCGTGGAGTTTTGTAAACTATATAGTCCTCAAGTAGGATATCCTAAAGGTAAACTTAATGTTGCTGCTGCTTCTCCCCAAACCTGGCACCATTCTGTAACTCCTGATTCGAAATAAAGCTAAGATCAATAGGAAAACTGATTTCCAACGTCTGAACTACTGGAGTTGAACCCGTCTCATCAAGTAGTGCTCCACCAACACTGTCTGATGGTTCAGCTCTCTCTGACTGCTCCTGGACATAAAGTGATTTCAGACTTTGCTTTCAGAAAGGGATGAGGCTTTGGTAGGAGGCTCCAGCGGCAGGTTCCCTGTGCATCCACATCTTCTCGTTGCTCATCCATGCCCTACGCTTTCATCCCAAAGCATCCAGGTGCACTGTGTCGAAGGCCCTCAAGGATGGCACAGCTTTTCAAGGAGATGAAACAATCTATCTGGAATCCCATCGGTTCCCAAAAGGGCTGGAGATGTCATCCACGGCCGTTTTTCTCTGGAGAAGTGCTTAAAAATTTAGTTCACGGTGAAATCCAGTGTCTGTGTTCAGGCATCACACAAGAAGGAAGCCCTGGCTCTTACCCCATGCCATGCCTTATAGTGCTACACTTTCTGCCTGAACTCTGGGGCAGACTTGGAGGAGCTTAAAGACCCAGTCCTTGGCTTAGAGGAGGGAAGGAGGGGGCTTGCCCCTGGTCACTGACCTGCTTGGAGCCGGCAGAACCCGGGGGTTGCACTGGGCTGTGTGGGGGCTAGTGAGCCAAGTTTTCTAGTTCCAAGATTAGAGCCACTAGTTTTCTTTCATCAGAGGGAAATAAAAATACTTCAAATATCGCCTGATGTATTTATTAGGTTAAAGCATATAAAGCCTATTTGAGCAGTGTGGACCCTCCAAAATGGCAATCCCAAATGATTCATTTTAGCGTCATTTAACAAAGAGAAACTGAATTTAAAAACTAAGTAATTTTGCAGACTAAAGCCTCATTCATTCATTTCTTTAATTCTTCCCTAGAAGCAAAAAACATCTCTCTCTTCCATTACTCCCTGTCCTCACCCCAAATGACAAAGCGAAGCCCCACATTCCCGCTCAGCCTGCACGGGCCTGGCACCTGGGAATGGGGGCCTGAAGCCTGACGGCCCCGCAGGGCAAAGAGGACACGTGGCCCAGAGAAGCGGCCAGGCCAGGTCTCTCCAGGTGCAGGCGAGCACAGGGACCGAGGAGGGGAGGTCGGCGCCTGTGTCGCTGCCACAGCTGCACCTGGAGCCGTTTGTTTTGCACAGATGTTTTTTTTAAGATTTATTATTTATTTATTTCTCTCCCCCTCCCCCCCATCCACCTGTTGTCTGTTCTCTGTGTCCATTCGCTTTGTGTTCTTCTGTGTCCACTTGTATTCTTGTCAGCGGCACCCGCAATCTGTGTCTCGTTTTTGTTGCGTCATCTTGCTGTGTCAGCTCTCCGTGTGTGCGGCACCATTCCTGGGCAGGCTGTGCTTTTTATGCGTGAGGCGGCTCTCCTTACAGGGCGCACTCCTTGCGCATGGGACTCCCCTATACGGGGGACAACCCTGCATGGCAAGGCACTCCTTGCGCGCATCAGCACTGCCCATGGGCCAGCACCACACGGGGTTTGGCCCTTGGACCTTGCATGTGGTAGGCGGGTGCCCTATCCATTGGGCCAAATCTGCTTCCCATGTTTTGCTTAGTTTTTAAAATCAGCTGGTGAGAGCATTCTAATACAGGAGCTAGTAGACAGAAAAGCAAGTATCACCAAATTGAACAATCCAGAAAACATTTTTCGCCCAACTCTGTCTTGGTTTGAAAATGAAAAGAAGCTGAGGCTCCAGAATGAAGGCAGATGAGAAACTGATACCAGGAGACTAGCTTTGAAAGCAAGGATATGGATTTATACATGAACCAATCATTTTACCAAGAACCAGTCAGTAAACTTGAAGTTAACCATGACAGTTCCATAGATTCACAGATCTAGAAAGGGTAGTGATGGTTTCATAGCTTTCCCTCTCCCTTTTTATTTAATGGAAAATTTCAAAAATACATAAAAGTAGAGTAAACAGTATAGAAACTCTTGAAATCAGCATCCAGATTCAACAGGTGTCAACCTATATCAATCTTCTTTTACCTGTATACCAACCACTTCTCTCCTCAACACTGAACTCTGAGAATTATACCATTTCTTCTAAAAACATTTCACTTGTATGTCCCTAAAATTAAGAACTTTAAAAAATACAATCACAATATCATTATTACACTTAGAAACTTACAATAATTCCTTAATATCATCAAATATCTAGTCAGTGTTCAAAACGTCAATTTGTCTCAACATTTTTTACAGTGAATTTGTTAGAATCACAATCCAAATAAGGTCCACCTATTGCATTTACATTTGATTGATGTGCCTCGCAAGCCTTCAATGTGTAAGTTCTTTTGCTCTCTACTCTTTTCCCTTTTGAGTCATTTGTTTATTGAAGGAAGGCATTATTGAAGGAAGGTTTATTGAAGGAGTCTGGAAGACACTCCCACATTGTGGCTTTTGCTGGCTGCATCTCCATGTCCCTTTGTTTCTGTGTTGGCTGCCATCAGTTAGTTACGTGAAGCTCGGCAGGTTCAGAGTTGACTGTTTGGCCAGGCTGCACCATGCAGGGCTTTGTGTATGTGCACACATAGTGCCTGCTGTGTCTGGCGGGATTGTGATGCTAAGATTTACTAGTGGTTCAGGAGTCGCTGGCCTGATTCACTGACTGTGAAGTTCCCCACCAGCTTCTTACCTAAGGATTTAGCAACCGTTAACAATGATTTCCTGAATGCTTTATGTCTTTGGGTATTGCAAATATGATGATACTTCTTTTTGACTTATTGTTTTGTTTTGTTTTCATTACTAGCTAGAATACTTTTTTAAAGAGAAACTATCCCTCTTCAAATGTTTGGGTACCTTGAGTTTGAGTTCATATGGGAAAATCAGGACACATGCTTGATATTTTATTTATATGTTAAAGAAATACATGCAATACGCTGTATGTTTCCCCTGGAAAAGTTGGCCTCATGGTCCTTTTGCAGGACCCAGGAATCTTCGATAGGCTAGCTTTCTGACTTAACAAGGCATTCCAAGCCCATCTTGTATCTTTCTTGTTCTAGATCTAGAATCCTCTTTTTAGACAAGGAAATCTGGCTCCTTGTACTGGGCACATTGCATTGAAGGGAACAATTTGTTCAAAGAGTACTCATTTCCTACTGAGTCCGTCAATGAATGATGTTAGGAAACTATTTTTGTTTTGATTTAAAAATCACCTCATCAGTTCATCCAAATCAAATTCAGGATTACAAATATGACCTAGCTTCTTTTATTTTATATTTGTATCTCTATTCTCTTATGCTAAAAATCTTGGTTCTTAGCAACATAAACATAGTCACTATTTCCCTTATCCTAATATATATAATAGTTTTAGAAGGGAAATCCAACTTATCTGTAAGAATACGAGTGCTGAATGTAGTTTATGTTCCCATCAAGGAGAAACTTGCCTAGCAGCAGGACAGTTATTATGAGTCACCTAGAACTCAGCTTCCAACAATACTGTGGAATATTTCAATATGGGATCTTCGTGCAGTTCCATGAGCTTGAGCCACCCTGCTATGAAGAAAATAAACTTTGGCTCAGTACTGTTACTTGAGTTTAAACACAGACTGCCTTTGGTCCCAGCTAGAGGACTACCATTTTTGCTGTTTTTTGATGCCGTTTAGGTATTCAAAGTGGGAACGACAGAGCCAAAGCATGCTAAAGTATCCTGGCACCATCTTTGACGTGTCTTGCCCATCCATCACATCTTCTGGGACATTCATCACCCTTTCTGGTCCAGATCCCTCACTCAATTTCTTGGCTGTCTGAATTCAGTCTAAGTCAGCCCTGCCTCCCCTCTGCCAAGTTCCAGACCATGATGAAATGGTCTACTCCCCAGTCTGTGGATCGATGTTCTGAAGCTTCAACCATCATATTTAATGCTAGCAACCTCAATGGTGAATTGGTAGTCAATGGCTTAATATTTTCCCTTGTTGAAAAGATTCTGAGTCATCACCTATACTACCTGACATCCTTGTCTATTCATTTCCACTAGCAATTATATAATCAGATAAGTGACAAAACGAAGAATCTTCTTCAGAGTATCAATAGAAAATGAATACAACAGTTTGGCATGGGCATGGGTATGCACAAATACACAAGAGAGGTGGGTTTATTAAAGTACCAATGCAAGATGAGGAAAAATACATGGATGGAAAAACTTTAATATCTTAATATGATGCAGGTGCCTAGGATTAGCTTCTTACCATGTCATGCCCACAAACAGTGCCTTCTGCTGCTGGCATAAATTTAGTCTCACATTTCCTTCCAATTCGATGGCACCACAATGCTTTACAGATGTCCTAAAGGACAAAGGAGTCATTAGTATCACAAATGGCCCACATGTCCATGATAAAATACCACTGAACATTTCAATGGAAAAAGAAATGATACATATTTAAAAGCTGTTGTCTGCTGTCTAGTAGGGAGACAGAGACCCATGTTCTAGACTTGGCTTAACATAATTCCATCCCTGAAAATTTCTTTATTTGTATTTATTCCTCATGATTCTATCAAAATTAGATTTTCTAAATTACAAAGTGAAATATCCTTCATCTAGAAATTGCAGAAAAGCACAAAGGATTTAAAAAAACTGAAAACCTTGACATTTCAGATTTATTCTTCTTGACTCTACCTTTCACTACCGATTTCAACTCTAATTCCTCGTTTTTAAACATGAAACTTGCCTGTTTTAACCATCCATCCATCCACCCATCCATCCATCCATCTACTAACCATCCAATTATGTCACTGTATTTCACTTTTCTCAGTTTCCCAGGGCCGTGAAGCAGTATTAAGGTAAACACGCTGTGCACATGGGTCAGCATGCTGATGACTAGCATTTTGCCTGGCTTGAGTTTTTGTCTGTGTAACAAGCATGATGCTTGTGCTTCTCCTCCGGGGCTTGCCTTCCTTCAGAAAGGCCTTCCCTACGCTAATCGGCATGTTGCACTGGGGGACCAGGATGGCATTTAGCATCAAGCCCAGGAATCCGAACCTCAGGGAGCTGACTTAAGAGCAGGGGCCTGAGTGCGCGCAGCACTCTGAGGATGCAGTCGTAGCGCTCCCGTGGCTTCCAGGGATGGCACTTGACAGAACACCGAGGTATAAACAAGCCCTCTGTGCACCCAGCCTCAGGGTCCTACGGGAGAGACCCCAGGGCGGGGTCTGGAAGAAAGAGCAAAGAGCACGTGGATGCAGAGGCAGCTGCCTGTGTGGCTGGGGACGCTGGGACACGACCACTGCTCGGGTGGAGAGTGTGAGCATCCAGGGGAGGAAGGTGTGGTGTGGGCAGGCAGGGCTGGGCAGAGAAGCATGCCCACACCCTCATGGTGGACTCAGCCTGGGCACGGCATGGAGCTGGGAAGGTCTCGAGCTGCTCCCAGGACCTGCCGTCCAACGGCACCTAACCCCTGTGAGTCTGTCTTCACGTCAAGGGCCGTGGGGAGGTTCCAGATCACAGCCTGGGCTCAGGCTGTTGTCACTGTGACCTTGGGGAGCCGGTGGGACTCAGTAACAGGGTTAATTCAAAGATCACACAAGATGATGGGAGGTAAGTGATGTTTTAAAATGTGAGATTATTTTAATATATTAGTCATTGTTCTCTGTCATTGGGACCTAATGGCTCTCAACAAATGCTTCTCAGTGGGTGGAGCATCAGACAGTGTGTCCTTGTGGAAGCCAGTAACAAGAGCAAGAATATTTTTAGTGTAAGATGAAAGTGAATTATGATCATAAAACGTCCAAGACGACCAAAGTGGCCCACCCTATGTCATGGGAATGCAAGATTCAAGCTCTACCATTCAGAGTATTTTCAAAATGTTCTTACTGTTTAGCTTTTTGGAGCCTTTTGGAGAATAAAGAAATATGATAGAAGATACCATTGAAGGCAGTAGTCTTCAACCTCTAAAAGGCTTTCAGATACAGATGCTGGCAATGGACAGCTCAGCACAAAAACCCACGGCTCCCTAACCCAGCCTTCCATGTGTCTTGGCCTCGCTCCATAATCTCAATCCATTCTTACAGGCAGGAATTAACCATAGAGTTAGAAGAACCTTGAAATATCATAAGATCCATCCAGTGGTGTAACTATCTGCCATGTAATAAAAATGTGACACTGTTCTCTGGACAAACAAAAAATCCTAGTACCTCTAGACAGTTAGATATTACAATAAAATTTAATGAAGGCTCTCAGTTGTTAAGAGTCAATTAAAATTCCCCATCCTAACCCATAATTTCAGACCCATTTCAGTAATACTGACTTGGTTAAGTTTAACATCACAACATAAAACCTCAAATAAAAAATAAATACTTTCAAATGACTGGGTTAGAAATGCATTAGTAGCATTCCAGTGTTGTGAATTGTTTACAACAAGATTCATTTTCCTCAACCCTTCTGCATCCAAAAACACCAACTAGGAATGAAATTTAAATTAAGTCATTGTAATGGGAATATAATATAATGTAGTTACTTCTTTGCAAGCAGTGAGTCTACCTTTTACTAACTAATTCCTATTATCATTATATAAATCATCAGGGGGCTTAGAAATCTGTTGTCATATATGTGTGTGAATGCAAACACAAGAATGTGAACACATATATGTACACAGC